>NC_134486.1:327690932-328045932 GCF_040206685.1 Ascaphus truei
GGAGTTCCAGATCAGAACCAATGCTTATACCATCCTAGCCCCTGTTACTAGGTTTAAATATTTGGGCAACCAGAGAGAAAAGAACCACAGTATCAGCACTCTATCACCTTGTGAAATGATTGGTTTGTTTAAGAACGTAATTTTAATGGAAACAAGGTAAAACAATGGGGTTTAAAATGTAGATTAAACAAATTTACAGCACGTTGTAAACCCTTGTGAGGTACATGAACCCTGGGTTAAATAGTATAATGTTTAGCGTTACGTGAATTCACTGGCCCTAGTGATACTTTTATAATTTTGTCTTCTAGGGAAATAACGTTAATTAGAGAATAAAGAAGGAACCTTAGATGTATTATCAACAGTAATACTGAAGTAATAAGGCGCACTAGCAATAGTCCAACCTAGCACAAATCTGGCTCCAGCTGCAGCCAGGTGCCCAGATGATGGTTGTTATTGCAATCAGAGTAGATTGTGCACCAAAATAGATCATGGACTGTATGGTCAGAACTGGTGTTGAGATTAGCATGAGGTGCGCATGCGCAAGACCAATAAGGTTACATTAGGATAAATTACCAGCGCTACAAATACTCGCCTGCTCCAATGGAACACCCCCTCCTACTGGCCTTGACAAAACATTCACAAGCGAAACACTCACGTCGGCACCCAATAGCCATGTGCGGAGCCTTTACTTACAGACGCTGCTCAGAACTCTGTAAGGAATAATCAGCGTGGCTTAGCACATGTACTTAATGCTCCCCGCAAGACCCGACGTCTTAAGGAGCCCCAAGCGAGGGAGAATATCTATATGTACTGGCAAGATTATTCTATGTCAACAGGGACATACTTACCACGTCTAGATAATATATCCTACATTCTACGCATTAGAATAGCCCTTCCCGATGGCTATTTAGGTATACTATGCAGTTAAAATTGTGGTGTTCCTCTCAGAAGATTTTTATTAATGTCATCCTCTGAGGTGTCAGTCTACTACCATAAATGGAGAGGCAGAACACTTATTAGGTGCAGGGCTCTGAGTTCAGGGTACATGCCATTCAGTGTACCTACACCGTGAACTACCTAGTTGAGATCTCCTTGTCCGGTAAGGCGTCTCTGTATAACTGTATGACAGTAAAAGGCACTAAGAAGTATAGTGTCAGCTTAAGATCTGCGATTTGAGATCTCAGTTTACACGTCTATTTGTGTTACAAACACACACGGACCTAGTTGCTACACAAGGCATCATTATTTCTGGTCACAATACCAATTCTGACCATACAGTCCGTGGGAAATATAGTTAGACTATAGTTTGACTAGAAGTGACTGGGGACTGCATCCTTCTGCAAACTCTTCTACACATGGCAACAAACGGTGAGCTATTCTGACCACACTATGATCCATGCTGTTTAGTCTACGCACAGACACTTGTCTCACAACAGCTCCATGCAGCACTGCCTACCTCTGGCATAATGAACTTGCTTTTCACCTCCACTTTGTTCTTTCTCATGGCCTCATTGAAATGTTATTCTCTCTATCCACTACAAACACCTCTCCTGGCCCACGCCCAACATCACCATATACCCTGGATTATTCAAAAGCCTTGCACGATCTACTGAATGTTGGTGGAGAACCCTGAAAACCAGCACACCAACCACTGCACACTCAAATGGCAAACATCATAAAGTAACAACTTGCAAACAACTACTCAAATTTCTACTCATACTATTACTCTCTTTAGCAGGTGATATTGAACCTAACCCAGGTCCTCCCACTTCAACTCTGTCCCATACCCCTGAGAATACCCCCTTCAAATTCCAAAAAGGGCCATCTCTCGCCCATATAAATATCTGGAGTCTGCTGCCCAAACTGGATGAACTAAGGGCATGGTGCCTTATGCATAAACCATAAGCCATCGTTCTTACAGAAACATGGCGAACCCCTAATGCACATATTGCCATTCAGGGATACTCCATTTTTAGGAGAGATAGGTCAAAGAGAGGAGGAGGGGGTGTTATTTTATATTGCAGACACCTTACAATTTACACTGGTAAATTGCCCCCCAAGACCAACCTCTTTTGAAATCCTAGTTGGCAGAATCTGCCTCCCTTTCTCTAAGACCATCTTGCTAGCTTGCATCTACCGCCCCCCTACAATCTCTGACTGATATCACCCAGTTTCTTGGCTCCATTTCCTCTCAGAATGAGAAGAGTGAGCTGCTAGTTCTTGGGGATTTCAACTTCAACTGGCTTGACCCTAAAAACCACAAAATCCACACACAAATCAAGTCGCTTAACCTATCGCAACTCATTTCCCAACCCACAAGAACAAACCTGAAATCGCACAACCATTCCTTGCTTGACTGGATTCTCTCCTCAAATCCCAGCAGAATTGAATCCTCTGGCATCCTTCCTGACATTTTCAGTGACCATGCTGTGTACTGTGTAAGGAAAATTAAACTGCCCCAATGTTCTCCTCACTAGAACATTTAGAAACTTTAACTCACAACAGTTTCTGGCTGATCTTAGCAACTGCCCTTTGCACAGAATCGATGTAATTCCTTACCCTGATTCTGCACTCGACTACTTCCAAACCGAGTTCTTAAAACTCTGTGATACCCATGCTCCACTACGCAGAATAAGAGTACGGGGTGCCCACCTTCCATGGGTTACACCTGACCTTATAGCACTCTACCAGTTCAGGGATGCCTTGTGGAAAAGCTACAAAATAACTGGCACTACCAAGGATCTCAATCACTACAGATGCCTGCGGAACATGTGCACAAGGCAAACAAGGCATGCAAAAAGACCAATATTATTCTGACAATCTCCTCCAGAACACATCAAACCCAGCTAACTTCTGGAAGGTTATCAACAACATATTCCAGCATTCTAACCATCAACAGCCAAGTAACATCACTAAGGGCGATATTACTCTGACAAACCCCACCGACATTGCAAATGCATTCAATGATTACTTTGTGGGGTGTGCTACTAACTTATTAGCAAAACGCAACCCAAACCACAAACCTGAATCTCATCCTGGGAGTACCCCTATAGCCCCACCCCCTCCCAACATGGCCAAATTGAAAATTGTGGGCACAGTATCCGAAGAGGAGATTACACAAGCGCTTCTCAAATTAAAACTAAGCAGCCAATGTGGACCTGACTTACTACAATCTAGGTTCCTAAGACTTGGTGCTCCAGCTATTGCCAAAGCAATTGCTTCCATAGTTAACTCTATCCTGTCTGCTGGCCATATCCCTAAGACCTGGAAAGCTGCCAGAGTTGTCCGAATCTTCAAAGGTGGGGACAAAAACACTGTCTCAAACTACAGACCAATCTCCCTTCTCCCAATCCAATCCAAAGTCATGGAAAAATGTGTCCATTCCCAATTAAGCGATTACTATAAACAAGACAAATTTCCCTAGCCAATTCCAATCTGGCTTTCGCCCCAAACACTCTACCGTAACTACCCTGCTAAAAGTTTTCAATGAAATCCAGTGTGGAATGGAACGGGGTCAACTCACTGGTGCAGTATTCCTAGATTTTGCAAAGGCTTTTGATACTGTTGATCATGCTATCCTGCTCAACAAATATCCAAAGCTCTGGAATAGGGAAGCATGCTTTAAACTGGTTTCAGTCCTACCTATCAGGTAGATCCCAACATGTGTCCATCTCTGGCTCTAACTCCCTGGATATCACCTGTGGCGTCCCGCAAGGCTCTGTTCTGTGGCCCCTACTCTTCTCAGTGTTCATCAGTGATCTTTCCACAGCTTGTCAGGAAGCCTCAATACACATGTATGCAGATGACACAATCCTATATGCACACAGCCATAGCCTCTCTGACCAACACATACTTCAGTCTGACTTTTTCAGACTCGAAAACTGGATTTCCCAAAACAAACTGTTTTTAAACATTGACAAGACTGTAAAAATGGTGTTTGGGACCAAGACTACATTTTTAAAGTTTCCAGCGACTGAGCTCCAGATTAGAACTAACACTAACACCACCCTAACTCCTGTTACTAGTTTTAAATACCTGGGAATATGGTTTGACTCCCACTTAACATTCGGGATGCACATTGATACCCTGACAACCAAGACCTATGCCAAACTAGGGGTACTTTACAGGAACAAATCCTCCCCAATTCTCCTGGTCAGAAAACGTATCGCACAGCAGATGCTAATGCCAATTATTGACTATGGAGACATAGTACATGGCTCGGCACCTAAAACCCACCTTAGCAAACTTAACACCCTCTACAACTCAATTTGTCGTTTTGTTCTCTAATGCAACTACAACACACATCACTGCGAAATGCTCAAAGAACTAGATTGGTCATCATTCGAGTCTAGGCGCAAAGTTCACCTTTCCTGTTTTGCCTTCAAATTCTTTATGGGCAAGCTACCCAGCTACCTGAACAAGCTCCTCATCCCTACCACATTCAGCACCTATCACCTGAGATCAGACTCCAAAAGACTTTTCATGGTCCCAAGGCTCAACAAAGTATCCGTCCGTTCCTCCTCTTACCGGGCACCCCAAAACTGGAACAACCTACCAGAGACTCTTACATCCACCACCAGTCTAAGTTCTTTCAAATCTAAGGCTGTCTCACATTTTAATCTGGTCTGTAACTGTTTCATACACCCATAGTACAAATTATCTTTAACTGTGCATGCAATGTCTTGTATATAATGTATACCCTGCTCATTATGTAACTGTACTTGTAACCATTTATTATTTGTCTTAACTCTGTGCCCAGGACATATTTGAAAATGAGAGGTAACTCTCAATGTATTACTTCCTGGTAAAATATTTTTATAAATAAATCTATATTGGTGCACAACCTACGCTGATTGCAATAACCATCATCTGGGCGCCTGGCTGCAGCTAGAGCCAGCTTTGTGCTTGGTTGGACTTTTGCTAGTGCACTTTATATTACTTATTTTCTGTGGCCAGCTAGTTGAGTGCACGGGGTGGGGGCATCGGGGGGCGTGGCCATGATGTCACAGACCTGTCTCCTTGGGCAAACTGCTCACGTGACACGCTTTCAGACAACAAATTCAAATTTGCTTGCTCTGCAAGCTGCTAAGCGCTGAGCAGGCGCTTGCTCACCCTGGCTACACACATCGCCTCACTGTGTTTCATAGTGGCCAGCATGAGCACGCCGCCCGCTCAGCACCACCCTGCTGAGGCCTTAGGGCATGGTCACTTAGGGGAACGAAACATGTAGCACAATATTGCATTATTCAGGTTTCAGTCTGCTTTATTAGTTCTAGCAGGGGACTACAATACTTAACTGACAAAACAAAACCCAACCCTGACTTAAACGTAGAAATGTTGCTTTCTAGGGCTGGGCAGCGTATCCACTTTCTAACTATACATAACACTGTGTTCCAAATAGATTAAAGGGTTTACAATAGGTGTACAAGAATGAATTATTTTGTTACCTTGCAAGGGACAACTCCTCTGTCTGCTGGCAGCAAGCCCAACCTCCAAGCAATAAGAGAGAGGCAGCAGAGATACTGCTGTACTTATATACCTGCTTCCTCAATTAGCAGGGCAGGTGAGTGAAATTAGAACAACTGTGAACTCTGGTCAGGATTTCCCATCCACCAACTTCAAGGACTGTGAAGCTGTGGCATGGATCACATTTACACTGTGGCTGCACTTTCTGAGTATGTTACTATATATACATAAATATATACACACAATCCTCATTGTTAATGCAATAATATAATTAAGGTGGTAAAAGAACCACACTAATCACATTTTCTATTTCGCCCAAATGGGTTCATAGCTCCCAGCCCTTGTACCCAATATATTTCATGCTGCAGGAGCTCTTTAACATTCTCTCCTCCTCTGTGATTTTTTTAACCTGTCAATATGTTTTATTTGTAAAGGTGAACTGCTGTAAATGTCCTGCTACTGGGCTTTACATTTTTTTTTGAGGTTAGATTTATGAGTACTAATCAAATTATTTTAACATTTGTGTAGCGCATCCAATATAAAAGAATGAACATGGTCACATAATCATATAAACCAGGGGTGTGGAAACTTTTCCCCCTGGGCACCCCTGCCTGCTCACCCCCCCTCCCCTCCCGTGCGCCTCCTTACCTTGTCTCTGGCATTCTGGTGTCACAACGTCATGTGACATTACATTGACATGGAAACGTGACAGCATATGACCCCGCGGCGTGACGCGTTGCCAAGAGCCGCTGTAGATGAGGTAAGTGAGTTACAGAGGCCTCGCGCACGCTCCCCAGGCTTTTAGTTTAAATGCTTTGGGGAAGAGCGCAGTGCCTCTATAAGTGTTGAGATCCCCCCCAAAAAAATCTCTTGAGCTCCAGGGGGGAGGCCCTGTTTGTGCACCCCTGATATAAACAACAAATCTTGTAGAACAATTTATAATACTGCTCATTGTTAACTCTTTCCCACTGTAAGGGTGTTTTAAAAGATGAAATAATCTATGCATTTTTACAATGAGTGCAACCGTTACAATTTGGATATAAATTTATTTTAACAAACTATCCCCAAGTTACTATTTATCACAGTAAAAAAAATGTAGCTACTGTGTAATGTTTTTCCAGGAGGTAGGGGAGCACAGGAATCAATGTGTCATAAAAAACAGATAAAAACACAACATAGTGCAAATAAAGTTTTTAAATTAGAGAGATGTGTGGAGGTTTAATCTTGCAGATGGAAACTCACATGGTTTCAGTGTAAAGAAGGCATTTCAGAAATCAGTGGCTATTTTGCTTGATTCTGTCTGGAACGATGAGAACTCCCACTGTATATGATCTGATGCGGAATATGTATACTCCAGATGCAGTCATCAATTGGGTCACGATATTAAAGTGAAAAGAGAAATGCAACCATAGTGTGATCCGAGATATAAATAACCTCTCGATCGTGGCGCGTCACTTCCGGTTGTAGAGCGCTCGCCGGGACCTGGATGATGCCGATACGAAGAGAGTCTCTGCTTTTGTGGCTACTTAGCTGGGGGCCATGCAGGTGTCCCAAGGTGACGTCAATTCTTTGCATCAACATCATCTCTATATAAAAGTGAAAGCAGTTGGCACACTACTAACCAGGCAAAAACAGATGCTTATCTCATATGAATAGAACAACAAGTATATTACCAGATTGGAATCCAGCAAAAAGAGACAGCACACTGCATGTAGTCTTCAGAAATAAACTGTATTGAATCACAGGGCACTGCAACCAACGTTTTGGTCACCCAGAGGGACCTTCATCGGGGTTCATGTATATATATATATATATATATATATATATGTATACTATATATATATGTATGTATAATATATATATATATATATATATATATATATATATATATATATATATAGTGTTGACTGGTGACTTGTACAAAAATAATGTACACAATGGTAAATGGTATACCATAATACCATATACCATATATTTAAACCCAGAGACAGAACATAAAACACAGACAAAGCTCAGTTTTAGCACATCCAGTGAAACTCATACACGGTACAGTGCCTAAATATATATGTATAAATATCTATTAAGTAAAATGGTCTTTTAGTTTGACATTTTTGGCCAAAATTGTTGTAAAACCCTGAGCCAACTTCACGGCAGACCACAATTCAGGGGTCCCTAACGCTAATATAAATTCTTAATAACCTGTGTAATAACAGGAAGAATGATTTATAGTAAATCTGTCAATATTAGTTGCAAAGTTCTAAGTCTGATTGAAGCCTTTATTAACCTGTACATTACCAGGAAAAGCACTCTGTATTAGAGTTGTCACAACCATCCTGCAAGCAAACAAGTTCCCCTGTGTGGAAGATGCTATGGAGTGAGCCCTTAACCATTTAAATGTGGGAGGGGGTGAGCTTAAATTAAGTAGGAGGTTGCCAACCTCCAATCAGCCAGGACTAGCTGAAACACAGCTTGTTAGGTGTCCAGTATATTTCATATACCATATACCAAGGCAATATAACGTAAAATACATATCAGGGCTGGTGGGTGCAAGAGGGGGGGAGGGGGGGTTGTGGTGGACAGAAGGTGTGGGCTGCAGTGACCTGCAATGTTATAAAAACGTTATACCCGTCAACCATGATAAAATATTGGGTGATCTCAACTGTGAAATGTAAGGTAAATACTGCGTTCATAACAAAGAATGCATCTTATCAAATGTATTTCTGTCAAATTGTGTTCAACCTTGTCCGTTATGTAATCATTTATTTTTGGTTATCTTTGTTGTAGTTGACAGTTTAAAGTCCAAGGGGAAGCATCTGCGTGATTCTTTCGGCGCAAATTGAAAAAGATCAGGACAGTGCGCTCTGGGGATGCAAGTCCAAGCAGCATGAATCGACCATCTTCCTGGCCTTTTGTTTTCAAGCATGTTATTCCTTAAAGAACAGATGACGCCGGCGATCACTGATTCCAACCTTGAGCGATCACCACCGTCTCCATCACCCCAAACTCAGATTACGGTCTATTCACAATGGGCGTACAGCAGCCCTTCAACTTCTTCTTCTTCCCAGAGCATTGAAGGTGCTTCTGTAGCGGATCATGATTCCATGTACTCACATACATCCTTGGACACGAGTATTGGGCTTGAGGTGGATGACGCTGTATGTGAAATCCTCCCCACCAGTGAGCCAGCGGCAAAGAAGAAGAGAGTTGCGAGCACTTTTAACAAGGAAATCCTTCCCATTGAGTCAAACAAAATGCAAATCATGGAAAATGTGTTGAAAGGCACATCTGATCCCAACATTGAATTTTTAAAAAGCTTAGCACCATTTATGAAAGGAACTTTGAGACTCAGGCAGGAAATACAAGCCTGTGTCCTGAGGCCAGTAGACGATGAGTAGATTTTTATAGCCTCTGCAGTTTGCGTATTTTGAAGGACACCAAGTTAAAAAGTTTTACTTGTTGTGAGTGTAATAAAGTTCAACGTTTGCATTGCAATTTGTTACACGTTAATAAAGTCTTTTACATTTTTCATTACTTGTATGTGCAATTTGTTTTACATAAGGTGTTCAATATGTAACTGTTGAACTCAATTGTAGACATAATAATTTATCAATCATCAGTAATGTTTGGTGACAAACATGCGCATTTTAAGCTACACTAAACTCTTTATTTGGCAACGAACATTCACTCAGTGTATGTGTGTTAGTCAGCATATCTGTGCGTCTGTGTGTTTGTGTGGCAGTCTATGTGTGTCAGTCAGTCTGTCTGTGAGTCGGTGTGTGTTTCAGTATGTGTGTGTCAGTCAGTCTGTCTGTGAGTCGGTGTGTGTTTCAGTATGTGTGTGTGTGTGTGTGTGTGTGTGTGTGTGTCACTCACTGTCTTTCCTCTCCATCCACTGAAGTATTTGATGGGCTCGTGGCAGCATGTACGTTTTTTTTTTTTTTCAACGCAACTGATTATTTTTGGCAATAATGTGTAGATGCCACAAAAAAAAACTTTATTGTACAATACACAAATAATACAACTGTTTTATTACATATTTTCTATCTTTATTAAAGCAACTGTATTAGTACAGTTTATCAAATCAACCAGCTGTTAGCTCAAGGAAAGAGCTGCAGAGAGCATGTCATAATGTAGAATGAGTAGTTTGTAGCCATGGCTTCAGGGTAATAGGCACTGTTAAGGAGGTAAGGAAGTGGGAAAAATACCAACCGGGGGGTAGTTGCAGTGTCGGCCCAGGGAGAGGACTGCCTTGAACCATGTATTGGTTCCCTGGCTGTTCAGCTGCAATGAAGAATGGCCCCTCGGTTTAGGTAACCGATGTGGAGTGCGCAAAAGTACTCACTAGGATTGCACCTTGTCCCGTTCCTCTAGGCCATGCCGGAGTCACATGAAGGACATGAAGTATCCGCGTCCCTGCCGGCGTCTCTCCGATCACGGAAGTCCACAAGAGAGGAAGAAGGATCCGAGTGACAGTGAGGCTATGCAAACTATGGAACTCACCAGCCAGGTGAGTTCCATAATTTATATAGCCTTGCTGTCACTCAGATCCTACTTCCTCTCTTGTATTAGTACAGTGTAGTGAATACATATGCCACACAGATTCAACAGTAACACATTTTGTAGGACAATGTTGTACATTACCATAACTCTTTTGTTACAGAGACTCATGAACAGGCTAGCTGACGTATCTAAATTCTAGTTTGCCATGGTACTGCGCCATCACCATTAAAAAAAATCTTTAAACAAATTGCGCACGTTTTTAGCCATGCCCCTAGTTGAATTATTTGCCCTGTTTCTGAGAAGGTGGTTAGCTGCAAGAGGAGCACTAGACACACCTGACACTTCATGACTGCCTTCCAAATCTATCACTATATTATGTAATATAGCCACACACTTAACAATTCTCTTAGCATTTTGCACATTTGTTTATATTGCTTTAGCAGGATTCTCCATTTCGCAGTCATGATGCCGAATGCACACTCCACGCACCGTCTTGCTCTGGAAAGTCTATAATTAAATATTTCTGTATCCTTGGATAGTCGTTGTCTGCTGTAGGGCTTCATTATGTAGGTGAGCAAAACATAGGCCTCATCCGCTAACAGTACATGCGGCAATAAGATATTGGTTGTACTTTGTGGCAAACTTTGGTCCTGAGGCAACTGTAGTGTCTTGCTTTCAATAAGTCTATACAATGATGACGCTCTGAAAACACCACCATCACGTTGTTTCCTAGAAGCTCCCACATCGATTGCTATAGTTTAATATTTAGTGGATGTGTTTACCATCTATAGCACCAACACAATTTGGAAAATTCCAGGTGGTATAAAAATCTTTGGCCACTGCACTCAAGCTTTCAATGGTGGAAAATGGCATATGTACTGCTTGTAATGCATTGTGAATAGCATCGCAGGTCTCATGAACAATATTTCCTGCGGTAGAGCTACCCATCATAAAAGAAAAAGCCAGTGCACAAAATGTTGTTCCAGTAGAAAGAAACCTGGAAAAAGGAAAAAGAAACATGGTTCATTAAATTATCAAGGACGGTCTACATCATTAGTACATAGATTACATAGGTAACTTGGACAGGCTGTGCCATCTATATCTCCTACAAACAACGCCCCTCCCCCCCAACCCCTTTGGTACATAAAAATAAAATACCATATAGATGCGTACAGATAGACATACAAAGAAATACATATTAGGTGGACACATACAGCTACACGTAGACAGATAGACACAGCTATAAGTACACATAGGTGATAACGGAACCATGGTTGCAACGCATTGTTATACATGACAATAACATTTGTTCAAAATTAACACTTAGGGGCCTATCCAGAGAGCAGCGAATTTTAAAATTGGCGAATTTATTAAAAAGTAGCTTTTTTGGAGAGTTTTAATCTCCATATGCAGAAAAGTGCGAATTCTGCTATGTTTAACATGGATGCGTGTGGCGAGTTTAAATTGGCGAGATGCGCGCTTCAGAAATGTGTTAAAACAAATTCGCACCTTTTTTTTTCCCTTTGTAATGGCCGCGAGCGGCAGTTTTTTTTGGCGAGGCAAAACGGAGACAATCGCGCCATTTTATTGGCGCGAACAGCCACTAGATGCCGTTCGCGCCTCTCTGCATACGGATATTTTTAAAACTGGCGAGATTGAGGTTCTCGCCAGCCGCGAGGCGAGTTTTACAAATAGAAAAGAAAAATTGGCGCGTTTTTCGGAACTCGCCATTTTCTGCTGCTTTCTGCGCGATTTTCTCCAAAAAATGGCGAATTTCGAAATAGCGCTGCTCTCTGCATAGGCCCCCTTAATATATTTTACATGGTTAGAAAATATATGCATCATAAAATAAAGTAACAAGAAAATACATGTCTCATTCATATAGTATGTCACATTACAATAGATTATACTTTGAATAGATCCGAAGTTTGAGCATCACATGGAATTACATTTAGAAACATATAATAATCACAAATAACCACAGGGTGTGGAATCTGGTATCAAATGACCAATACACAGCATTAATTAATTGGAGGAGGATGCATGAAATACCATGGGGATCCCTCAGCTGTTAGGCTAACATATAAACGCTGTTTGCTAGCAAACAACGCAGCTCCAACATCGCTGCCAACTTGTACTGGCTGCCCCTGACGAAGCTCTGCCTGGAGAGAAACTCGTAGGGCGTGGGCTCAGTGACGTGGTGACGTCACTCACACGCGGTGCAGCTGATCATGTCCAAGCCGGTTGAGTAATCGTGGGTCTGACCGGAGATGTCTGCAAGCAGCCAAGTAGTCCTGATCACTAAAGCTAAGTACTATACATTGAATTCGGCTCTTTAGTGCGAGGAGGAGGCAATATAGTTGATTACCTTACTATCGTATATCACTAGACTTAGGGACCCCCAGTACAAGTTGGCAGCGATGTTGGAGCTGCGTTGTTTGCTAGCAAACAGCGTTTATATGTTAGCCTAGCAGCTGAGGGATCCCCATGGTATTTCATGCATTCTCCTCCAATTAATTAATGCTGTGTATTGGTCATTTGATACCAGATTCCACACCCTGTGGTTATATGTCTTCTATGTGACTGGGAGACAGCCGTTTTCACTTTCTGTGGTGTGGTTAGGCACAATATATACGCACTAACAGCATTGGTTATTAGACTGTGTGCATATTCATTGCATGAGGAAAGAGCACTATTACTGGTTGATTATTATGTAAACGCTCTGTCATTAGCTACAGGGACTCCCAGTACAAGTTGACAGCGATGTTGGAGCTGTGCTGTTTGTTAGCATGCAGCGTTCATATGTTAGTCGAATAGCTGAGGGACTCCCATGGTGGACTAGTGTATTCTTACACTTCATTTATGCTGTATGCGGACTACTCTGCCTGTGATGCTATGACCTTGATATCGTCAATTACATTAACATTGCAATTTACTCACTGGCAATTTTACATCAATTGTATGAGTGAATACAACAGATTTATTGTGTGGTAATAGCAACTTTATTGCATATAGCAGGAGGACAACAATAATAATTGCTAAATGATATATCCCACAATGTTGTAATAGTCATTACCATAGGTACATACTAGTGGACAACAGCGGATAGCACCGCGTGTGTATTTTAATATCACCTTAGATTTAGATTCACCTTGATTTTTCACTGTATAATAAAAACAAAAAATTGTTATTGTGATGTGCACCAAAAATGTACCCTTTTGAAGGCACTCGTGACTATATCACGGGCTCTTTCTATTAGTCCTACTTTGCGATTTTGTACATTGGTAGCACTCATTAGTGTCAATCTTAGACACTTGTCATAAGCATTATAAAATTATAAAAAAGTGAGCGGTGTGCTACGTTTTGTCTCTTATTTTAGTGTCAGTGTATTATCATTGAGTTCAAAGGTTCTTTGACAAGAAGCAGATGACAAGTTTTACTGTCCTTTGGTTGTTGCCTTTGCTATATGTAGGTTTAGTAATAAATTTATTAATTAATGTACATAGCGCTTCACAGCAGTAATGTGTGACAATCAAATAACAAAAATAGAAATAACACATAATGGGAAGAAGTGCTTCTGACAAAACATTTAGGAAGTGTCCCTGCTCTGAAGAGCTTACAATCTAATTGTTAGGTAGTAAGAATGTACAGAGACAGTAGGAGGGTGTTCTGGTATGTGTGTCGACAAGGGGCCAAGCTTTATGTAGGAGCTGTAAAGTATCAGCCACAGAGCCATTTATATGCTTTGTTAAGCAGGTGTGTTTTATGGTGGGTCTTAAAATGGTGGATACAGAGGGTACAAGTCCGATATTGGTGGGGAAGGGCATCCAGAGGTATGAAGCAGTCAGTGAGAAAGGTGTAAGGTGGGAGAGGGCTTTTGACACAAAAGGGGTAGAGAAGACATCCTTAAGCAGAACGTAAGTCAAGATAGTGTATAGCGAGAAATTAGGGCAGAGATAAGGAATGTAAAGCGCTAAAAGTGAAGAGAATGAGTGTGTGATACAGGATTTGATAGTAAGCCAGGAGAGGTATTTCAGCAGGGGAGACACCAAGACAGATTTAGGAAAGAGTAGAGTGATTCTGACGGCAGCGTTTAGGATACATTGTAGGGGACAGGTAAGAGGTAGGAAGGCCGGACAGCAGGAGGTTACAATAATTGAGATGGGAGAGAATGAGGACCTGTCAGAGTTTTAGCAGTCGAGCAACCGAGGAAAGGGCGTATCTGTAATATTGCCAAGGAATATAACGACAGGTCTTGGCTACCTTTTGAATGTGAGGAGTTGTGTGACCCCTAGGCAGTGTGCTTCTGCTACTAGGTGTATGATAGTATTTCCAACAGTAATATGGAAGGAGGTAGTAGGGCCAGATTTGGGAAGAAATAGAGGCGCTCTGTTTTTGACATGTTAAGTTTAAGTCAGTGGAGGCCATCCAGGATGATTTACTGGAGACATTCAGAAACTGGTTTGTACACCAGGTGTAAGGTCAGGGATTGAAATGTTAATTTGTGTGTCATCAGCATAGAGGTGATACAGTATTTGAACCAAAGAGATGTGATTAGGTCACCCAGAGATTGAAAAGAAGGTACCTGAACAGAGCCCTGGGGTGCCCCCACAGAGAGATCGATAGGAGGATTAGCAAAAGAGACTGAAAATTTGATGGGGAGGTAAGAGAAGATCCAGGATAGAGCTTTGTTACAAATACCAAGAGTATGGACAATGAAGGAGAATGGTGCAGAGAGGTTGAGTAATGAGCAGAGTTATGACCACTGACTTTCGCAGCATGGAGTTCATTATTTTAGCAACGGCTGTTGCAGTGGAGTGAACAGTGCGGAAGTGCGATTGTAGCAAGTCAAGGAGAGAAGGTGTTGAGAAAATGGAGCAAACGAGAGGATACAAGACTTAAAGTAGTTTAGAGGCAAAGGGCAGGAGGGAGACAGGTTGATCGTTAGACAGATAGGGTCAAGCTTGCTGTTTGAGTAATAGTATAACTGTTGCATGTCTGAAGGAGGAAAAAAGGTACCAGAAGTAGGGGGGGGAAGAGTTTAAAATGTGTTATCATAGGGATTATTGTAAGAGCAAGAGGTTTTAGGAGGAGATGGAGGGAATGGTGTCAAGAGGGCAGGTGGTAGTGAGAAGAGGAGATTAACAATACATCCTCCTCTGACAACAGGAAGAATTGAAGAAGGCGGGGGAGAGTTAGGAGGGTGTAGGATGGGAGGCTACAGAGGGGATAGCCTGACATGGATTCCACCTTTTCCTTGAAATAGTCAGCAAAGTCCTGAGGTGAGATGGAACAGACAGCAGAGGGTAGTTTGTGTAGGGCTCAAAGACAGAAGAGTCAGCGTGGGTTAGACATGTGCATGTTGATTAGTAAAGTAGGTTTGTTTACCTGAGAGAGGTCGGATTTTAACCAGGATAGCATAAATGTATATGTATTCAGCGTTAATATTTTCTCTCGCTAGAACGTTAAGTGTGTAATCCATTTACAGAAGAAAAGGGAGGGAAAAGCAGGAATCAAACCAGGCAATATTAACATTCAGTCATTTGTTTTTATTGGTTTGCATTTATTGTTAGAACTCAATATTCATGTAATCAATATATAGGGAAAATAGCTGTTTAATTTGCAATCATCTTATACAATAGAAAAGGTATTAATAACTAAACAGAGTACAAAGATTTATGTAATGTTGACAAAGTGTTTCAGAGAGTCAGTAACAGCACTTTTAATACAATGAAGTATTATAGAAGGAATAAAGTTGCAATCAAGAGTCACCGGAGTAATTCTCATTAACAAGGCAGGGACAGACAAGTCAAGAAAATAAAGTATTTTTTATATTTTAGCGGCATCTTGGATTATTTTGATAGGACCAATTAGATCAAAAGAAATATCAGATTACACGTTATATATTCAACCTTCAAGTATATGCTTTTCCCCCCACGAAAGAAAAATAAATCTACCAGCAGAAACAAACATTGAGACCTCCTTTCACTAAAGAACGTTCCTTCTTATCTTTATAAGAAATAGTAAGACAATCTAAAACTCCTGTGCTGTAAAGCTTAAACAGACTTGCTTTTATTTACAGGAACTTTTGAAATCCGAGATGACCAATACAAGTTATATTTTGTCTACACAAGTATATGTAATTAACACAGGGCGTCTAGATATAATCTATTCAGCCTGATTGAAAGGGGAAAATGTGTACATTTAATAGCAACAAAATTCTACTTATCAATGTAAATATGACATGTGTAATGTAATGGGGGAGAAGTGTAACAGAACTCAATCTACACAAATATTTTCAGTATTCTGTTAGTGTTTTTTACACTTTAGATACTGCAGAAATAATATCCAACATCACAAAAAGTCACTATTTGTCCTCTAAATATGATATGTGGTCGTATTAAGTGATCGGGAATGACGAAGTGATAATACTTAGTGACTTAATACATATGTGAAATTCCCTTCACTGATGGAGAAGCTGCACTGATCTGCAATGAGTTGCAAACCTTACCAGGAGAAGAGGGAACTTCGTTAGCAAAGTCTTTCTGCTGCAAAACAATCATGGCATCAAATAATTACACAGAAGGCAAAAAGTAATTTCTTGCGAGAGCTGGTTCCGTTTTTCTTGTTATACCATAACGTTTGCACCAAGAGGACATGGCTAAATGAACCAGTTTTGGTTACCTATGGGTTTGATCCCTAAACTCAGAAAATGGATAGTGACTTGAATGGCAATAATGGATCACGCTTCAAAACCACTTAGAGCTTAGTTATCTCCCACTAATATATCAAGGCACAAGAGGTGCAATTCTGAGTCAAAATAATTGCACAACATACATTGGGTGCATGTTTTGTCCCAAAATTGCATCACTGATACAACTTTAACACAAAGTGGTACATGTAGTAGCCATATTAATCAGAGAAAGTTACATTTTTCATGTAGTCACACTTTCTAAAAAGACTATTTAGTAATGTATCAAAATCTCAGACAGAGGCTTAATTTGTGGAGAATGTACATGTCCTTTAAAGAGGTATTCATAAATTTAACAAATTATTAAATGCATTTCAGTGTCTGTACTGGAGTCTGCTTAATATCTATATATAAATTTGAGCACATATTGAGCCTGTGAAGTTTGGAGCAGAGTAATAATCACATTGCAGCCGTTTGATCTTACTATAGTTTTTGAATTACCCTCATTACGTGATAGTTGGATCAGATCATATATGGGTGACTTTATAGGTTACAGGCTGCAGCAGAAGTTAAATGACCGGTGATCACAGGCTGCAGTTTCAGTTTTACAGCAGGGTCAGGGAACCACTCATAATACCAAAACCAGGACAAAGGTCTTGTTTAAAAGCCTCCTCACATCTACAGATCAGCAAAAGCTTTTCTTCCTCAGACCCTGCTCTTGTACTATAAAACCCAATTGCATTATCATCAAAATCCAGCTCCACTTTTACCACTTCTATAGGTGTTGACAAGAGTGTAAATGCATTTTCAGCCCCATATGACAGGCAAGAGCCATCCCATTTTAAATACCATTTGGCTGCCGTATTTATCGGTTGTGTAGCACTAGTGACCCCAACACACCATGTGTTTGCCTGGCTGACGTCCACAAGCCAGAAGACCCGCCCACTAGAACCGTGTGCTGCTTTAATGCTGCCTATAGTGCTTGGTATATAAAGATCACTATATGGTGGAACTGGGGAAACTCCAGGATAACTACCAACCACAGGCTGGGGATCACTTTTAAATGATGGTATATAAATATCACTATATGGTGGAACACGGGAAACTCCAGTATAACCAACATACACAGGCTGGGGATTACTTTGAAATGTTGCCGTTTTGTTGTCGTTTGAAATATATACGAGCGGTATATTAGGTGAGGGTTGATAATTAAAACCCAAATCAAGTTTACAGGATTCTACAGGCTTTTTGTAGATGAAATTATCAGGTTCAGGTTGCACAGGTTGGCGGCTTCCTCCTGACCACACCAGCTGCTGGGTCTGTACCGAGATATTTCTGTGCACCAGCTTCAGGATATCGTTTATTTTAGAGATATAACTAGCAGTTTCCTCCTGTATGTCTGCGATCATTGACGGGTCAGTTTCCACATCTAAAACCTGCAGTGTGTTCATCTTGAAATCCTGTTGTTGAAACTGCTCTTGAGACCTCCTGAAACCCCTGATAAAAAGCAGGTCATCACCTTGTCCTCTCACAGTTTCTAGGTCCTGTATGGTCTGCAGAGCTTCTGCTCTCTTCAGCTCCATCTGCTTTGTTATACTTGTGATTTCTAATGTCTTTGTCTCCTCATTGGAGGTTATAGAATTTATGATCTCTTCCCATTGATGCTTCACTTGTGAGAGGATTTCCTGGGTTAAATCTTTCAGGGGTTTAGACAGATGGTTTGTATTCTCCTTTAACTTTTCTAACCCCTTGTGCAGATCCTCTAGATCTTTGCTGATATCCCCCTCACTATCCTGTAGGCTGCTCACTATCTGGGAGAGAGTTGATGGTTGTTTCTCATGAGCTTCTTTCAGTGTCATGATGCTGTGGCCCTTGTGAGAACCTGCAATGTAACATGTAACACAGATACAGCTCTGATCATTTTCACAGAAATACTCCAGGAGCTTGTCATGCTCGGGGCACTTTCTCTCCTTCACAGACTCCGTTGGCTCCACCAGGACATGGCTCTTGTTGGTGTGTCTCTCCAGATGCTGCAGACATAGAGAAACCTCACAATTCAGACATGTTTTCACTGCAGGGAAAGGATCTCCAAGACAGTAGCTACAGAAGACGCTGGAGTCCCCAGATATCTTCTTGTGCAAATCACTGACAATGCTGCACAACTGGAAGTTCCTCTGCAGCTCTGGAAACTCTTCATACTCAGCCTGGCACGTGGGGCAGCTGTAAGCTCTGTCCTGGTCTCTCTGGGAGGTGAGCACCTTGTGGATACACTCCCTGCAGAAGCTGTGCCCGCAGCTCAGAGATACTGGATTCTGGTAAGTGCTCAAACACACAGGACACAACTCTGCTACCAAGAGATCCTCAGCTTCACCACACTCAGCCATGGTCACACCTTACACCCTGAGAGAGAGGAAACAAAATTAAAGTGAAACAGCAAGAGACTAAAAGCAAGACTTAGGATATAGTAGGCACACGTGACGGAGTGCATGGTGTCTGAGACACGTGCCTGCCGCAGAGGCAATGCTGTGACATCACAGAGCTGGTTCGCCCTCATTGGCTGAACCGCTCATGTGACCTGGCCGTCGCATGACAAAATCTTGGACATTTAAAGATGTTGCCTCAATCATCCAAGAGAAAGGGAAAGCCATAACATCCTCACAAATTACATTGACAATGAAGGAGATTACACAAGTGTTCCTCAAATTAAAACAAAGCAGCCAATGGGGACATGATCTACTGCAAATCGAAGTTCCTACGAATTGATGCCCAAGCTATTGCTAAACCGCTTGCTTCCCTAATACACTATTCAGTCTTGCGGACATATCCATAAGACCTGGAAAACAGCCAGAGTTGTCCCAAGCTTCAAAAAAGTGTGTGTGTGGGGGGGGGGGGGGTAGGAGAGGGGGGGGGAAACCCACTATCTCATACTACAGGCCAATCTTTCTTCACCCAATACTATCAAAAGTCATGGAAAATTTTGTTCACTCCCAATTTAGTTATTACTAAACCAAGCCAAATTTCCCTAGCCAATTCCAATCTGGCTTTCGCCCAAACATTCCACAGTAACTACCCTGCTAAAAGTTTGCAATGAGATCCAGTGTGGAATGGAACTGGGAATTTGTGCAATATTCCATGCAAAGGCTTTTGATCATGTTATCTTGCTAAACAAACACCAGTGCTCTGGAATAGGGAAGGTTTCATTCCTACCAATCAGGTAGCAGGGCTACAAATATTTTCTGGGCCAAGGACTTCAGTTCTGACCAGGCACCACCCACAGCAGTGTTGCGAGACGCATTTCACACCTTGCAAGCCCCTGCACCCTCCATTTCACACCTTGCGGTCACCCTCCATGTATTTCTCTCCCCATCTCACCTCTCACTCCCCCCTCCATCAATTACCACACTCCCCTCCCCCCCCCCCCCCTCACCATATTAAAAAAAAAAAAAAAAAATACACCACACCCCTTCAGGCGGGGAGGGGGGGGAAGGAGAGAGATAACAGTCGGAAAGCAGGACCCATGTTAACCGTCAGCGGTTTCCATTGGATATACGAAAACCATGGCAGATAATTAGTTTTTGGACTGCATTATGCGCTGTCGGAAAATGCATCCGACGGAGAGCGAAACTTCGTAAAGTGAGGACTACCTGTACTATAAAATAGATTTTTTTTTAGGGCTGTTAGGCCGTGCAACTGCATGGGGAGGGGGCGGTGACTGCAGGGGTGAGCAGTCAGAAAGAGCAGTTGCTGTGCACCGGCTCTCATCTTTAGGCCTCTTCTTGTCCCACACCTGGCCTTTGACTTCAGCCGGCCCGCCCACTCATGCCAGAAGCTGGGCCAAGCCTACCTGCGGGAGACTGGAAAAGACCTGCAGGTGGGGAGAGCCAGGGCGGCAACTGATTTGTCCAGCCACCGGCCCCTCCAGCCACTGGGCCGGGACACTCCTCTCTCCCCCCACCCGCCCCCCATCAGGTAGATTCCAACATGTCTCAGGCTCTAACTCCAACCCATTGGATAACACCTGTGGTGACCTGTAAGGCTCAGTTCTGGGGTCCCCAAGTGTTCATCAATGATATTCCTACAGCTTGTAAGTGAGCTTCAATACACATATATGCAGATGACACGGTTATATACACAGAGCCCTAGCCTCTGACACGTACTTCAATCTGACAGACTTGAAAATTGGATTTCCCAAAACAAACTGTTTTTAAACACCGACAAGACTATCAATGTTATTTGGGACCAAGGCTAAATTTTTTAAAGCTTCCAATAAATGAGCCCCAGATCAGAACCAACGCCAATACCTGTGATGGCAAGAGGTAACCAGGCTCGAAGGTTTAAGCCTGTTTGGTTACCTGGGATCGATGTTCTGGGGGGGGGATCCGGAGTGTCAGCTCTTGAGCCTAACTATTGTACATGTGTTGTGAATAATTATGCGACAATAAAGATGTGTTTTTACCTTTCCAGGAGTGCCAGCAAGCAGAGATTGCAGTGGTATGAATTTCAAAGGGGGGGGGGGGGTGGGTGTTTGCGGAGAAAGTGTTGTCAGAATGTGTCTAGGTAGCCGGGGTCCAGAGTTGTGGGATACCACCAAAAAATGTACCCAGGAATCATGAGCGATTCCTGGATACATGTAGGCACATTGTCCCGACAATACCTCCCCTTAAACGCTTGCGTGACTACCCACTAGGGTTCCCTGCTTCAGCACAGACCGAAAGGTAAATGGGGCATAGGTATGTGAAGTGTCCCTGAAACAGTCAAGGTCCCTAGGTTACGGGGGATACTCCTTTAATGCCCGGGTCACCCAGAATCTGTAAAGGGGTTCTGAGGTGCTCCAACCATACTTAGACTTTGGAATGGATGCTAAGAATCCCCTCACAACCTTGTATGTAAATAGAGACGGTGGGAGTTAAAAAAAAAAAAACCCCAGCTATGGTTCCCTGAGGAAAATCCATGTAGCATGTACATGAAACTCAGGTTCAGTATATGAAAAGTCCCAGACAGTATAATTACACTTACAGTAGAGGAAATGTCCCACGGTGTCAGTAATAAACACTGAGACCTAGACAGAGGTATATTGAACAGGGGTCTTTATTGTCATCCTTACAGCTCTTCACACAGCAGGACTCTGTCTCTGGAGTTCCAGACTTCTAGAGGGTGCTTACCCCGACAGTAGGGGTAATGTCTTGATGTTCCTAAGGCCTGCGCCTGGGGTGGGCAAGCTCATCCTTGCAATGGGAGAGACTGACAGTCCATGCCCTCTCCAGAGCAAGACTAACAAATTTGATACTCCCACTTGGAAGTCTCTGGAAGGGGCGGGCTCGTGGACTGTACCTATGCCTGATAGGCTTACATAAGCCATGAGTCACCACTTTACTTCCATCACTTACAAGTAGAGCATGAGGGGGGGGTATCAATGGCCCATAGATTAACCTGTTACTGCCCTGAACTTATTAGGGTCTTACATAGATGCACTATGGGGGAAAAAGGGAGATACTATGTTACAAATATATAACAGTCCGGTTATATTTCCCTTTGAAGCTGTTGCACCGCCTCACAACTTAATCTCCAAACTCTATGTAATAGTGCGAGTGTGAGTAATATAGCTAGTGAGTAATATGGCTAGTAAGAAATAAAGTGCAGCTTTTTATTCTATTCCCCATACCAGAAAGACTTAGGTTTTTAAAGTGTATGTTTCATTAACAAAAGGGTATTAAATACATATATGGCAAACAATTGAGAAAAAAGAAAAAAAATATTCTCCTATAGAATCAGTGCATCCGAGTGAAAAATCACAACACCCTGAATAAAGTCTTGAAGGACCTGGGATAGGTATATGTACAACACCAGTGAGAGAGACTGAATGATCTTGATTGCAGAACTCATTGATGGGTTAAAACAGCGGTGCGCAAACTGGGGTGAGAGAGACTGACTGCAGGGAGCACAAAGGCCCCGCGCGCTTCCCGAAGGCACTTAAATTAAGTGCCAGGGGAACAGCGAAGGCCTTTAAACCTTACTTACCTTGGCTCCGGCAGCTTCTTAGACGCGTCGCCATGGCAATGCGATGTCAAATGACGCCACGAGGTCATGTGACTTCGATTGCCAAAGCAACGTGATATGTTGTGGCAGGTCCATGAAAGGAAGTCCTCAAATGTCACTGAGTTGAAGCAGTTAGTGAGGAATAGGCAACAATTCCTCAAAACCAATATAAGACTGACCAGCAGTTACAGCAAACGCTTAGTTAAAGTCATTGCTGCTGAAGAGGTACAGAATCTAAAGGTTCACATACTTTTTCACACATGGATATTGAATGCTGAATCATTTGTGGATAAATAAAAGGTTGAAAAAAGCATCATGTTTTCGTGTCTTGTTTAATCAGGTTCTCTTTATTTAGAAGGACTTAGATTAAGTTTAGCATTTTAGGTTTGAAATATGTGAAAATCTTACAGGGTTAACAAACTCTTGCAACGACACCCCACACACCCACACACCCACACACCCACACACCCACACACCCACACACCCACACACCCACACAGCCACACAGCCACACAGCCACACAGCCACACAGCCACACAGCTCTGCCATCTGACCAAGCGCTTTAGGACATGGTCTTTTAGGGGAAACATACATAACATGTAGCACAATATTGCATTATTCAGGCTTCTGTCTGCTTTATTAGTTCCAGCAGGGGACTGCAACACTTAACTGAGATAACACAAACCCAAACCCTGACTGATGTAGAAACTTACCCTTTTAAGGCTGGGCAACTTATCTACTTTCCAGTTATACAAAACATTGCATTCCAAATAGATTAAAGGGTTCACAATAGGTGTACAAGAATGAATGATTTGGTTACCTTGCAGGGGACAGGTCCTCTTCTGTCTGCTGGCAGTAAGCCCAAACCTCCAGTCAATAGGAGAGAGGAAAAAGACAAACTGCTGTATATACCTGCTTCCTCAATTAGCAGGGCAGGTGAGTGAAATTACATAGAACTGTGAACTCTGGCCATGTTTTCCCATCTACCAACTGTGAAGCTGTGGCATGGATCACATTTACACTGTGGCTGTACTTTCTGATCTAAATAGAACAGAAACTGCCTAATATCCTGGGAGTATATATATATATTGCACACACACTCCTCATTGTTAATGCAATAAAATTATTAAGATATTTAAAGAATCACACTAATCACATTTTCTATTCCGCCCAAATAGTTTCATAGCTCCCAGCCCTTGTACCCAATATACTTCATGCTGCAGGAGGTTTTTTTTTAACATTATCTCCTCCTCTGTGATTTTTTAACCTGTCAATGCCAATATATTTTATTTGTAAAGGGGAACTGCTGTAAAAGTCCTGCTACTGGGCTTTACATTTTTTTCCGAGGTTAGATTTATGAGGACTAATCAAATTAATTTAACATTTGAGTAGCACATACCTGTACAATATAAAAGAATAAACATGGGCACCTAATCATATAAACCAGGGGTGTGCAAACTTTTCCCCCTTATTATCTTGCCTCTGGCGTTCTGGCGTCACAACGTCATGTGATGTCACGTTGACATGGCAACACTGCATCATGTGACCCCGTGACGTAATGTGACGCCCCGTTGCTATGGTGACGTGTTGCCAGGTGCCGCCGGAGACCAGGTAAGTGAGTTACAGAGGCCTCGCGTGCGCTCCCCCGGCATTTAATCTAAATGCTTTGGGGAAAGCGCAGTGCCTCTGTAAGTGCCCACCCACCCCCCTGGTGTGCACCCCTGATATAAACAACAAATCTTGTAGAACAATTTATAATACTGCTCATTGTTAACTCTTTCCCACTGTAAGGGTGTTTTAAAAGATGAAATAATCTATGTAATTTTACACTGAGCACAATGGCCACATTTACACTTGCAATTTGGATATAAATTTATTTTAGCAATCTATCCCCAGGTTACTATTTATCCTATATGTGAACACAGTAAAAAAAATTGTAGCTACAGTGTAATGTGGCAGCTTTATTTCTTTTTGAACGATGTGCAGCCAGTGTTTTTTTAATAGATTAATCACAGAATAAGAGCCAGTACAAAAAGTGTTAATGATGTTAAAAAGAAATTATATATATTTTTTTTTTGGGGGGGGGAATCATCAACTAAAAAGCATTGTCTTTAACATCAACTTCATTTTGCACTGTATTCAATAACTTTAAATTATGTCTAAATAAATCTATTTTGCATCATTTTAATGTCAGCTTGATGTAGAAATTCATAACATTCAGAACAAATTCTTTTATTTTTCAGAAACTCAACCCTTAAGAAAATTATTAAGAACGCTTGGTGGATGAAAAGAATCTGCAAATTGTTACATATAAGGAGTTTTGTATTTACGAGTGTCATATAGAATACAGTACTTCGTATAAATGAAAAAATCTAGAAATGCCAATTTATCACTGTAAATGTAAGATCCCCA
Organism: Ascaphus truei; assembly: GCF_040206685.1. Lineage (NCBI taxonomy): Eukaryota > Metazoa > Chordata > Amphibia > Anura > Ascaphidae > Ascaphus > Ascaphus truei. The sequence goes on from NC_134486.1 coordinate 327,716,038, forward strand.
GCATTTTCATTTAAATATTGGTTGAATTTTAGAAAACTTTCCAAATCCCTGCATCACAAACCTAACAAATCATCCACCAATATTGCACCAATATGTATTGAGAAAAGGGATTGGTACCTGGAAATGGGGTGTGTGGACCTGTCTGAGACATGAATGTGCTTATAAGTGGTATATGTATTTGCTGTATCTGAAAATGTGTAATTTCTCAAGTTTTGGCCCATTTTTTTTTTAAATTGTGTTTCCACCTAGCAAAATTGGAATTATGTACAAAAAGTTTTTAGGTTTGATCATACATTTTACAAACAGGTGAAGGGGATTGCTATGGGGTCTCCTGTAAATCCATCTAGCCTGTTGTAGGACAGTTTGAGAAACGTATACAGTAGTTTCCAAAACGTATCCATGAGTGAATGTTACGATAAGTGTAACTGGACCCTTAGATGGACACCAAGGCCAAAGGCCACCAGTTGGTCCGTCCTTTTGTAGTTTGTAACACCTTTTAGTGATTCAACCATAGAGTTTTGCATATAAACCGGTCCCGCTGATCCCCGACTGGTCCCCAGTTCCTCTGCGCGTGTTCCCCCCCTCCTCTTACCCACCGGTGGCAGCGGGGATAGTCGCGGGTGCGGGGAGGTTGATGCGGGCAAATGGGTCGCCAGAGACCTGCGGCGAGCAACAGTAAAAGGGCACCGCCATGTCAGTGAGGCTTGCGCATGCGCAGCAGAGCACCCGGAGGCCATTACAAGTGTAATGGGGCTCCCCTGCCCCCCTCTCATTACCTCCGCTGCGTTGTTGATCGCGGGTGCCGCCGGAGCCAAGCAGCAGACCCGTCGACAAGTCTGGAAGGTGGGGGACGAGCAGGGAGCGCTCCAGCGCTCTGAAAGCTCCGTGGCGGCCCGGCAAGTACAGGGCGCTGCCATGTTGTGTCCTTGCGCATGCGCAGTGTAGATGTGTGGCGGGAGGCTCCTGGTAGGTTGCGCATGCGCAGTATAAGCGTGCGAATGGCTGGCCATAAGAGCATAGGCTCTGAGCTGGGACTACAATTCCCATGAGCCTCAGCAGGGTCAAAGGTTACCAGGCATTCAATAGGGTGCAGAGATTTTGTCTGACAGGAGAGAGAAGTGGCAGTTGGTGACAGTTGGTGTTAGAGTGTCCTGGGAGAGCAACGGGATAGAAGGTGTGCATTGCAGGTTGTCAGTGACCAACTGCATAGGCCAGGAATTCCCCCTAGGCCCCAGTACAGGCCCTGCGTCACCACCAGCTTGTGGTACTGCAGGGAACAGCCATAGATAGGAACAGCATACCCTTTACTGATATTAATAGACAGGGACTCATTATCTTCCTGCGCTACCTGGCAATCGGTAGTTTGGGATCAAGCTATTGGATGCAAGTAAAGACTCATGAGAGACCACGCTGGATCGGCGGCTCCTTTTCGAAGTACAGTTACCGGGTGCTGGAGCGCCCGGAAGGTATTATTATAAGTGCACCAACACCGGTACCTGCAGGCGCTGATCCCGCCTTGGGGAAGGATTCTTTGGGACACTGGAAGTTAAGTGACCAAGGAACTGGTCCAGTAAATTGGACATGGTGTAGGGCACATGCGGTGGTGGGGAAGGGACACTACTGCAGGGTGGAGTGTGACCAGCAACACTGGTATAAGGTTACTTACTGAAGGACAAATATATTGTGTGTGTACTATATAATTGCAAGGTATACTGTATGCTATGCACTGTCATACCTCTGTTTCACATATATATCTATATGTGCTCTATACTCCTATAGTAAAAGGTTAAAAAGTTGTGGATTGTCATTGTTATTCTTGTCCAGGGGCATCTCACTTATTGGGGGATCCTGGGCAAGTGGAGGCGCTGCCAAAGTACTTATTGTTGCCCCAGGCTCCCAGTTAGTGGCGGCTCAGATCTCGCTGAGCCAACAGGTATATACAGTTTTAGTAGCAGTAGTAGGGAGGCATACATTATGTCAAATCCAAGTTTCTTACTTGGTCCCGTATTGTGCCCAGTGACATAAAGGCGAGCACATTTCCCACCGCAATAGCACATTGAGGGGGCACTTTGCATTTTAGGGCCCACTTGCGTACTTCTGTCTTGGATGGCACAAACATAGCGAAATTGGGTAATACAATTTAAATACTGGTTAGGGCACCACAGTTCTGAGCTCTCAGCAGTGCCTCCAAATGTAACCCTCTTTCCTGCTGACATAGAAAGGCTACTAGTAGTAGGGAGGCATACATTATGTCAAACTTTTTTTGACAGGTACCACGCCCCCTTTCCCCCTAAGCCCCGCCCCCTTTTGGCCTTAAACCCGCCCTATGTACCGCCCCTTCCGTATCCGATACCGCCCCTTCCGTATCCGGCCCCGCCCTCTGCGCCAATTTTTTGAGGTTGACGCCCCCTGCGCCAAAAAAGCACGGTTGACGTCTAATGCGCCAAAAAAAACGCGGTTGACGCCCCATGCGCCAAAAAAACGCGGTTGACACCCCCAGACTCCATTTTTTATTATGAGGTGTATTTTTTATTCTTTTTTGTGATTGGTGCGTACTGTTGACGTAGATTGGAGGGGGCGTATACATACGCGGGGCATGTCCGGGCATGTTTATAGGCGTTTGGGGCATGCCCGAACATGGTTTTTTTTCATACGGGGCATGTCTGGACATGTTTATTCTGAAATAACGCAGTGCGCATGTCAGAAAAGTTCAAAAGACGTTGAAAAGAGGGCATAGCATTTTTTTTTTTTTTTTAATTCAGACAGAATACGGCTTTAAGAGGCTAATCCCATCAGGTGTCAGTGTGGCTAATTGGTTTAAGGCGTTGGATTTAAGATCCAATGGACATATGTCCGCGTGGGTTCGAATCCCTCCCCAGACATAATCTTTTTATATATTTTTTATTTGTATAGAGACGGTACAGGGATTAGCCGCAACAGGGGCTACATAAAAATAAAAAGTACAAGTGTATAATCAAAATTGTTTATTTTATTTTTAAAAGCTACAACAGTTTCAAGCAGGAAATAATTACAAGACGTATTTACAAGTAAAATGGTAAATAAGGTATTAAACGACATTTAAGGCCTTAATAGACTAAATACATCTAGAGTCGTTAAGCTAGTACGATACATAGTATAGAGGGACAGCAATACAATGTCTTATTTTACAGAGGGAAAAAAATTAAACAGCTTATATGTCTTATTTTACAGAGGGAAAAAAATTAAACAGCTTATTTACAGTTTCAACCAGTCAGCCGACGGCATTAATAGACTACCCCTCCTCTTGTTTAGTAAATACCCCGGCGGTGATGTTAAGCCAGGGGCACTTAAAGAACTGTAACGCAAATCACAGGTTCTTTTCTGAGGGTGTAAAAGGGTTGATGAAGGAGGGGGCGTTGTATCGGGGGCCCGTATTTTTAAGCGATCCAGGCTTTCTCTATTTGTCGCATTACCCACAACCGATGAGGGTATATTCAGTTCAGCCATCGCAGACAGAAAAAGGGCTCCAGCCCTGTGGTATTTTACGCTTTGTAACAGTGTGACTTTGTGTAACACCGCGTACCAAATCCAGTAAATTAGAGCCCGGTATAACCTGTTTTTTATAAATAAACTCCCCTTTGTCATTCCAGCTTGTAATATGTTTAGCCTGAAACATTTTACTGAGCAATAACTCATTGTCATTAAATGTAGCGGGTATACCCTCGATAAATCTAATGTGGGGCACAGTGCTTAACAGTTCATCATAAAGATTTTGCCAGCAAGCATAAAACCATACGATATTATCAGGCCGGTGCGACAAGTGAGTGCTAGAATGTTGCAAAATCTGTTTAACAAAATAGCTTTTCCCTGAATTTGATGGTCCGGCTAAAATGCACGAGAAAGGATGTTGAAGCCTGATATCTATTACAGATTTATAATTAGTAACCAAAGGATAGGGTTGTGAAGTCGTTGGTCAGCTGTCGTTTCGTGTACACACACTTTTGTGTTTTCTGTAGAGGACGAGTCTCAATCTGCCAGTAACGTTTATTTCGGACAATCCCCGCCTGTTGTACCACAATCTTTTTCTGATCTTCAGGATCAGAGTGTAAGGGGTAATCCAGGACAATATCTTTTAAAGTGTCAAAGTTAATCAATTCAGCGTTTGCAGCGTTCAGTGTTATACCTTTAACTTTTAGACACGTTTTACCAGTGGAGAGCTTGTAACCGTAATCTTGGGGCCGGCGGAAACAAATTCTGTAATGTATGTACCAGTCGGTAGTTCACTAGTCAGCTCCCCTAAGTAGTCACCCAGAGGCGGATTCCAGTCACCTGTTTTGCTAACAAAAATGACAGAGTCAGTGTCATGGTAGAGACACCGCTCTTGTAGCTTGTCCAAAACATTGTACAGTTCAAGACGGGCATAGGCCGTCGTAAAACAGGCAATAAAAATATTGACATTACGACCTACAGTGTATCCCTCCTTTGTATACTTCCAGCTAACCATGGCCGTGTCATCATCTAGGACAGTGGTTCCCAACTCCAGTCCTCAAGGACCACTAACAGTGCAGGTTTTAGGGCAATCCTCTCATTAGCACAGGTGGCTCAATCATTGTGACTGAACCACCTGTGCTCAAGCCGGGGTATCCTTAAAACCTGCACTGTTGCTGGTCCTTGAGGACTGGAGTTGGGAACCACTGATCTAGGAAGTCTAAAGATGACACATCGTATTGCGTTGAAAAGGCGTAATCAAAAAGTTCATCAGGGCTTGTTACAATGCTTGTATTTTGTAAATTAGTCTTTTGACCGAATTTACCCCACAAAGAATTTAGAAACAGTTTAGAAATTTGTCTTTTTGCCGGGTTAATGTCTATTTTATCAGCGCGTAAACGTATACCCTCTTTTGAAAAATACTCGCTGATGTATTTTTGTTTTTTGGCCTCGTCTGTACACCAGCTGGGGTATCCAGATGCCTCCTGTTTGTCCCTGAGGTGCACCTTAATGTATTTAGCAAACAATTTGTCTGTATAACATTCAAAGTGCCAAATTTCAAAAATTTTACACAACCGGTACCCTTTCTTCAACGCTGCCTGAATTTCAACGGTACACCACGTACCGGTCAATGAGCGCTCCTCATCCGTATGACAGCAAGGCGTCGTCTGGTTGGTGACGGCGCATGTGCTGCATAGTGGAAACATGAGCTTGCCATTCATTTTAACAGGAAGGATGGGGAAAAATAAGTCTCTAGGCGGATAGACTTTTACTTTAGCAACCCCAAAGTACCTGTCAAAAGAGAGAAAATTCTCATAGATGATCTTAGGGTGACCGGTGGGATACATTTTGGTTTTGTTGATAAAAGGATACAAGCTGGTAAAATCATAGTAATGTATACTCTCACCGGGCGCCGCTTTGTGGTACAGCTTAATAGCATTTGTGCGGCCGCCGTAAAGTGCATCACGGGGGTTCATGGGCTGTGGAAAATCCCTTTTAAGTAAAAACGCCTTTAGATCCGTATCGGTCTCTAACATGTGTTTCCACTCGTGCTCTCACAGCTCACGCACCGCATAGCCACATTTGGTTTTTAGAAAATGTGTTTTGATGGCTGTTTTATGGTACAATTGACCATATGTAAGAGATGTGTTTGTATCTTTTTCATTGTAACACATGGGACAGCCATGGTAAAAACAGCCGTTGAATTCAAAGGCTGTTTGAACCCCATTAATCACTGCATAACCATCCAGAAAATAGTTACCCACCTTCTTTTCACCTCCCCTTAAAGCGTGTTGTAATGGATATCAGGCTTCAACATCCTTTCTCGTGTATTTTAGCCGGACCATCAAATTCAGGGAAAAGCTATTTTGTTAAACAGATTTTGCAACATTCTAGCACTCACTTGTCGCACCGGCCTGATAATATCGTATGGTTTTATGCTTGCTGGCAAAATCTTTATGATGAACTGTTAAGCACTGTGCCCCACATTAGATTTATCGAGGGTATACCCGCTACATTTAATGACGATGCTCTTTTTCCCCCTGGTAAAGTGAATTTGACAATCGTTGATGACTTGATGGAAGCCGCCAGTGAGAGCTCTGAAATTGAAAAAGCATTCACCAAGTATGTGCATCACAGAAACCTCAGTATCATGTACCTCGTACAAAATGTTTTTTGCCAGGGTAAAAAAAGCAGAACCATAAATTTAAACACTAAATATATGGTTCTTTTTAAAAATCCAAGGGATAAATTACAAATTAACACCTTAGCTCGTCAAATGTATCCTGGTAAATCACACTTCTTTTTAGAGGCATTTGAAGATGCCACACGGTCCCCCTACGGTTTTTTGTTAGTAGATTTAAGAGCCACGACGCCTGATGAGTACCGCTTAAGAACCGGTATCTTTCCGCCTGACAACCCCACAGTTTATGTTTTAAAAAAAAACGGTTCTAAAAAGAGATAATTATCTGTAAATTGTCATTACTTGTAGCCGCAAGGCTGTTGTAAACATGTCTAACCGACTACGCCGCAATTGGCATACTTTAAAAGCATTAATAAGGGCTTCACCAAAGCAAAGAAAAGTTATTTTGTGTTCAGCGTCTAATGATTTAGTCACTGCCATATGCGAGATAGCCCTCAATGCTCTAAAAGGTAAAATACCTTTATCAAAGCGGCAAATTGGCATACTTAAAAAGTGGCGTAAAATTATAAAAAAGCTGAGCGATAAAAAATTTACAATTGTAAAAAAGAAACGCCTGGTGAAGCAGTCTGGTGGCTTTATTGGCTCTCTTTTGGGTTTTGCTATACCGTTGCTGACTGGCCTTCTCACTAACCGCTAATGGAATATGCTGAGAAAATGTACCTGGTCCCCAAACAAGATATGGATCGTTTACAGCGCCCCCCACAGCGAGAGGGTGACATACGTGAAGTTGCCATGCATCGCATAGATACAGACATTAATGCTATCTTAAACAGCAATAATTTATCAGAGGATGAAAAGATAAAAAGATACACTACTGTCCTGCAGAAATACTTGGTGCATGCTAAACAGAGCGAAGGGGAGAAGAACCGCATAACCCTTTTAATGCCTACTGATGAAACAGCCTCTCACCCTTTACACTTCCAGGATATTGCATCATCAGATACGACTGACAATTTGATTCGTGAGGTTGTTACTAATGTGAATGTCCGCTTCAAGAAAAATGCAGAGTTATTGCTCAGTAAAATGTTTCAGGCTAAACATATTACAAGCTGGAATGACAAAGGGGAGTTTATTTATAAAAAACAGGTTATACCGGGCTCTAATTTACTGGATTTGGTACGCGGTGTTACACAAAGTCACACTGTTACAAAGCGTAAAATACCACAGGGCTGGAGCCCTTTTCTGTCTGCGATGGCTGAACTGAATATACCCTCATCGGTTGTGGGTAATGCGACAAATAGAGAAAGCCTGGATCGCTTAAAAATACGGGCCCCCGATACAACGCCCCCTCCTTCATCAACCCTTTTACCCCCTCAGAAAAGAACCTCTGATTTGCGTTACAGTTCTTTAAGTGCCCCTGGCTTAACATCACCGCCGGGGTATTTACTAAACAAGAGGAGGGGTAGTCTATTAATGCCGTCGGCTGACTGGTTGAAACTGTAAATAAGCTGTTTAATTTTTTTCCCTCTGTAAAATAAGACATATAAGCTGTTTAATTTTTTTCCCTCTGTAAAATAAGACATTGTATTGCTGTCCCTCTATACTATGTATCGTACTAGCTTAACGACTCTAGATGTATTTAGTCTATTAAGGCCTTAAATGTCGTTTAATACCTTATTTACCATTTTACTTGTAAATACGTCTTGTAATTATTTCCTGCTTGAAACTGTTGTAGCTTTTAAAAATAAAATAAACAATTTTGATTATACACTTGTACTTTTTATTTTTATGTAGCCCCTGTTGCGGCTAATCCCTGTACCGTCTCTATACAAATAAAAAATATATAAAAAGATTATGTCTGGGGAGGGATTCGAACCCACGCGGACATATGTCCATTGGATCTTAAATCCAACGCCTTAAACCAATCAGCCACACTGACACCTGATGGGATTAGCCTCTAAAAGCCGTATTCTGTCTGAATTAAAAAAAAAAAATGCTATGCCCTCTTTTCAACGTCTTTTGAACTTTTCTGACATGCGCACTGCGTTATTTCAGAATAAACATGTCCAGACATGCCCCGTATGAAAAAAAACCATGTTCGGGCATGCCCCAAATGCCTATAAACATGCCCGGACATGCCCCGCGTATGTATACGCCCCCTCCAATCTACGTCAACAGTACGCACCAATCACAAAAAAGAATAAAAAATACACCTCATAATAAAAAATGGAGTCTGGGGTGTGTCAACCGCGTTTTTTTTGTGCATGGGGCGTCAACCGCGTTTTTTTGGCGCATTAGGCGTCAACCGCGGTTTTTTTTGGCGCAGGGGGCGTCAACCTCAAAAAATTGGCGCAGGGGGCGGGGCCGGATACGGGAGGGGCGGTACATAGGGCGGGGTTAAGGCCAAAAGGGGGCGGGGCTTAGGGGAAAAGGGGCGTGGTACCTGTCAAAAAAAGTTTGACATAATGTATGCCTCCCTACTACTAGTAGCCTTTCTATGTCAGCAGGAAAGAGGGTTACATTTGGAGGCACTGCTGAGAGCTCAGAACTGTGGTGCCCTAACCAGTATTTAAATTGTATTACCCAATTTCGCTATGTTTGTGCCATCCAAGACAGAAGTACGCAAGTGGGCCCTAAAATGCAAAGTGCCCCCTCAATGTGCTATTGCGGTGGGAAATGTGCTCGCCTTTATGTCACTGGGCACAATACGGGACCAAGTAAGAAACTTCCCGGCATTAGCTACTGCCCGGATCATAGACCATACTTATGATGCCGACTTCACCTGGCGTAATGTCCTCCTGGCCACTGACCACGAAATATGCCCAGAAACTGTACCCCCAGTCCTAAACTTACCTGAGGCCCCCGGTGCCAGTTGTTCACTGGTCTACGTGAACGCAACCGCCCCACCGGCCACGTCCATGCCCTAACTGGGCTGCACCGGCCCACCTTCTGAGTTAGCCTCTACTCTGTTTCGCACACCGGAGAGAAGCCTAGCCCCTACGTGGCCGGCTGCCACTGCACTAGGGGTGTCCTCTACACCATCTGCTATAGTTCCTCTCAGAATATCAGTTGTCTGGCCAGACTTGGCTCAGATAGCCAACGTCCTAGTAGTGTCATGTCTCCTGAAGTGACGGTACCCTTGCTAGTGGGGGCTCTAATCGAATCCTCACAGTCACAGCAATATAGGAAACTTAAAGCTTTTTCAGGAACCAAACCAACGCCATTAGGAGAGGCCGAGTTTGAAGAGTGGAAGGATCATGCTGAAAAAGTACTGCCAGAATGGACCTGCACTGATACGTTGAGGCGACAGCGGATAATTGAGTGCTTGCGGCCGTCAGCTTCCCATATGGTGCAGTGCTACAGAGATGACAATCCAGAGGCCGATGCTCACAAGATTATACATGCACTCACTAAAGACTATGGTACATCGGTGGATACCTTCTCCTTAATGGCCAAATTCCACGTGTTTGTGCAGAATGAGGGAGAAATGGTATCCGAATTTCTTTGGCGAGTTCACTTGGATCTCTGGAATCTGGTGAAGAGGAAAGTGGTGCGCAAGGCAGATTCCGACGGACTCATAACCACACAGCTTCTGAGGGCCTCTTGTCATTACACCCTGTAGCTGTCAGAGTTAGTGGTAGCCTCGTGCCGGGGCAAGCCTTGTCCTTTGACGAACTTATGGATCGAGTACAAGCTCACAAAACTGTGCTTCTAGGTCGGGACCTGAGCCCCGTCATGAAAGCGGGGATAATCTCAAAGGAGACTAAGAAAGGAGAGGCTAGGCCGAAGCCAGCCAAAGAAGCGTGTCAAGAAAAGGAGGATCCTGATGGGTGTGAAACCGATGCATAAGACTCTACATCCAGACGAATGTCTCCTGCCCTTAGGAACCCGGCTGCTAGAAATAATGTTCAGTGTTTCCGCTGCGGCAAAATGGGCCACATCGCCCCCTTCTGCCCGCTCAAGAAGAAGACGGCCACGGGAACCGCGAAAGCTATGCTGTGCACCACACCGACAGCTGGAGATACCACTACGGCAGAAGAGGTTGCACCTTCGAGTGCCAATGACACGCTGGTACCTCCAAAGGTAGGCTGCCTCATAGGACCCGCTGCCATTGTGAAGGTTGTTATTGAAGGCATCTACGCCTCAGCGCCACTGGACACTGGTTCCCAAGTAACCATTGTTTACCAACCGTTCTTCGATCAACATCTTCACCGGTTACCCCTGCTATCCGCAGAAGCTATGAAATTGTGAGGGTTGAGCCATGAAGACTACCCTATTGATGGAGTGGTACGGGTGCATTTGGATATTCCCCAGCTGAATACCGGCAAGCATCATCCCATGGAAGTGGAAGCGTTGGTATGCCCTGAGCCACAAGAACACCCTAGTGCTCCTATAAACATGGGAACCAATACTGACATAGTACAGACAGTGATTCGTATGTACTTACAGGAGGCTGGTGAACTACTGGTAGTGGCGCTAGCAGAATACCCTGTGTTGTGGGAGGAATGTTGTAGGATAGCTGCACAAGAAGCGCATGGAGTCCTCTATAATATTGAGTACGGATTGACTGAGATTCCACCAGGGGGAGGAAAGATGATGATTGCTACCTGTTGCTATCCAGAAAGAAGCAAGGCAGATCAGCTATTCTCGCTGGAAAGTACTTCTGAAGATGACCAACGGCGAGGATATAGGCTGAGGTGAGGGAATGGCCGTCTAGACTACCGAATAGAGTAGAGGTGTATGTACAGAACATTTCTCCCTATCCCATGCCTATCGACTACGGGCAACAGCTGGGAAGAAAATATCCTGTCACTCCTGTGGAGAAGATGGAAGCACAATCGCAGGCAGCTGCAATATCCACAGCTGCCCCTCAACTGGCATTTGACTTCGGGGACTCCCCCTTGACAAAAGAGTGGAGGGAGAGGTTGCAGACCAAGTTGGAAGCAAGACGAGGGGTATTCTTCACCAGTGATATGAATGTGGGCTGTAGCCGCAGTGCTCAACATACCATTCGGCAAAATTATACGACCGTTCCGAGAAAGGTCCCGTCGCATTGCTCCTAGGGATGTGGAAGATGTGAGGAATCTACGACAAGAAATGGAGGCGGCCGGCATCGTAATAGGATCTCGCAGTCCATACGCATCGCCTATCGTGGTGGTGCGAAAGAAAAACGGGTCAGTACGGCTATGTGTGGACTATAGAACATTGAATAATCGTACTGTACCAGATCAGTATACTCTTCCTCGGATTGAAGACCTATTAAATGCCCTGTTGGGGAACAAGTGGTTCAGTGTGTTGGATCTGAGGTCCAGATATTACCAAGTGCCAATGAACGCCAAAGATCAGGAGAAAACAGCTTTTGTCTGCCCGCTGGGGTTTTATCAATTCACACGTATGCCCCAAGGTATATGCGGTGCTCCAGCCACTTTCCAGCATCTCATGGAAAAGACTATCGGGGATATGAACCCTAGGGAATGCTTAGTGTATCTGTACAATATTATAGTGTTCGGGAAGATGCTGGAGGAACATGAAGAGCGGCTGATAAAAGTGCTGGATCGACTGAGCGCGGAAGGACTCAAGCTGTCGATGGATAAGTGTCGGTTTTGCAGCACTTCGGTGACCTACGTGGGTCACATTGTCTCTGCGGAAGGAATATCTACTGATCCGGGGAAGATAGAAGCAGTGGTGAACTGGCCACGACCCACTAACATCATGGAATAACGTTCCTTCCTGGGGTTTTGCTGTTATTACAGAAGGTTTGTGGAAGGCTATTCCAGTAAAGCGAAGATTCTCAACAACCTTCTCAAAATCTACCCCTGTGTGTGTGTGACTGCCCCCCTTCCCAGTGTGTGTGTGTGATTGCCCCCCCCTCCCAGTGTGTGTGTGTGATTGCCCCCCCTCCCAGTGTGTGTGTGACTGCCCCCCCTCCCAGTCTGTGTGTATGTGTGACTGCCCCCTCCCAGCCTGTGTGTCTGTGTGTGTGTCTATGTCTGTCTGCCCCCTCCCACTGTGTGATGCCCCCCTCCCAGTCTGTGTGTGTGTGTGTGTCTGCCCCCTCCCATTCTGTGTGTGTGTGTCTGCCCCCCTCCCATTCTGTGTGTGTGTGTGTGTGTGTGTCTGCCTCCCTCCCATTCTGTGTGTGTGTGTGTGTGTGTGTCTGCCCCCCTCCCATTCTGTGTGTGTGTGTGACTGCCCCCTCCCAGTGTCTGTGTGTATCAGTGACAGAATGTATACAGACACCAACCCACTCACCCACGTGTCAGTCAAACGTGTCACCCACCCACCCATGTGTCAGTCACCCACCCACGTGTCAGTCAGTCACTCACCCACATGTCAGGCAGTCAGGCAGTCAGTCACCCACACACCCACGTGTCAGGCAGTCTAACACCACCCACCCACCCAAGTGTCAGGCAGTGTCCCAAAGTGTCAGGCAGTCTCCCAAAGTGTCAGGCAGTCTCCAAAAGTGTCAGGCAGTCTCCCAAAGTGTCAGGCAGTCAACCCAAGTGTCAGGCAGTCTCCCAAGTGTCAGGCAGTCTCCCAACCCACCCACGCAAGTGTCAGGCAGTCTCCCAACCTACCCACCCAAGTGTCAGGCAGTCTCCCAACCCACCCACGCAAGTGTAAGGCAGTATCCCAACCCACCCAAGTGTCAGGCAGTCTCCCAACCCACCCACCCAAGTGTCAGGCAGTCTCCCAACCCACCCACCCAAGTGTCAGGCAGTCTCCCAACCCATAGTGTCAGGCAGTCTCCCAAAACCCAAGTGTCAGGCAGTCTCCAAACCCAAAAGTGTCAGGCAGTCTCCCAACCAAAACCCAAGTGTCAGGTTGTCAAAAGTGTCAGGCAGTCTGACCCAAGTGTCAGGCAGTCTCCCATAACCCACCCTCCCAAGTGTCAGGCAATCTCCCATAAACCCACCCACCCACCCAAGTGTCAGGCAATCTCCCATAACCCACCCACCGAAGTGTCAGGCAGTCTCCCATAACCCATCCACCCAAGTGTCAGGCAGTCTCCCAACCCACCCACCCAAGTGTCAGGCAGTCTCCCAACCCACCCACCCAACTGTCAGGCAGTCTCCCAACCCACCTACGCAAGTGTCAGGCAGTCTCCCAACCAACCCACCCAAGTGTCAGGCAGTCTCCCAACCCACCCACCCAAGTGTCAGGCAGTCTCCCAACCCACCCACCCAAGTGTCAGGCAGTCTCCCAACCCACCCAATTGTCAGGCAATCTCCCAACCCATAGTGTCAGGCAGTCTCCCAAACCCAAGTGTCAGGCAGTCTCCCAACCAAAAGTGTCGGGCAGTCTCCCAACCAAAACCCAAGTTTCAGGTAGTCAAAAGTGTCAGGCAGTCTGACCCAAGTGTCAGGCCGTCTCCCATAACCCACCCACCCAAGTGTCAGGTGGTCTCCCATAACCCACCCACCCACCCAAGTGTCAGGCAGTCTCCCATAACCAACCCACCCACCCAAGTGTCAGGCAGTCACCCATAACCAACCCAAGTGTCAGGCAGTCTCCCATAAAAGTGTCAGGCAGTCTCCCATAAGCCAAACACCCAAGTGTCAGGCAGTCTCCCATAAGCCAAACACTCAAGTGTCAGGCAGTCTCCCATAACCCACCCACCCAAGTGTCAGGCAGTCTCCCATAACCCACCCACCCAAGTGTCAGGCAGTCTCCCATAAACCACCCACCCACCCAAGTGTCAAGCAGTCTCCCATAAAAACCCAAGTGTCAGGCAATCTCCCATAAAAGTGTCAGGCAATCTCCTATAACCCAATGTGTCAGGCAATCTCCAATAACCCACACACCCAAGTGTCAGGCAGTCTCCCATAACCCACCCACCCAAGTGTAAGGCAGTCAATCCCAACCCACCCACCCAAGTGTCAGGCAGTCTCCTAACCCACCCACCCAAGTGTCAGGCAGTCTCCCAACCCACCCACCCAAGTGTCAGGCAGTCTCCCAACCCATAGTGTCAGGCAGTCTCCCAAAACCCAAGTATCAGGCAGTCTCCCAAACCACCCACCCACCCAAGTTTCAGGCAGTCTCCCAACCAAAACCCAAGTGTCAGGTTGTCAAAAGTGTCAGGCAGTCTGACCCAAGTGTCAGGCAGTCTCCCATAACCCACCCTCCCAAGTGTCAGGCAATCTACCATAAACCCAAGAGTGTCAGGCAATCTCCCATAACCCACCCACCCAAGTGTCAGGCAATCTCCCATAAAAGTGTCAGGCAATCTCCCATAACCCACCCACCCAAGTGTCAGGCAGTCTCCCATAACCCACCCACCAAAGAGTCAGACAGTCTCCCAACCCACCTACCCAAGTGTCTGGCAGTCTCCCAACCCACCCACCCAAGTGTCAGGCAGTCTCCCAACCCACCCACGCAAGTGTCAAGCAGTCTCCCAACCAACCCACCCAAGTGTTAGGCAGTCTCCCAACCCACCCACCCAAGTGTCAGGCAGTCTCCCAACCCACCCACCCAAGTGTCAGGCAGTCTCCCACCCCACCCAAGTGTCAGGCAGTCTCCCAACCCATAGTGTCAGGCAGTCTCCCAACCCAAAGTGTCAGGCAGTCTCCCAACCAAAAGTGTCGGGCAGTCTCCCAACCAAAACCCAAGTGTCAGGTAGTCAAAAGTGTCAGGCAGTCTGACCCAAGTGTCAGGCAGTCTCCCATAACCCACCCACCCAAGTGTCAGGCAATCTCCCATAAAGTGTGTCAGGCAATCTCCCATAAAGTGTCAGGCAATCTCCCATAACCCACCCACCCACCCAAGTGTTAGGCAATCTCCCATAACCCACCCACCCAAGTGTCAGGCAGTCTCCCATAAAAGTGTCAGGCAGTCTCCCATAACCCACCCAAGTGTCAGGCAGTCTCCCATAACCCACCCACCCAAGTGTCAGGCAGTCTCCCATAACCCAACCATCCAAGTGTCAGGCAGTCTCCCATAAAAGTGTCGGGCAGTCTCCCATAACCCAGCCACCCACCCAAGTGTCAGGCAATCTCCCATAAATGTGTCAGGCAATCTCCCATAACCCACCCACCCAAGTGTCAGGCAGTCTCCCATAACCCACCCACCCAAGTGTCAGGCAGTCTCCCATAAAAGTGTCGGGCAGTCTCTCATAACCCAGCCACCCACCCAAGTGTCAGGCAATCTCCCATAAATGTGTCAGGCAATCTCCCATAACCCACCCACCCAAGTGTCAGGCAGTCTCCCATAACCCACCCACCCAAGTGTCAGGCAGTCTCCCATAGACCCACCCATCCAAGTGTCAGGCAGTCTCCCATAAAAGTGTCATGCAGTCTCCCATAACCCACCCAAGTGTCAGGCAGTCTCCTATAAAAGTGTCGGGCAGTCTCCCATAACCCAAGAAGTGTTGGGCAGTCTTCCATAAAGTGTCGGGCAGTCTTCCATAACCCACCCACAAGGAGTGAACTGCGCTCTAATAATTGTGAACAAAGTGGTGTGATCTTACAGTGATTAGGTGATTAAATATATATATATATAAACCTGTTACTTTGTGAAGGTGTGCGGCTGTATTCGTGGAATGGCTCCACAGACCAACTAGAAGAACAAATACAAAAGAAACAGCGCAAAAGACCTCATAGTGTAGTATGAATAAAAAATTATATTATTATAACAGGTGAGTATTGCACGTACATCAGATAAAATAATTACTGGCAGTACATGTATATGGACATGTTACCAATCAGCCACGAGTGGAATGGGCGATCATCAGGTGGATTATCTCTCCTTCCCCTCTCCTTTAATGGATCAAGGCTGTGTGGTGTTAACCCGACATCCAGCTGCAGCAGTCCGGTGGAATTCGTCTACTTCACAGCTGTTGTTTCAGCGAGGCAGGCTCACGGCATCCAGTTTCAGCAGCCCGGTGGAATTCGTCTGCTGCACGGCTGTTAATCCAGCGAGACAAGCTCTCACTCGGTGTCTCTCGGCGTGTGACGTCTAACTCCGGCACACGCACTACCCACTGTGCATTTGTATCCTGTATACATCCTTTACTAATCCCCGTTCCCGCCCGCTGCCTCCCTGACCGGCTGAGATCGTGAAGACGCTACCGGATGACGTCATTGACGCGCGCCGGAGTTAGACGTCACACACATGTCAGGCAGTCAAGTGTCAGGCAGTCTAAACCCAAGTATCAGGCAGTCTCCCATAACCCACCCAAGTGTCAGCCAGTCTCCCATAACCCACCCACCCAAGTGTCAGGCAGTCTCCCATAACCCACCCACCCAAGTGTCGGGCAGTCTTCCATAAACCCAAGTGTCAGGCAATCTCCCATAACCCACAACCAAAGATGTCAGGCAGTCTCCCAACCAAAACCCAAGTGTCAGGTAGTCAAAAGTGTCAGGCAGTCTGACCCAAGTGTCAGGCAGTCTCCCATAACCCACCCACCCAAGTCTCAGGCAATCTCCCATAACCCACCCACCCACCCAAGTGTCAGGCAATCTCCCATAACCCATACACCCACCCACCCACCCAAGTGTCAGGCAATCTCCCATAAACCCAAGTGTCAGGCAATCTCCCATAACCCACCCACCCAAGTGTCAGACAGTCTCCCATAACCCACCCACCCACCCACCCAAGTGTCAGGCAGTCTCCCATAACCCACCCAACCATGTGTCAGGCAGTCTCCCATAAAAGTGTCAGGCAGTCTCCCATAACCCACCCAAGTGTCAGACAGTCTCCCATATCCCACCCACCCAAGTGTCAGGCAGTCTACCATATTCCACCCACCCAAGTGTCAGGCAGTCTCCCATAACCCACCCACCCACCAAGTGTCGGGCAGTCTCACATAAACCAACCCACCCACCCAAGTGTCAGGCAGTCTCCCATAAAAGTGTCAGGCAATCTCCCATAACCCACCCACCCACCAAAGTGTCAGGCAATCTCCCATAACCCACCTAAGTGTCAGGCAGTCTCCCATAAACCACCCACCCACCCAAGTGTCAGGCAGTCTCCCATAAAAGTGTCAGGCAGTCTCCCATAAAAGTGTCAGGCAGTCTCCCATAACCCACCCAAGTGTCAGGCAGTCTCCCATAACCCAAAAATTGTCGGGCAGTCTCCCATAACCCACCCACCCAAGTGTCAGGCAGTCTAAGTGTCCGCTATGGTAATGAAGCTGCATTAATGTACATTTTTTTTTCCGGCCAAATCACATGTTTTTCATGGCCCAATCAGGACCGTGGGAAACATTTGACCAAAATGTGACGACATAGGCCTATAAAAGCCTATGTCGCCTCATTTTGAAGCCAGACACTGAGGAGGGAACACCTCCCCTCCTAAGAAGAGAAGAAGGGCGTGGCGGAAGAAGACGGAAGAAGACGGAAGAAGACGGAAGAAGACGGAGAAGACCCCAAAGAAGAATACAAGACCCTAAGACTAACGGGAAGGATTACAAATAGAAGAAAGAAGACACAGTTATGGATTGTAAGGGTTTTTTATTTTTAGTTACCTGTGGATTGGTTCCAGTGCTTCCGGGTCGCCTGGATTTCGGTGAGTGGGCATCTAATGGTAAGTAAACAAAAGAAAAGTTTATTATTTTTACTTTTACAGGTTTTTTTGATTTTTGATTCATGTCTTTTATTTTTTCAGTCCCATTTAATGCCCGTGAATATATCTATGTATATACATACATTCACAGACACTGAATGGGTGTATTCTATGTGATTTTTGTATGTAAATGCATTGTTTTTTATGCTCTATTATTGCCCCTGTATGTTATGTTTATCTATCTATATGGCTAGACATACATAGATAATAATTGATTATTTTTGCTAATGTTTATGTTCTTTTCATGTATGGCTAATGTATTTATCAGCTATATTTTGTCATTGGTGTGAATAATGTAATTTGTATTTAGTTACAGGTTATTTTTAATGGCTTATTTCTGGTAGTTAGATTAGAATGATTGTGGTTACTTTCAATTAGAATTCATTTGGCAATGGTTTGGCTTTAGGAATTGAATAGGGAATTGTATAATTCATTTGTATTGTATTGTAATTGGTTTAGGAAAAGGATTAATTAATTGATGGTAAATGTATTGATGTTGCTTAGTTTCTATTTGATTTTCATGATGGTATTGTGGTTAGGGGATATTGTTCATAGTGTATTTTATTGTTACATATATTTTGCATAGTGTTACATGATGCACAGATTAATTGCATCATGTACACACTCCATGCAATTGTGTAACATTTCATATACATTTGTGTAGCTGCTGGTTTGTTGGTTTATATTTACAATTGATGCTGGATTTATTGTACCATGCAATGTTGTGATTTTAAGATTAAAAATGCATGTTTTGATTTATGCATGTTTTATGTGTTTCATAATGGGCAAATAATCTATCATCCATATCTGGATAATAGTTATTTTGCATATTATTGTACTGCATGTGTTGGGGGGAAGGGGGTGGATGTATGTATTTATTGTATAGGCCCGGTTTATTTTTTTTACATACAGGGTTGGTTCCTTTTGGTTTGCGAGAGATCTCTGGAAACCACCTGAGGTCTCCTGGGGCTTCTCATGGGAAACAGGCTGGCGGGTCCATGGGGGACACATGCAGGGAAGAACCAGTGGCCCCACATCTGTGGGGGCACCGCAGACCCGTAGGGACCACCTGTGGGTCCCCAGACCCCCATGGGAACCACCCGAGGCCCCTCAGACACCTGTGGGTCTGACCCGGGGCCCTCAGACATCCGCGGGCCTACCGTGGGGACCCCATTGTGGCACACGGTGACTCGCGGAGACCACCTGGTGGGCCATGGTGCCTGGCGGGACCCACCAACAGGCCTCCAGACCCTGTGTGAAACATGATGCTGGTCACCTGTAGGTCTGTGAGGTGACCCGTCAGGCCCACCGGGGACTCACGTGGGCCTGGGGTATGAACCCTGTATGTAAAAGAATAAATCATGTATTTATGGGGGGGCACAGGGGGTGGGTTATGTATTTAATAAATAGAATGATGTTTATTGTGGGGCAGTGTATTTTTTTTATTGTGTGTACTGGGGGTGGGGTGAGGGGGTATTGGCCCCAAGGGTATGTGGGTAGGCCTCCCGGCTGGGTAGTGGGTGATGGTGGTTAGGCCTCAGGGGGTGGAAGGTTTGTGGGGGAGGATATGTAGGCCTCCCGAGTGGTGGGTGAGGGTGGGTTAACCCCTTAAAACTGCAGTTCAGTCTTTTTTTTTTTTTTAATTAATTTTTTTACTTCAATAGTTTTATGTGGGCAATCTCTAATTACCTAAAGAGCTGTATAGCTGCCAGTCAATTCGTTCTCCATGTATTGATCGGCAAAATTTGTCAAGATCTTTAGATATGGCATATGTTTTTCTTCTGCTCAATATTCATGAGCACTCTGCACTGACATGTGCTAGAGGGAGGGCAGGGCTGACAAAGGGGTGTGCCAGGACTTGTGACAGGACATGAAGGGGCAGTGCCTTAGCAAATGGTTGTTAAAATAGAATACAAGAAAATTGGTCTTTCAAAGTAATTTTTTTACAAACAGAAAATGCTAAAAGTATTATTTCTTACTACAGAACTGATTTATTGAAAAAAACACACATGCAGGATATTGACTGAATTGCAGCTTTAATGACTGTAGCGGTTAATAACAGCTTTGGTGATTAAGGGGTTAGGGGACATTACATTGGATGTTTTTATTCTTGTGTATGTTTTGCAGCATCGGAGGGGGCATGGGCAGGATGAAGATGAGGATGAAGACGGCCTTCATCGTGGGTGCCTGTAAAAGGTAAGTGTAATATGTTTTTACTGTATTTATTTAATGTTATATGTATTTAAAATGGGCAAATGCATTATTATCCATATGTGGATAATAGTAATTTTGCCCATTACTGTATAGTATGTGTTAGGGGGTGTATTTAGTTATAAATTTTGTTTATTATTTTTGGAGACGCAATATTGGTACCGCAGGCCCTCGTGTACCCCGGGACTCCCACGGGGACCCCAGGACGGCCGCGGGGACCCCCGGACTCCCGTGGGGACCCCCGCTTGGTCTCCCGCGGGGACCCCCCCTTACCCTTGGGGATCCCCGCGTGGTCAGCCGGGGACACCCGCCGGCCTGTTGTATGGGTTTTGTGCATGCAAAAATGAAAAGTAATATTTTTTTTCTAAGTCCAGCTTATTTTGCGTCTACCTTGAGCTGACGTGTTCTGATCAACGAAACTTTCGCGTACGCTAAGGTTGCGTTGCTTAGTGTATCCCGCTTAAGGGCAGAATTTAACGCAAACAGGGTTACGAACGAGCAAAATTGGACTTCAAATTCCTGCAAAAAAATCAGTTTTAGAGCGCAAAGTGCCTGTTTGCGTTGCTTAGTGCATCTGGTTCAGCGCAACATCACGTTCTAAGAGCACTTTGCGCTCTAAAGGTGACTTAACGGAGCTTAGTGCATGACGACCCCCTTAGTGTGTTTGATGAGAAAATCAGTATCTTTATTTATTTATTTATAAAATGTTTTACAGTAATACATTGAGAGTTACCTCTCGTTTTCAAGTATGTCCTGGGCATAGAGTTAAAATGACAAATAATACATGGTTACAAATACCGTTACATAAATGAACAGGGTATACATTATATACAATACATTGCATTCACAGTTAATCTGGCTAGTAGATGTGGATGATGCATTTAAGGCTGATGTTTTTAATTAAAACTATTATTTTTCTGTTAGAAAAATGTGTTTGCTTTATTGATTACCTTTTGTAAATGTATTTGGAACAAAAGGCCATTTTTTTACTCACACAACACTTAGGTTTCTTTCTAGCAATATGTACATCATTATACCAACTGTAAGTGATGGCTTTGAGTAGGTACTAGAAATAAATAAAACACATGCATGTAATTGGTAGTAACTATATAAAATCACTAGCAGCCATGAGCTTGGGGTTGAGCAATTAATTAAAACCAGAGACATAACATAAAACACAGACAAAGCTCAGTTTTTAGCACATCTAGTGAGACTCATACACGGTACAGTGCCTAAATATATATGGATAAATATCTAATAAGTAAATGGTCTTTTAGTTTGACATTTTTGGCCAAAATTGTTGTAAGCCCCTGAGCCAACGCCAAGGCAGACCACATATCAGGGGTCCCTAACGCTAATATAAATTCTTAATAACCTGTTTAATAACAGGAAGAATGATTTATAGTAAATCTGTCAATATTAGCTGCAAAGTTCTGTCTGACTGAAGCTTTTATTAACCTGTACATTACCAGGAAAAGTACTCTGTATTAGAGATGTCACAGCCAAACTGCAAGCAGGCAAGGAGCTTGTTAGGTGTCCAGTATGGTTGAGCAATTAATACAGTGTCTGCAACAACACTACAATCGCTCAGAATCACTGGTTGTGGCATTATATGGCAGGTGGTGATTTCAAAGATATGAACCCAAGTGATTAGATTCGGTGCTAAAACTCTCAAAGTGAAACGAAAATGTAATTAGAATATTACATAAAAGTGTGTAACCCAAAAAACAATACTTCTCAACCTTCCAAGGAATATGCAAAGATTCCCTACAAAAACAGTCTTGGTCCGGGGTGAGAAGGGAGCGATTGGACCAGAAACACACCGAAAAAGATAAAAAAAATAAAAACAATAATAGTGCAGTATGTCAATACAATCAGGAGTATGTATGGTATCTTGGCTCTGTAGAAATTCCTACTTACAACAAGTGGAATATAAATAGGCAGTGTTCTGACTCTGTCAGTGTAGATGTAGATGAAGTTACATTTCCAGCAGAGGAAAGGGATTCAGGATCAGGGAAACTTCAAACGGAGATCATGTAGGTATGGTGTACTCGAATCCAAACAGGGTAGAGTGTGCATAGAAGATAAAAACGGACCAATGGTATAGATCGCAAAGACACTTTTATCACACACAAAAGATAAGTAGGTAATGTACTTACAATAAGTACATATTACATGTACATATCAAGGTTTCGTGAGGCAGTAGAGTGCTGGTCCTGGATGGTAAAGTCACTCCCGTCTTCCCTCAACTCCAAACTCGCCGCCGATGGATGGCGTCTGACGTCACTTCCGGTAAACGGGTGACGACATCCGGCTGGAGGCAAAGGGGACGGACAGCAAAGGAACGGCAGCAACTTCCGGCGTCTTCACTTGGTGGGCAGCTGCAGCAGACTGAACAGGCTCTACGCGTTTCGCTGTTTAAACAGCTTCCTCAGGAGCAGATTAACTTCCCCTATGGGTGGGTCCTTACTTATAGTGTGAGTGATTGAAATCTAATCACATCTAAATCAACATGGACAATAAAATAATTAATCAATTAACACGCAGGCTAGCCAAAAGAGGCACATAACTCTGCGGTCCAAATAACACTTTGAAAAAACTTTATTCAAAAAACATAACTAATAGTAAAAAATGTCTAATGAAATAAAAAGAAGTATAAAGTGCCAATAGTTATAATTATTAAAATAATATAAACATTACAGAGGCGCAGCAGAGATGCAGAAGGAAATTGACATATTTATGGAAAGGACTATAAAGTCAAAAAAGGTGTTATTTCAAAATCCGCATTGAGACCATAAGGGATAAGTGTATTTAATTTATGTATCCAATACATTTCTCTTCTGCTAAGGTCTATTTCTCTGCTGCGTCCCCTCCAATGCTGTTTAACATTTTCAATAGCAGTAAATTTTATATATTCTGGGTTAGAGTTATGATATTTAGCAAAATGTTTTGATACACTATGTGTAAGAATTCCACGTCTAATGTTACTCAGGTGTTCAATGATGCGTGTCCTAATGGGTCTAGTAGTCTTCCCTACATATTGTAGCCCACAGGGACACTGTAGAACATAAATGACAAAGTCTGTGTAGCAGTTCATATATTGTTTGATTTGAAAAATTTCTTGACTATTGTTACAAATAAAACTTTTTTTGTCTATCTGCTTGTGTTCACAGGCCTTGCAAGATGAACACCCGTGGAATCCTTCTATGCTTTTAAACCAACCTTTATTGGTAGTATCCTGTTTTTTAAGTGCACTTGGCGCCACAATATTTTTTATATTCTGTGCTTTTTTTAAAATAACTTTGGGTTGTTCCGGTAATACTTCATTAAGAATTTGGGGCCTCATGCAGAGAGCATCGTTATTTCGAAATTCGCCATTTTTTGTACAATTTCGCGCAGAAACCGGCAGAAAATGGCGAGTTACGAAAAACGCGCCATTTTGTTTTTTCTATTGCTAAAACTCGCCTCGCGGCTGGCGAGAACCTCCATCTCGCCATTTTTAAAACTCTCCGAATGCAGAGAGGTGCGAACGGCATGTAGCGGCTGTTCGCGCCAAGAAAATGGCGCGATTCTCGCATTTTTGCCGCGCCAGGAAAAGATGGCAAGATGGCGCTCGCCGCCTATAGTAAAGGGGAAAAAAAAGGCGCGAATTTGTTTTTACACGTTTCTGAAGCGCGCATCTCGCCAATTTAAACTCGCCACACGCATCCATGTTAAACATAGCAGAATTCGCACTTTTCTGCATATGGAGAATAAAACTCTCCAAAAAAGCTACTTTTTATGAAATTCGCCAATTTTAAAATTCTATGCTCTCTGCATGAGGCCCTTTATCTGTTTTTAAAACATGCCAATGTTTTCTTAAAATTTTATTAATATTAACAGCTTCTTTGTTATATGTTGTTAAAAATGCAGTATCAAAATTATTGGTATTAGATTTTAAAACATTTCTTGATTCTAGTAAATCTTTTCTCTGTAATGATTTGGCCTTATTGAATGCTATATCTAATGTGTCTTTTTTATAATTTTTCTGAATAAAACGATTTTCCAAAATTTTGCATTGTTCATTAAACATATTATCGTCTGTGCAATTTCTACGTATTCTTCTGTACTGGCTGTAAGGCACACATCCATCCATCTATGGTGGTGACAGCTAGACTGTAAAATGAAATTGTTGCTGTCAACACTTTTAAAATGAGTTTTAGTTTTTACAGATCCATCCTCTATATAAATAACTAAATCCAGATATTCAATGGAAGTCTTACTACAGTAGTTGTGTGTGTAAATTTCAAATTCAACTCATTTACATTAAGATTTAGAATAAAATGATCCAAGCTTTGCTGATTTCCTTGCCACACTAAAATGATATCATCAATGTAGCGCCGCCATAGGACAATGCCCTCCCCCAGTATGCCATTGGGCCAGATGTTTTGGTCCTCCCAAAATCCCATAAAGAGATCTTGCAAGGCCTGTGAACACAAGCAGATAGACAAAAAAAGTTTTATTTGTAACAATAGTCAAGAATTTTTTCAAATCAAACAATATATGATCTGCTACACAGATTTTGTAATTTATGTTCTACAGTGTCCCTGTGGGCTACAATATGTAGGGAAGACTACTAGACCCATTAGGACACGCATCATTGAACACCTGAGTAACATTAGACGTGGAATTCTTACACATAGTGTATCAAAACATTTTGCTAAATATCATAACTCTAACCCAGAATATTTAAAATTTACTGCTATTGAAAATGTTAAACAGCATTGGAGGGGACGCAGCAGAGAAATAGACCTTAGCAGAAGAGAAATGTATTGGATACATAAATTAAATACACTTATCCCTTATGGTCTCAATGCGGATTTTGAAATAGCACCTTTTTTGACTTTATAGTCCTTTCCATAAATATGTCAATTTCCTTCTGCGTCTCTTATACTTTTTTTTATACTTCTTTTTATTTCATTAGACATTTTTTACTGTTTGTATTCTATTTATTGTTTTAGATTCAATTAATATATTTGTAATTACTTGTATTTTTCCTGCTATTTGTTTGCTCTCCTTGTCCAATTTTTTAATAGACGTTTTTTAATCATTTACATGTCCACCATGAAAATATGCTTCTTATCTATTTCCACTAATGCCTGTGTTTTTTATTCCCTCTCTCTCTCTCTCCTCCCATTGCGTCATCCCCAATTAATTAATGAGTCATATTTTTATGCTTTTAAGTCATTGTATATGTGTGCATTTGTTTTTACATTATTTAGTTATGTTTTTTGAATAAAGTTTTTTCAAAGTGTTATTTGGACCGCAGAGTTATGTGCCTCTTTTGGCTAGCCTGCGTGTTAATTGATTAATTATTTTATTGTCCATGTTGATTTAGATGTGATTAGATTTCAATCACTCACACTATAAGTAAGGACCCACCCATAGGGGAAGTTAATCTGCTCCTGAGGAAGCTGTTTAAACAGCGAAACGCGTAGAGACTGTTCAGTCTGCTGCAGCTGCCCACCAAGTGAAGACGCCTGAAGTTGCTGCCGTTCCTTTGCTGTCCGTCCCCTTTGCCTCCAGCCGGATGTCGTCACCCATTTACCGGAAGTGACGTCAGATGCCATCCATCGGCGGCGAGTTTGGAGTTGAGGGAAGACGGAAGTGACTTTACCATCCAGGACCAGCACTCTACTGCCTCACGAAACCTTGATATGTACATGTAATATGTACTTATTGTAAGTACATTACCTACTTATCTTTTGTGTGTGATAAAAGTGTCTTTGCGATCTATACCATTGGTCCGTTTTTATCTTCTATGCACACTCTACCCTGTTTGGATTAGAGTACACCATACCTACATGATCTCCGTTTGAAGTTTCCCTGATCCTGAATCCCTTTCCTCTGCTGGAAATGTAACTTCATCTACATCTACACTGACAGAGTCAGAACACTGCCTATTTATATTCCACTTGTTGTAAGTAGGAATTTCTACAGAGCCAAGATACCATACATACTCCTGATTGTATTGACATACTGTACTATTATTGTTTTTATTTTTTTATCTTTTTCGGTGTGTTTCCTGGTCCAATCGCTCCCTTCCCACCCCGGACCAAGATTTCAAAGATATGAACATTTTCTGTTAAATCGGTTAGTTGATCTGATCCAGCAAGTTCAAAATATTATTGGTTGTGATTTAAATAAAGCTGTGGACGGTTTCCTTACAATTTCATGTGTCGTGTTTCTTGTATGTAAGTTAAGGAGGGTTGACATGGTGGGCATAACTGAATGATTATGGGATCATGACCCATTCTCTACCTCATAGGGCATGACCCTGTACTCTGCAGTTGATTGCCTATACTACCCAAAACCTGTACAGTTTTCAGTCACTGCTTGTGAGCCTCCTGCAGCCACAAGGCACTCACATCATCCTTAGCTCCTTAAATAGCACTTATTCAAATACATGTGTCTAGAGAAAGGCAAATCTTTCATCATGGTTCGAACTCGAAGCCAAGATTGAATATGTAGAAAACATAAACTTTTTACAGTTTTACCAAATCTCAAAAGAAACCCACCAATATATTTTCTTAAAATTTGAAGTATAAAAAAAAGATTTAAATTATTAAACAAAAACACCCAACCTGTGAACTCTATTCAGTCAGCCCATCTATGCCCGTGGCTCTCCCATTCACCCACGGCCTCCAAATTCTGATCTCTTCCTCCACTCATTAAATGTGCTTGCACTCACCTGTGGCTCCTAGTTGCCAAATGATGCACTTTCCACATACACACTTTTCCTCCAAACAGCATTTTGTCATCTCCAGCACAGCAGCATTGTGCAGAGACTAATGTCTTGCAAGTACAAATATTATATAAAATAAAGATGTTGCTATCTCTTTCATAGTCAGGCCAAGAATACATTTTTCTTGCAAAGCACAAGTATTTATTTTATTGGAGACACATTTCCATAAATATGGCATCCACCTAGCATCAATATCAAAAGCTATCCATGCTAGTTAGGGAAAAAAAACTATGGAAACCCAAAACGCGTCATGGCTCATCATTAGTTACCTTATCACACCTAGGGTTGCTAGGTGGCTTCTCCAAAAATACTGGACACAATGGTGAAAGGTGCGACGTGCTTGAGACACACACATGCTCGATACACACACAGACATTCGAGAGACACATACACGCTTGAGAAACACACACCTCTTTCTCCACTCCATGCTATTTCTTCCTCTCCTTGGCTCCACCCTCAAGCTCCTGACACCTACTGCTGAGTGGCTGCATTACCCAGAAGCAGCCAATCAGGATGGAGGAAGTTGCCCATGTCCACAGAGAGGTAATACATACATGTCCAGTATTACCTCTAATTCTTTACTGGACAGTGTCCAAATACAGGACAGTCCAGTTCAATACTGGACACCTGTCAACCCTAATCACACCATATGTTGTACATACACAACCATCATGCACTCTTGCATTCCCCTGTAGTATTTGTACACAACATATAGTTTAACAATGAACACATTTGAATCTGTGATCCCATCAAGCAATATTCAATTAAAAAAAACTGTACTTTGTAAGATCTCTTTCTTTATAATAGGGAGTGGGAGAGAGAGAATGAGGGAAGGTAATTGTTGGAGTAAGGAAGGAATTTTTTGTAGTATAGATTAGAGAATCCATTTGGTCCCGGTGCTTTGGAGGGTTTCAAATGTTTAACCACTTGTATCAGCTCCTCTTTTGAGAAGTCCCTCTGTAGCGCTTCCCCTTCCTCCCTGCTTAAGCTACTGTAGGTAAATTTGAGTCCACTAGGAACTCCTTCAGAGCTTGGCGCATGCTGTTATTGTGGCTGACCTTTTCCCCATGATATAAATCCTCATAATATTTTTTTAATTCTTCAACTATTAACTTTGGGCTAGAAGTCAATGTGCCTGATGTCAATTTGATGGTGTGGATACCATAGTTAGATTGTTTGTTCCTCAATTTGTTTGCTAATAAGGTATCTGGCTTGTTCGCTTTCTCGTAAAATTTCCTCTTTGACCAACTCAGAGACTTTTCAAATGGAAAAATAGGGTAACCCCAATTATCAAGGCCACTAGCAGGCACTATGGAGTGTGTTTAGGAAAGAAGGTTTGACGCCGGTATACAGGTGATGCAGGTAATAAGGCAATATTGGGGTATCTCCGATACTAACAAGGGGAGTGGGGTACTGGAAAACCGGTTAGAGGTACAAGGGGACACCTCCCGAGGGGGCGCCCCCAAGTAAATCACGGCCAGGCTACCAATATATCCTCACCTGTCTCCCCTGTGTATCGCATGGAGGTCCCTTGAAAGCCGTTCCTGTTTGCGGCTGCAAGCTTGATCCTGGAGGCTCTTTGTGCTGGGATTCTGCTTGCTGGCATCTGCGTGCCCCAACCGGATATGACGTCACAGGTGAAAAAAATGGAGATTGCTTCCGAGGTTCACAGCACCTTCACTCAGCCAGTTGTATGAATATAAAAAACTTTATTAGTAACCAGCAATGTACAACAGCATGAACACTCTTACGCGTTTCGTCCAAGCCAGGACTTTTTCAAAAAGTCCTGGCTTGGACGAAACGCTTAAGAGTGTTCATGCTGTTGTACATTGCTGGTTACTAATAAAGTTTTTTATATTCATACAACTGGCTGAGTGAAGGTGCTGTGAACCTCGGAAGCAATCTCCATTTTTTTCATCAGAGACTTTTCAGCCTGGTAGATAAGTAACAGATTTAACTCTATTCTAACATCTTTAAGCTCTTTTGACGTATCTGCCCTTTTATTACTCTTGTGTAGGTCTGCGAGTCCCCACAATTTTTTTTTAATTGTTGGATTTTGGGCTCTCTTTTCCTCTTACGCCCAGCTTCTATACTAATAAGCGTACCCTTAAGCGTTGCTTTATTGGCCTCCCAAAGGGTGATTTTTGAGTTAACTCTTTCTTGATTTATTCTAAAAAAATGTTCTAATTAATTTCCTATCAGTTATTTATTTATTTTATTTATTTATAAAATATTTTACCAGGAAGTAATACATTGAGAGTTACCTCTCATTTTCAAGTATGTCCTGGGCACAGAGTTAGGACAAATAATACATGGTTACAAATACAGTTACATAAATGAACAGGGTATACATTATATACAAGACATTGCATGCACAGTTAAAGAAAATATATATTATGGGCGAATTAAACAGTTACAGACCAGATTAAAATGTGAGACAGCCTTAGATTTGAAAGAACTTAAACTGGTGGTGGATGTGAGAGTCTCTGGTAGGTTGTTTCAGTTTTGGGGTGCACGGTAAGAGAAGGAGGAACGGCCGGATACTTTGTTGAGCCTTGGGACCATGAACAGTCTTTTGGAGTCTGATCTCAGGTGATAGGTGCTGCATGTGGTAGGGGTGAGGAGCTTGTTCAGATAGCTGGGTAGCTTGCCCATAAAGAATTTAAAGGCAAGACAGGAAAGGTGAACTTTGCGCCTAGACTCTAGTGATGACCAATCTAGTTCTTTGAGCATTTCTCAGTGATGTGTGTTGTAGTTGCATTGGAGAACAAAACGACAAATTGAATTGTAGAGGGTGTTAAGTTTGCTAAGGTGGGTTTGAGGTGCCGTGCCATATACTATGTCTCCATAGTCAATAATTGGCATTAGCATCTGCTTTGCGATATGCTTTCTGACCCGGAGATTTAGGGAGGATTTGTTTCTGTAAAGTACCCCTAGTTTGGCATAGGTCTTGGTTGTAAGGGTTTTCAGGTAGTTGACTGACCTCTGGTATTTTTACGATTGTCACATTTAGTTTCCGATTCACTCCAGGTCTATCTATGTTGAATTGGGAGCACTTGATTTCTATTGGTGCATGGTCTGACCATGAAATATCACAGATCTTTGCATATGCTATCCATGGAACCCTTCTGTTTGATACAAAGAAGTAATCTATCCGGCTATAGTTGTCATGAGGGTGAGAAAATAAAGTGTACCCTCTTCCCCTGGGTGTAGTTCCCTCCATGTGTCTACAAGGTGTCTTTCCCTCAATTCCTTCAGCAAGACAGTTGCCCGCTCTTTTCTGAAGGACCGGGCATGGGATGCTCTGTCTATATCTGGGTCTAAGATCCTGTTGAAGTCTTCTCCCACTACAATATGCCCTGTAGCTAATACTTTAAAGAAGTTAGAGAAAAATGATGGCTCCTGTTCGCATGGTGTATATACGTTCACTATTGTGAGTGGGGGCTCCTGAGATGAACCCACTAAAATAATATATCTACCTTCTAAGTCTTTTTTACCTGTTCCACCTTGAAGGGGCACTGATTATGAAAGAGAGCTGCCACCCCCCTTTTTTTAACCTTGGCCGAGGAAAAGTAATTGTTTCTAAAATGCTTGTCTAAATATTTAAGAAAATGCATTTTTCTAAAATGTGTCTCCTGTACTAAGACCACATCTGCTTTCGGTCTTTTGTATTCAGCTATGGCTACTCTTCTTTTATTTGGACTATTTAGGCCTTTCACGTTATGTGATATTATGTTTAAAGCCATGTAGTGTTCCTTATAGCGCTGTTTACCCTAATGGCCCGTTTACCTGTGCCACGTGGGGGATGTCCCTGAATCATATCCATTTGCTGAAGGCTTTTAAACTTGGGCAGAACCCAATTCAAGAGGCAGGACAGAGCCGGGGTGTGGGAGGGGAAAAACATGAAAAAACATAAAAACAACAATGCAATATACATCATAAAATACGAGCCACCTCTGGCCCCTCTGAGCCACAGCCCAACTGCCCTCTGGAGTTTAATCCCACTGAAACCTTGCAATACACATGTCCCATTTCCTGAGTCCACCGTGAATAGGGATGCCAGGTGGCTTCTCCAAAAATACTGGACTCAATGGTGAAAGGTGCGTTAGGTCACTATGTCCAGGGAGGAAAATACTGGACAAATACATGTCCAGTATTACAGTACCTCTCATTTTTTACTGGACAGATTATCCTAATACAGGACTACAGGACAGTCCAGTTTAATACCGGATACCTGGCAACCCTAACCGTGAACGCAGGATCCCTCGGCTCTTTGTTGGGTACAGGGGTTTCTCCCCTGTCCCCCCATCTCCAGAGCATGTGGACTATTGGGTATTCTGCTCCTTACTTCACCCCAGTGCAATCAAGTACTACTGAAACATTTCTCTCAACCATCCTACTTGTTGCCTAGTTCTTTCTATTTTTTATTTTATTTTATATATATATATATGTAACCCTTTTATCATACCCCCCCTAGATGAGATGGGGGGTACGCTCCTTACTGGTTACTTCAAGCAGTCTGGGTGCTGCAACCTGCTGTCAACAGGAGGGATGAGGGCTCCGCGGTGTTGTGGGGAGAGCCAGGAAAGAGAACAGGGGGTGACAGATTACCTTGATCTTGGTATCTCCTGATGGTGCAGTACCTCCAGCCAGTGAGGATCTCCTGTTGATCTTCAGGGGATGGACCCCCCACTGACACTCCTTCATAACCAGAGACATGAATCCACACAGCAATGTCTTTTTCTGTCTTTATTCCGCAGACTCCATCACAGAGAAACACTTCTCTCATGCAGTACTCATCATCATTCCTGCTTCTTACTCTCTTGGCATAAGCTGCATGATATCCCCTCCCTTCCCACCTAGCATGGGGGAAGGGGGGGGCAGTTTCTTCATAAGACTTCTCTCTAACTCTCTCTCTTGTCTAACTGAACTAACTAATTTAGGAGACATGTCCCAATTTGAACATCATTGGGGAGTGTCTCTAACTCTGACTCATTACAAGCCAGAGCCGGATACAGATTGGCCCACACACAGCAGGGGGTGTTCCAACCAATATCCACCCCTTAGATTGACAGCCTCAGAGTTGCCAGGCCCGCCCTTGAATATTGATACATTATTCAAGGCTGGAATACACGCACAGGCCTAATAATCGATTTAACCTTTCCACTGCCTGCACTAACAGGACTGACAGAGGAAAGGCCCAGAAAAGAAGTAAGGCTATGTTACAATCTCCCCCTGGTAGAATCCAATGGCCTCACTTGGAACAATAGTATTTATAACACTTCCTTACTGTGCAACATCTGTAAATTTGACATAAGCTGAAATGCACCAACTACTATATATTTCAGCATAACATGAATGACATGACCAATGCATATACACAGATACATTGCATAACATGGTAACACAGTGCAATAGGTAGAACAGTGCCATTTCTACCACAGGAGGAATAGAGCTACCTTAGTACTAATGAGCTGAGTCAGGCTTCCGGACCATTCTGCCCTGACCTTCAGGCACTCTTACAGAGTAGCACCTGCGTTTACCGAACTCAGAAATGTACTCCACCCTATATAGGTGAATATCTCGGCCCACAATCCATAACTTTAATAATTGTGGAGCTCTATCAAGATCCACATAAGCGTGGTCCTTAGCGTTGGTCGCTAGATGAGCAAGAATAGCTTCTTTCACCCACTCTATACGGTGAACTTCAGCACTGCGCATTAATTTCTCAGGGAGATAGGGGTACTCATTACCCATCTTCCTGAACCTGTGCACTAATTCTCTGGCTGCGCGGCGAAACTTCGGTCAGTAGCAGTGCCCGGTAGCACCCAGAAAATAGGACCTTCCCATAATGGTGTTCCTTCTGCCTCCTCCCTGACAGGAGACAATACATTCACAGATTTTACTGAACCCGTCCCCTCATCACATTCCCCCCACTGCACAGACCCCTCCAAATGTATATCAGGCATACAGCTGTGGTTAAACTTAATCTAAAGCGGCCGGCACCGCGGGTAATTTAAAACCCTGTGCAGACGCTGCCTTTTTTTTTTCAGCGCCACAGGCGCTTCTATTGTTCAGCGCCATTAGGCG
The DNA here is from genome assembly GCF_040206685.1 of Ascaphus truei. Classification (NCBI taxonomy): domain Eukaryota; kingdom Metazoa; phylum Chordata; class Amphibia; order Anura; family Ascaphidae; genus Ascaphus; species Ascaphus truei. Next base: position 327,748,794 of record NC_134486.1, read on the forward strand.
CTGATTGGAGAACCGGCCGCACGCGGCCGTGAGATGCGGCTGGCAAGCAGCCAATTCCGGCCGGAAAAAAAAAAGGTGAAAAAAAATGCGGTTAAGCTTTAGATTAAGCTTAGCCGCGGCTGTAATAGCCATTACATTGCATTGTCCATTTGGAGCCACGGAACTCACTGGTGATAAAGTCCTGGGGATCAGGGGTCGTACCCTGGGACAGGTGACGGATGGGGAAAGTGGGACAGAAGGGGCAGATGACACAGGGACTGGGGCCGCCGGTGACAAGAGGGCCTCACCAAAGCCTCGAGGGGGCACATTCAGGGAACTCTCCCCGGGAGGAGCAATGGCACAATCCTGGGTCAAGTTCAATTTGCCCCTCCCTTTGGGCTTAATATAGCGGGCTTCAGCCAGCGCTTTGGCCTGTGAGCGTCTCTGGCTTCCTTCCTCTCCCTACAGCGCAGGAGGAAAGGATCGTTCGTATCAATAGCACTCACCGGAGCGGCCTGGATATCACTGGAGCTCACCCGGCCGGGCGACTCTGCTGCCTTCTCATCTCCCTGTGGTGGAGAAGCAACAGAAGAGTCGATGCAGTCATCAGGGGTGGTGCGGCCGGCACTTCTCCCGACAGTCGACTTTGTAACAGCATATCATCGTAGTGCGTCGTTAAGCAGCTCGCATGTAGGATAGGGCATGAGTGCGGGCCTCGCACATCTCCTGCTGACGCTTCAGGTACAGCTCCTCAGCTTTCTGGGCTTGATCCTAGTGGGGATTGGAAGAAAGGACAAGCAACTCACCGCCAGCAGTAGCAGCAAGGCTGGTCCCAGCAACATCGGGTACGTGGGAGGTATCGGCCAATACCTCTGAGGTCTCCGGAACAGCAGACTCAACGGAGGGTACCACCCTGTTGGAGCGGCTCACCAGAGCGGCAGTAGAACGCACCTCACAGTATGGACGTGAGGCGGTACCGCAAGACTCAGATGGCAGACCACTGAGCGCCGCTTGCACGGGCACAGAGGGGGACAGCTCCGTAGATGGAGGAGGATCAGGCACTCATTGGAAGGCGTTCACCCAGGCGGTAGGACCCAGAAGAGAACTTTCTTTTGAGCCACCATGCCTTACAGTGGGCAGGTCTATGCTGGACCTGGATGACAGGTGAGTGGACACCACTTGCAGATCAAGGTAGAACAGTTCGTACACCATGGCAATGTAATGATGTGCAGCGTCATCGGCCGATACTTGGGCCTGTTGGGACAACTTACGCACCAGTTGATATAAGGTGCGCAGCTCCCCGGTGCTCATCACAAGGTTCGGTTGTAAGGGACCATCGAGTCTAGCCCGCAGATAAGGCACATGGCAAGCGGAGCAACTCCCCATAAGATGTACAGTAGCGAGCTGTCTGGGTAGTCACATAATGGGCAGACCCCGAGGAGTTGGTTCTCAGGGGAGTCCCAGATGACAAAGACTCCTCCAGTCAGCTCATAAATCTGTCCACGGCTCTCCATCAGTATGGCAGGCAATTCACAGAAGAGGCACAACTGCTGTCTCTGGAGTACACGTGCGTCTGGCTCCTCACATCCTGGGTGCTTCTGCAGCGCACACCCAGCTCCTCCCCTGGTAAATAGTATAGTCCAATCTAGAGCAAGCAAGGGGGAGGGGTTTCAGCAGTTCACGCTGTTTCTTGCAAACTGTACTGTAAGTCCAGCAAAAGCTTAAAAGTTGATGTTACTTTTGCAAAAGAGCACATGGCTTCCCTGGTAAGTCGGGAAGCTCCATTTTGAAGTAGTAACAGTACATGCGGTCCCAGTTCTCTGGAACCACCATTTTAAAGCACAAAGTTCAGCACATGCGGTCTACTTGAGAGCAAAACCACCATCTTGTGAGGACTTGTGAGAACAGGCGTGACCCACTTTTCTTCAGTAAGGGGCCACACAAAGTAAAACACCATTCTTTCTGTTGAGTACCACGCACCCTGGGGCAGCTTCAGGGAACACCTCACGAACCGTTACCGCAATAGTCCTCTTATTGCTGGGTGCCCAGGGGTCTCCGATCTAACCTCAGAGTCCCTGTCCCCTTGATGTAATTCTCCGTTGTGGGGTACTGTAGACGGACGTTCACAGAGGTACACAATTGGGAGACATTTATAAGGTGAAATTATAATAAGGCTTTATTGTGCCTTTTCCTTTTTTATCAGGAAAACATCCAAACAAGGGGGGGGGAACAAAGCTTCCATTCACTTGGGAGTATTTCTAGTGAAAACACTATTCAATTAATTCACATCTCCCTTAGTCAAGCATTTCTCCAAGTCCCCAAATACATAGCATGAATTAAGCAGATATAGAAAGTCTTGTAAATAAAAGTCTTATCTGTTCCTTGTGGTTTGGAAGGGAAAATCTTCTCACTTCCTGGTTCAGCTTCAGGTCCCCTGTTACATACCTCCCCTGTTTGTGGGAAGCTTGGGCTTACCACGGCCATAGCCCATCCTTCCACTCTCATTCTAGATATCTCTGTGACTTGAATGAGAGTGGATGGAGGAAGAGAACCCTCTGTCCCGCTGGGATTGGAGCCCTTTCTCCAGTTTATTTTTGTCTCCTCCCGAAGATGCTTGAGATCAGCACTCCTCAGTCGCTCAAGGAGGACTTTTTCCACGTAAAGTCTTTTTATCGCGTGCGCGGTCTTGAGATTTCTGTTGCGTCGGGCACTCCTCTTTTTGTAGACAAAGTGTATGGCAACAGTTGTAGAGCAGTTAGGACTAGCCCTTAGAGTTTTCTGCTCTTGAAGTGGTCTTTCTGCAGCTTCTCCACACAACGGAGTCGCCAGTTCAGCTTCTTCAGCTAAGGATTCTTCTGGCTTTGATTCTGCACTCCTACCTCTGTTTGTTGCCTGTTGGGCAGCTGTAGGTTTGGCTAGTGCTTTCTTTGGTGGCTCAAACTTTGTAATTTTGTTTTGAAGTTGTGGGGAGTCCCCAACTCTCACTGTACCCTTGTCCTTACGGGCATTAGTTAGTGTGGGATACTGGTGCTTGGGAAGAGCCAATACCTTTTTCCGTATTGGAGGAATCTGTATCAGAGTCTCCTTCATATTCTGGAGCTCTGTAATTTTTGTCGTCAAGGTTGCCGCTGCGTCTGTTTTCTCCTTGGGGTACTGACTCAAGGGAACGGAACAGTCTCTCTGTCTCTCCAGCTCTCGCTCCAGTTTCTGAGCCTTCTCACGCTCCCTCTCATACAGAGTCACCTAGTATCGAAGCTCCGCTTCCAACGATGCTCTGAAGACATGCAGTATGGCCTTTAGCTCCTCATACTGCTCTGTGGGGACGTACTGGGTATTCAGACGTTCCTGCAGCACTTGGTTTTCTTTAGCAGCCTGCAGCTTTTCTTCCTGCAGCGTTTGCTGCTTCTCCTCAGCATTCTGGAGGTGTATACGCAGACCTTGCAGTTGGTTCTGCAGTCGGTGTTCTGCTTCAAACTTTTCCTTGACTTCTTCTGTCAACTGAAAATTTTCTTCTTTAAGTTTTAGGTTTTCTTTGTTTAATCTTGAATTTTCTCCTTTTTCAGTCTCTATTCTTCAGGGCTTCTTTGCAGTCCTCCTTCCATTTACGCACATCTGCTTTGAGAATGACACTCTCCTGGCGTGAGACTTCCTTCTCTAGGTTGAGGGTCTGAAGCTCCTTTTGAGAGACTTTCAGATCTGTATCAAGATTACCAATAGTTTCTTTGACAATGTTCAGCTCCTCAGTGAGACTGTGCAGCTCCTTTCTGGAAACTTCCAGGTCTGTGCGGCAGCTGTTGGTCTCATGATGTGAGGCATCAAGTGCTCTGCGGAGTGTCTGAACCTCTTTCTGAGATACGTCCACTTCTATCCGGACACTGTTGACCTCCTGTTGTGAGGCATTCAGCTCTATACGAAAAGTGTGAACCTCTTGCTGGAAGACTGTCATCTGCTTCAGTGCCTCCTCATACTTCCGCTTTAGCGTAGCCACCATTTTATCAGATTGGCTCTGCTTTTCATCCATGGCGGAAATAGTAGCCTTTGCAGTATCTAGCTCAGTCTTGAGATCGTCCAATTCGGTCTTGGCCGCAGAGTAAATTAGGAGCACAGTCTTCTGTAGCTCAGCATTATTTTTTCTCTCTCTTCCTAATTCTTCACAGAGTAGATCACAGTCATATGGAAAATAGCTGAAGCGCTCAAATGCAGGTATATCTCAAAATGATAATAAGCCAGACCACTGTACCAGGGTACTAACAATTGATATAGTACCCATTGTGTCATATAATGGGTACTATCCTCCTGAAGACAGGTGGTGTGAGGTGCAACCCACTCACCATCAGTCTCATTGGCAGGTTCCCCTGAAAAATATGCAAATACTCACATCCTGGTAGGGCAGGCAGGCAGGCTGTGCAGCTACTCAATGCAATACAGGGAAAAGGGAGACCAAAAAGCGCAAGAGCACAAACTGAGCAGGAAGAACCCAAGACAAAAAAAATGATTAAAAGGGCACTTTAATGTGGCAAAAGACCCATCCAATGCATTTCGAACGTCGCAGCGTTTGTGCTGGTGCGCTTTTTGGTCTCCCTTTTCCCTGTAGATCACAGTCATGCCTGGCAATTTTCAGGGCGTCTTCAGGGCTGGTCAAGGGATCGTCACTCACTGGTTCTGGGTCCGCTTCCCTGGGATGACTGGTTGAGGGTTCCTCACTGTTGGCACTGGACAGACACTTCTTTGGGGTACACGACTTCTGCCTTGGGCCCTCTGGATATTCGGTTACCCGCGGGATGAATTCTCCATTTTCTCTAGGCTGCAGGGCAATTTGGTCCCCCTTTTCCTCCACAGGATCTACGGACGTGTCTGTTCCTTCCACGGTAAGTGAAGAACTGCTTTTCTTTTTCTGCCTTTGTGATTTGGATGACACCGTCCCTTCAGGGATATTGGGGTCTCCATCTTCATTTGAAATTTTAGCAGCTTCATTATATATGCCAGGCTTTTCTTGCAGCTGCTTTAGCTGACAGAAATATTCGGTGATCCCCTGCTCCCGCTCTGTCTCCTGCTGATCATATTTGTCATCAAAGGGAGCGGTCTTTTCTGTTCGTGCCGAGTTCAGGCACCCCCACCATTCTTGGGGTGTTTTGTGGGTGTGACTCCATTCGGGTTCCCCGTAAGAGATGTCTTCCTCTTTATTGGACTGGAAGGGCCACTCTTCCGTGGGGTAGGGTTCATTCCAGGAACGCTGCATCTTGTTCTCCATTTTTAGGCTATCAGGTGTAATTTTCTTCCTGACCTCAGGAGCCGCTATTGCAGCTGTTGCCACTGTATTTGCTAGAACCCCCAATTGTGGTAGTCCTACAGATGGCATATTTTGCTTGTAGAGGTCATAGCTCTCACAGGCATCTCTGTAGATTTTTCTTTCTTGGGTAAATTTTTTTTTTTTCAATATCAGCAGTACTGTGCATGCATTTCCTTTTATCAGGTATACAAGATGTGCAGTTGCTAGGTAAAAAAGTATATTTGCTATACACCATTTACTTGCTAGGTGCAATCCCTCCGCTTCAGCAACAGAATTTGGTTTTCTGCCTGAGTTCAGTAATTTTCAGTCTCATCTTTGGGTATTATGGCATTCATACTTCACACTTTGGGTGTCTGTTTTTTTCCCAAGATAATAGGTATACTTTTTTACTTGCAGAAAAAAAAACATTCTTTGCAGTGGACTCAACACTCAGCAATTGGCTTTGAAAAACCTTTTCCTTTATAGGACAATTTTACACTCAGCATTTGTTTGCTAAAAATTCCCCTGCTTCAGGACAGTCTTGTATCAATTTTCACACTTTTCTGCATATACTCCAATCACAGCTGGTAGTCCTATGCGGTGTGGCAACCTTTATTTGCAAAATCAGTACCCCTCGTGGGTCACCATCTGTATTCACTGCTTCAGCGAAACTTTTGAAAACAACAAACACCTATCCCTTTTCAAGGGCTGACTCACTTCTTGAACCCTGACTATGGCTGAAAGGCAAAACCCCTATTTCAATGACCATATTACACTTTGTGATAGGCAAATTAAGGTTTAGCTACTTCAGCAGTCTCTTCTGGGTTTTTGTAAGTTTCAGTGCAGTGTGGTTTCAGTGGTGTGTATCCCTTTAATTCCGATCTCTGCTGCATGAGGTTTTTTATTTTTTTCTCAGACTGTTTGTAGGCAAAAAGCATAAAAAAAAATTCACATAAAAATCTCCGGTCCTGTTTAACTACAAAGACACCTCTTGTCCCACCTCGGACACCAAATGTAGACGGACGTTCACAGAGGTACACAATTGGGAGACGTTTATAAGGTGAAATTATAATAAGGCTTTATTGTGCCTTTTCCTTTTTATCAGGAAAACATCCAAACAAGGGGGGGGGGAACAAAGCTTCCATTCACTTGGGAGTATTTCTAGTGAAAACAGTATTCAATTAATTCACATCTCCCTTAGTCAAGCATTTCTCCAAGTCCCCAAACACATAGCATGAATTAAGGAGATATAGAAATCTTGTAAATAAAAATCTTATCTGTTCCTTGTGGTTTGGAGGGAAAATCTTCTCACTTCCTGGTTCAGCTTCAGGTGTAGTAGTTTTCCCTGTGTCTTGAAATCAGCTCTGCTGTGCAGAGCTCAAGACTGGTCAGCTCCAGGGATCGGGGTTTCTTTTGGTCAGTCTCTCCTGGGACTCAAGAACCTCTGCTCTGTCTCTCCAAAGGTCAGCTCTCAGTCAGAGCTAAGGAGGAGTCACTTCCTGTCTCAAAGGCAGGCTTTTTGTAAACAATCTAATCAGGCAGGTGGTATTTAGTAATTAACTACCACACTGCTAGATTAAAGGCACATTACTGAACAGGGATAAGTCCCCTGTTACAGGTACAGAAGGTTATCATGATCCCTGGTCCCTAGCCCCCCAGGGGTCGCCCCAACTGCAGTGCCAGGATGGGCCTCAGGGACCCGTTATTCCCCATCCTTTTCCGGGTTATCTGTTAGGCAGGGTACCACGCTCCCTGACACATAGCCACCAGGAGCTCGCCCCCACAGGCTAGCAACTTTATGTGGGTAGCACACTCCCTGGCACTTAGCCACCAGGGGGTCACCCTAGAAAAGGTCCTTTTTAGGGTAATCCCCTCCCTGGGGAAGCTTCAGGGAGAGATTCCCTCTCTGGAGAGTCTGCCGGCTGCTGCAAAAGTCCCGAACACTACTGCATGGTCCACGGTCTCTGGAAACCTGTCCCGTTGGTAAAACCTGTCCCGTCTTGGGGAGCGATTCCTCTCAGCAGCGCCTCCAAATGTAAACCTTTTATCATACTCCCCCCTAGATGAGATGGGGGGTATGCTCCTTACTGGTTACTTCAAGCGGTCTGGGTGCTGCAACCTGCTGGCAACAGGAGGGCTGAGGGCTCCGCGGTGGTGTGGTTAGAGCAGGACAGGGAACAGATGGGACAGATTACCTTGATCTTGGTATCTCCTGATTGTGCAGTGCCTCCAGCCAATGAGGATCTCCTGTTGATCTTCAAGGGATGGACCCCCCACTGACACTCCTTCATAACCAGAGACATGAATCCACACAGCAATGTCTTTTTCTGTCTTTATTCCGCAGACTCCATCACAGAGAAACACTTCTCTCATGCAGTACTCATCATCATTTCTGCTTCTTACTCTCTTGGCCTAAGCTGCATGATATTCCCTCCCTTCCCACCAGGCATGGGGGACGGGGGAGACAGTTTCTTCATAAGACCTCTTCTCTCTAACTCTCTCTTGTCTAACTGAACTAACTAATTTAGGAGGCATGTCCCAATTTGAACATCATTGGGGAGTGTCTCTAACTCTGACTCATTACAAGCCAGAGCCGGATACAGATTGGCCCACACACAGCAGGGAGTGTTCCAACCAATATCCACCCCTTAGATTGACAGCCTCAGAGTTGCTAGGCCCGCCTTTGAATACTGATACATTATTCAAGGCTGGAATACACACACAGGTCTAATAATGGATTTAACCTTTCCACTGCCTGTACAACAAGGACTGACAGAGGAAAGGCCCAGAAACAGAAGTAACTGCCGGGAGGCTATGTTACATATATATTTGTAACTTTTTATTCATTATTATTATTCTTTGTTTTTTATTGTATCATATATATCGGAACCATATAGACTTAAATATCTCCTACCCTAATGCCTCAGATCCGCCTCAGCCTACTTTGTCATCCATATTTCCAAGCTTGCGGTGTTTCTGGCCACCTACTTCTGCCTTTTCCTATACCTCTGTTTAGCCCTTTTATCCTGTATTTTTTTAGCGTGTGATTCCCTAGCCTATCCCCTAATTATCACTTTTCTCGTGATCTTTCCCTTACAGCTAAGGATGTATGGTTTAGGCCAGTGTTTCCTAACTCCAGTCCTCGGGGAATCCCAACAGGTCAGGTCTTAAGGATATCCCTGCTCCAGCACAGGTGGGTCAATCAGCATCTCAGTCATTTTGACTGAGGCACCTGTGCTGGAGCAGGGATATCCTTAAGAACTGACCTGTTGGGGTTCCCTGAGGACTAGAGTTGGGAAACACTGGCTTAGGCAGATTTTTTTTTTTAAAGGCTAGTACCGTTATATCTCCATTAGATGGCGCCCACTACACATGCAGCCCTGTTTGTCCTGTAGCCTCTGATATCTTTGTGGGCTCTGACAACATTAATCATGTCTCCCATTTAGTCTCTCGGTCTCCTCACCTACTGCACCGACACACTTTATTCGAGCAAATACCCAGTATGTACCTGGCAGATACCTGGAATGCGCCGCTCCTCACCTCTGACAAGCCCCGTTGCGTTTGCCTTCCCAGCCTGGGTTCATGCCTGGCTGACGGGCGGCTGATCTGTTAAATGATAATGATTAGGATTTAATAGGTGGCAATGCTTCGCGTGTCTACTAGATGGCATAAATTCATGAATTGTAATGCAGTATATATATATATATACTGTGCAGTATTGCAGCCAGCGGGAATAAAATGCTTCAATCCCTGCCTGGAAAATAACCCAATGCACTCGGGCAGAAAACAGTCACAAACCTCAATACACCCGGGTATACCCGAATTCGTGGGACTAGCCGAGCTCGAATAAAGTGTGTCGCCAGTGTATTGTTAATATAGTGATACTGTATGTGTTCTGTGATCACGGCTAGAAAGAAAGAAGCATAATAACTCCTACCTTACTAACTAACTTTTACCTATACCCTAAAACTTGGAACCTGCGGTAGCCTAACTTCAAGCTTCATCTTACCGATGCCTATTCTCCCTATTAACTTAATAATAGGGGTTATGTCCCCTTATTTTCCTCTGGATCTGAGCCTTTTCTTCTGTCATAAAATGGACCCATTCTAATCAGATGTATCCCTTTACATCCTTGACCCCTATTAACTCCAAACTAACCTTCTACTGTCCTCCTCTCATCTTCTCTCTGCCCTTTTTTTATATATATTATTTTATTTATTTATTTGGGGGGCCCCTCTCCCTCCTTGTGAGATATCTATACTGCCTATCCTCTACCTACGGCCCCTCTCGCATTTCCCCCTACTATCTTCTTGCTACCTTTATTCAGTCTCAGGATTTCGGGCTGCATGGGAAGTTCCTCAGCCCTGCTGGATGTAATTTCACCGTTCCGCTCTCCAACTCCCTTCACATGCTCTCTTCCCTCCAACCTGCTCCCGCACTCTCTTCCTTGGTTCACGTTCGCCGTCGCTGCAGCCACTGATCACTCCCCATCCACTCCTACCACCTGATCCATGTTTCTCTTCGAGGGTCCTGTAAGGAACCGGCATCCTGGCGGCTGGAGACCATCTCCTCACTTGAAAACACATGCCGCTACAGACACCCAAGATGCACAGTCTCACGGCCCAATTACGCACACCCGGATCTTGCGCGGCTTGCCTGCACGCCCGCGTGCTCCACCTCCACCCCCCGCTCAGGCGCGCGGCGAGTGTGCTCATCCAGCCTCCCCTCTGACTCACGCCCCAGCCTCCGCCCCCGTCCCTGTGACGTACAGGACTGGCGTGGGAGTGACTTGCGCTCCGGTCTCGGCCCCCTGACCTCAATGACGCACGCGGGTCGGCGCGCTCTCGTTCCCATCTCCGTTCCTGATCAGGCTGCATTATAGGCACACCTGTGTGCACCAGCAGCCTATCGGATTCGGTTTCCTGGTTCCACCCTGGCTCTCCCTTTATATACCTTCTTGCTCCAGACACACATTGCTGAGCATAGTCTAGTGTGATGCCGTGTCTTGCTGCATTCTGTTCCTGTATCTCCTGCCTTGCCTTGTCTGTTGATCCTGCCGCTGCCTGACCCTGCTACGTACCTTGGACTCCGCACTTCTCTACTCCTGATCCGGATATCATCCTACCTTCCACCAGTCTTCAATTCTGAACCTGGCTACGCACCTCGACAATCCGCTACTCTCCAATCCTGAACCTGGCAACGTACCCCGACGATCCGCTAAGCGTTACAGGTCCGCCGTTCCTATCTAACCCTGATATTTGTCCAGTGAATTTCTCTGTTCCGCTGGTCTCATCAGGCCCACCGAAGACCCGTCCATGATCCAGTTCAGGTGAAAGTCAATTTTCTGAGAAAAGGAGTGTAGCCCTCTTTCCCTCTAACATAAAGGGTCTACTGGTGCAAGCTTCACCTGCTGGCTCAGAGAGATCTGGGCCTCCGCCACAGGGAGCCTGGGGCAGCAATATAGTAACTGACAGCGTCTCCACTTGCCCAGGATCCCAAAGGGTGTGAGATTACCCTGTTGAAGAATAACTAATAACAATACAGATGATAAAAACAACCTTTACTATTCTCTGAACTGAGTTAGCATAGAATAAACAGTGTACTAATGGGTACATCTATACCTTCACCTCACAAGGCCTTATCTCACCACCGTGTCCACAGTATTGTAGGAACCCTCTTGGTCACGTATCCAGCAAGTGTCCCCAAAAAGGAGCCCACCCCTATAGGCGTGATCAGCGCCTCTACTGTATGGAGTTTTTGGTGCACGTAGATGGAGAGGTACCTTCCGGGTGTGTCCACACCCAGGCATGCTAACGTAGACACGAAGGGTCCGCCTATCCCACCACAGGGAGGGCCTCCAGCGTGAGGATAGTCTTTATCTTCAATCCAATAATCTGGTCCCAAACTAGGAAGGGGTGAAGATCATCGGGAAGCGCAAAACCATGTAAAACAGAAAAAATTCTTGATGGTGCAGTACTGTGATATACTTGTGAATAAATATTCAAGGTGCAGTGTGCTAGGTACTCACAAGTGTATGGTGAGTGATATTCCCATAAAGGTATCTTTGAGGGACAGCTCGTCTGATCGTAGTACAGGTGGGTCTGAGTGAATTGTAAAGTGCTGAGGACCTTAGGTAAATAACACAGAAACGGACATAGTGCAGACTGTATAAAATTCTATTAAAAGGTAAGTGATAATACAATGCACTCACAATGTGTTAAAAGAATACAAGCGTTTAGATCACACAGATCGAATCTCAGTGTAATGAAACTGTCTCAGTCTCCCCTCCGCCTCGGCGTGCGTGTCACTGGTGCGTCTCACCCAAACCGGAAACCGGAAGTGACGTTATCTGCTCTGGGGGACTCCAATCCTGTGGCAATCTTCACTTCATCAGCATCACTCTACGCGTTTCTCCGTGTTGCGGTTTCATCAGGAGTGTAATCTGATGAGTGCTAAGAGGCTATTTATACGCTACGCTAGAGTCCCATAGGCTATACATTAAGTATGGTAATCAGATAGCGTGATATAGGAGACTTGAATGGTTAACAACAGTTAAGACTCACATCAAACATATATGAGTCTTCCAAAATGACATGTAATTTTAATTCAAACGTTTAAAAAGAACTTAATAACATACATATATTAAAAATGCATATATATATATATATATACAAATATATCAAAGTGGTATAAAATTTAAATAAGCTATTATCAGCAAGATGAACAATAATCCTCTAGATAAACTAGGCTAAATGCAACTACTTTATAGTGGTAATGTAGCAGTATATCTATTAAGAAAAAGAAGAAAAACAAGTTAGAGTCACAGGAGGGGGTTTAATGTCGAACTCTAAATTCAAACCCTGAGGGTGAATTGTTTTGAGCTCAAACATCCAAAATGATTCCCTTTTTATTAAATTCAGATCTCTATTGCCCCCCCTCCAGTGGGGCAAAACTTGTTCAATGGCTTTAAATGAAAAGCTAGCAGGATTCGAGCTGTGTTTTAATAAAAAATGATTTGATACGCTATGGGTTGTGATTTTGCGTTTTATATTTCCCAGGTGTTCTAATATGCGCGTTCTAAGCGGACGTGTGGTCTTACCAATGTATTGTAAGCCGCACTCGCATTCTGCAAGGTAGATGACAAAACTTGATCTACAGTTCAAATGCTGCTTAATATTGTAAGATTTTTGTGTCGTGTTTGATTTGAAACTGTGTACTATTTTTGAACTATGTTGGCAGGCAGTGCACATTTTGCATTCATAAAATTCTTTAGGTGGATCTAGCCACGTGTGCTTTTTTATAGGGATATTTTTTAAAGCACTGGGAGAAAGAAAATTTTTAATATTTGGTGCTCTCCTATATACCATTTTGACTTTATCCGCCAGATGCTCCCCCAAAACTGGGTCATTTTTGAGTATCGGCCAATGGTTATTGAGGATTTTATTGATTTTACTGGCATCCTTATTATACTGCGTGATGAAGGGCACTTGTATGGTGCCATTATCAATGGATATTTTGGGGGCAGGTATGAGCATGGATTCTCTTGGGGTAACTACTGCTCTAGCTAGTGCTCGGTCAACTACATTTTTGTTATAATGTCTCTCCCTAAACCTTTTCGATAAAACTGTGGACTGCTCCTCAAATACATGATTATCGGTGCAGTTCCGCTTGTGTCTGAGATACTGCCCGTATGGGATATTCTCAATCCACTTATTGAGATAGCAACTGGACTGTAGGATGTAATTATTTGCATCCACCTCCTTAAAGTAGTTTTTTGTTTTAATAGTGCCATCTTCCACATATATGCAAAGGTCCAGGAAGTTAATGGTAGTGTCACTGACCGTAGATGTGAACTTCAGATTGAACTCGTTAGCATCTAGATATAGAAGGAACAAATCCAAATCCGCCACAGTACCCCTCCATACAAAGATGATATCATCTATGTATCTCCGCCATGTGACCAAATTTGCGTCCAGCCCCTTCCAAGACCATATGTGTTGGTCTTCCCACATGGCCATCAATAGATTGGCGTAGCTGGGCGCAAATTTGGTACCCATGGCGGTCCCACAGAGTTGCAAGTAAAAAGTGTCATCGAACCAAAATAAGTTTTTACTGAGGATAAACCTAATGCAATCAACCAAGAAATCAATTTGTTCAATTGGAAAAATCCCTTACTTTTCCAGAAAGTATCTGACAGCTCTACACCCATCGTTGTGTTTAATAGGTGTGTCAAGGGCCGTTACATCTGTTGTTACTCGAATAAAATTGTCTTGCCATTCAATGTCCCTTAACATTAAAATCACATAATTTGTGTCTTTTAAGTAAGATTTCTGTTTTTTGACCATTCCTTGCAGATAACTGTCTACAAACTCTGACAAGTTGTCCGTCAGTGACCCAATGCCAGAAATTATAGGCCGTCCTGGGGGATGTGTAAGATTCTTATGAATCTTTGGTAGAAAGTAGAAAACGGGGAACACCGGATCCTCCATATTTAGGAACTGTAATTCATGTTCCTCCAGTATTCCCCGTTTCCTACCGTCCTCCAGTAGAGTCTGCAGTTCTTTTTTATAAACAGAAGAGGGGTTGGATGCAAGTTTTTGGTAGGTGTTTATATCACCCAGTATATTATTAGCTTCCAACATGTAATATTCGTGGCTCATTATTACAACTCCCCCCCCCCCTTTGTCTGCTGGCTTTATTACGATGGTATTATCTGCTGAGAGTTCCTCTAATGCCAGTTTTTCGAGTTTCGTTAAGTTGGAATGGTACTTCTTATGGTTATTAACAGAAAGGGATTTCTGGGATTATCTTGCTGATAATAGCTTATTTAAATTTTATACCACTTTGATTTATTTGTATATATATATATATATATATATATATATATGCATTTTTAATATATGTATGTTATTAAGTTCTTTTTAAACGTTTGAATTAAAATTACATGTCATTTTGGAAGACTCATATATGTTTGATGTGAGTCTTAACTGTTGTTAACCATTCAAGTCTCCTATATCACGCTATCTGATTACCAAAATTAATGTATAGCCTATGGGACTCTAGCGTAGCGTATAAATAGCCTCTTAGCACTCATCAGATTACACTCCTGATGAAACCGCAACACGGAGAAACGCGTAGAGTGATGCTAATGAAGTGAAGATTGCCACAGGATCGGAGTCCCCCAGAGCAGATGACGTCACTTCCGGTTTCCGGTTTGGGTGAGACGCACCAGTGACACGCACGCCGAGGCGGAGGGGAGACTGAGACAGTTTCATTACACTGAGATCCGATCTGTGTGATCTAAACGCTTGTATTCTTTTAACACATTGTGAGTGCATTGTATTATCACTTACCTTTTAATAGAATTTTATACAGTCTGCACTATGTCCGTTTCTGTGTTATTTACCTAAGGTCCTCAGCACTTTACAATTCACTCAGACCCACCTGTACTACGATCAGACGGGCTGTCCCTCAAAGATACCTTTATGGGAATATCACTCACCATACACTTGTGAGTACCTAGCACACGGCACCTTGAATATTTATTCACAAGTATATCACAGTACTGCACCATCAGGAATTTTTTCTGTTTTACATGGTTTTGCGCTTCCCGATGATCTTCACCCCTTCCACGTCCACGGGATCGAGAGAACGACCCTCCACTGGGTTAAGCAGCATCCATATGTGTTTGTATTAGTATCACTTTATTTTTATACACTTGTTTATACATAGATATAATTTTTGAGCGCCACTTTTGATAAATAATTTTTCCACCCAAACTAGGAAGAGCAGGTTACTCAGCGCAGCAGCTATATCCCTGACTAGCACTAATCACTAACCAGGCAAGGTCCCTATCAAAGGGGCCTTCCCTACAGCAGGCACAAACTGGTGTTGTCTCAGGGCCGTAACTGGGGCCTAGGGGCTTCTGGACTAGTGCAGAGGTTATTTGCCTCTCTACACCTCCTTCCCTATCCTCTCCTGGCACCTACTGACACTTGTGCTTCACTGTCAGCTTCCTACTTCCCTTCTCAGTACAGCCCTAGAGCCCTATTGGCTGGCACGGTCAGGTGACCATTACTGAGGCTCATGGGACATGTAGTCCCTGCTCAGACCCTTTATCTTATTGGCCCCGTTTCGTGCGCTTGCCCTGCGCATGCATGACATCCATGGCCGCCGCAACTCCTGCCACTGCTGCACATGCGTGGCTATACGCAAGATGGCGGCACCCTGCTGCGGGAGCCGCCGGCGACACGATAGCCCCACCGGTGCTTCCTGCTGCGCAGCGGGAGTCCCTGTTCTCAGCAGAGGCAAGGGTTGGGGAAACAGAGGACCTGGCTACATCAGGAATACAGCTTTAAACTTTAATTGGTAGGCTCTAACCGCAACTGTGTCTTAATTAGCCGCCATTTCCCTGTTGCCTCGTAGTGCGCTGCCTGCCTCTCTCCAAGATGGCTGTGGGATAAGCTCTTCTTGATGAATAAAATCACTTTTTATTCCTATATTTTTTTTTTAGGAATGAGTCTTCTTTCAACGATCTTATAGGAGTAGGATTTCCCATTTTTTTTATCACCAATAAGCCAAATGGAAATATCCATCTGTATTTTACCTCATTGTCTCTTAAAGTCCTTTGTTATAGGGTATACATTTCTGCTAGTCCTTCTATTACAGGTTTTTAATTACCATGTAAAAATGATTTTCTGTTTGTGATTTTGATTAGTTCACACTACACATCCTATTTGTGTCTTTTTAGAATTAGTATTTCCACCAATGAGAATAGCAAGGGTATTTAAGGTCACACATCATTGATTATTGCTCCTAAAAAAGCAGAATGCAAAATGTGTACGATTAGAGTGGTAATCTCTGACGATGCTCTGCGAGGCAGGAACTAGTTACATGGATCTCACGGAGGTTCCTGCATTGGAGCATCACCTACCGGAAGTGACGTGAGGCATGACGTGGGACGCCAAGTCCAATGAGGATGGTGGCGAGATCGAGAAGCTGTCTCCCTCCATCTCTCCCCATTTTCCCTTCTTAGACATATCCAAAATGCGGTTTTAAGTTGGAGTGTGCACTCTGCTACGGTTTTATTTATAAATTACCTTTTGACCATCTGTACTATCGTTTGCTCTTTTTCAGAGGTATCCTATTCCATGCCGCGATGGATATATACTTATTTGCTTAATTCCGAATGTGATTGCAATTCCTACACCGTACCGTTCAACTCTTGAAGATACAGTATTCCACCACTGTGGTCATTTTTATTTTTTATTTTTTTACCTCTCGGTACCTACGCTCCCCAAGTTTAGTATTAGATGGTCAATTGTAAAATGCCTAGAGAGGCAGGGAGAAACATTACAAAACATTATGGCAGTGGGTTAAATCCCCCATTTCAGCATTGTCTTAGTTTAGGGTCAAAGTGTATCATCATTTGGAGTTCAAATGTTCTTTGGCAAGAAAACAGATGCCAAGTTTTATGGCCCTTCGGTTGTTACCTTTTCTATTTGAATTCAGCATCAATATTTCTCTCTCAAATCAAGCTATAACATTACACTTCTTAATCAATTTACACACCAAAAAAAAACAAAACAAAAAAAAAAAAACACAGGAAACAAACCAGGCAATATAAAAATGCAGTCATTTGTTAATTGTTTTCCATTTATTGTTAGAACTCATAATATGCATGTAATCAATATGTAGCAAAGAGAGAGATTTAATTTCAAGTAAATTGCATTATCTTACACAAAAGAAATGTAGTAATAACTGTACAGAGCATACAAAAGGTTTATGTAATGTTGACAAACAAAGTGTTTTCCAGAGAGTCAGGAACCACACTTAATACAACGAAGTAGTATTATTATAGAGAACGAATAAACTTGCAATCAAGTCATCTCAGTAATTCTTCTAATTATTAAAGCAGGTAACAAACAATTCAAGAAAAGAAAGTATTTTAATAGCATCTTGGAATATTTTGATAGGACCAATTATTAGATAATCAAAACAAATATTAATCAGGTTATATTACACATTCTATATTCAACCTTTAAGTATACTTTTTTTCCCCATGCAAGAGAAATAATCCACCAGCAGAAAAACATTATGATCTTCTTTCACTTAATAACTTTCCTGCTCATCTTAAAAAGAAAATCGTAAAAACTAAATCGAAAACTCCTGTTCTTTAATATGTGTTTATTTACAGGAACTTTTGGAAATCGATCACTAATACTAGCTATATATTGTCTACACAAGCGGATTTAATTATAATGTATCTGACTCACTGTTTTAATCTCTTCAGCCTGATTGAACGGGGGGGGGGAAATATATGTGTACATTTAATAGCTAAAGAAAGCCTAGTTATGCATCAATATAAATATTAAATTGTGTGCTATCTAATGGAGCAGTATAACTGAACACTCAACATCTACAAAAATATTTTTGATATTCTGTCCATTTGTGTTTTTTTCAATTTATTTTTACTTTAAATACAGCATAAATAATATCCCTAACATCACAAAAAGTCACTATTTGTCATCTAAATATCATGATATGTGGTCGTATTAAGTGAACGGAAATTACTCAATGATACTGTTTAATAAATGTGTGAAATACCCTTTACTAATGGAGAAGCGTGGTATACATGATACTTGGATCAGATCTTTATAATACAGTATAGTGTATGAGTAATTTGATAGGTTACTGGCTGGGGACATGAGTTACATGACCGGTGATCACAGGCTGCAGTTTGTTTTACAGCAGGATCAGGGAACCATACATACCACCAAAACCAGCACAGAGATTGCGTTCAAAAGCATCACATCTGTATTTCAGCAAAAGCTTTTCTTCCACAGACCAGTCACTTGCACTATAAAACCCAATTACATGCTCATCAAAATCCAGCACCACTTTCACCGCTTCTATAGGTGTAGGCAACAGTGTAAATGTATCCCCTGCCACATATGACAGGTTAGAGCCATCCCATTTTAAATACCATGTGTCTGTATTATCTATCGGATGTGTACGATCAGCGACTCCTACACACCATTCTCCTGCCTGGCTGACATCCACAAGCCAGAAGACCCGGTCTGCAATAATGCGGCCTAAATTGCATGTTATATAAAGATCACTACCATTTGGAAAACGGGAAAGCTGATCACGCACTTTCCTGGGATTACGTGGAAATGTTACCGCTTTGTTGCCCATTGAAATATTTACACGCGGTATATTACGCGAGTTTTGATACTTAAAAGATAGATCAAGTTCATAGTCTTGTTTGTAGTGGTAGGAAAGTTTAGGTGTCACAGGTTGTTGCACAGGTTGTTGCACAGGTTGTTGCACAGGTTGTTGCACAGGTTGTTGCACAGGTTGTTGCACAGGTTGTTGCACAGGTTGTTGCACAGGTTGGCGGCTTCCTCCTGACCACACCAGCTGCTTGGTCTGTACAGCGATATTTCTGTGCACCAGTTTCAGGATATCCTTTATTTTAGAGATATAACTAGCAGTTTCCTCCTGTATGTCTGCGATCATTGATGGGTCAGTTTCCACATCTAAAACCTGTAATGTGTTATTCTTGAAATCCTGTTTAAACTGTTCTTGAGACCTCCTGAAACCCCTGATAAAAAGCAGGTCATCACCTTGTCCTCTCACAGTTTCTAGGTCCTGTATGGTCTGCAGAGCTTCTGCTCTCTTCAGCTCCATCTGCTTTCTTATACTTGTGATTTCTAATATCTTTGTCTCCTCATTGGATGTTATCACATTTAAAATATCCAGTCTTTCATGTTCCACTTGGCTCAGTATTTCCTGGAAGAGATCTGTCACAGGAGCAGACAGATTCAATGCATTTTCCTTTAACTTTTCTAACCCCTTGTGCAGCTCCTCTAGATCTTTGCCGATATCCCTCTCACTATCCTGTAGGCCACTCACTATCTGGGAGAGAGTTGTTAGATGTTTCTCATGAGCTTCTTTCAGTGTCATCATGCTGTGGCCCTTGTGAGAGCCTGAGATGCAACATGTCACACAGATACAGCTCTGATCATTTTCACAGTAATACTCCAGGAGCTTGTCATGCTCAGGGCACTTTCTCTCCTCTATAGACTTAGTAGGCTCCACCAGGACATGGCTCTTGTTGGTGTGTCTCTCCAGATGCTCCTGACATAGAGAAACCTCACAATTCAGGCATGTTTTCACTGCAGGGAAAGGATCTCCAAGACAGTAGCTACAGAAGACACTGGAGTCTCCAGATCGCTTCTTGTTCAAATCACTGACAGTTTGTACAATGCTGCACAGGTGGAAGTTTCTCTGCAGCTCTGGAAACTCCTCATACTCAGCCTGGCACATGGGGCAGCTGTAGGCTTTGTCCTGGTCTCTCTGGGAGGTGAGCGCCTTGTGGATACACTCCCTGCAGAAGCTGTGCCCGCAGCTCAGAGATACCGGATCCTGGTAAGTGCTCAGACACACAGGACACATCAACTCTGCTGCCAGAAGATCCTCAGCTTCTCCACACTCAGCCATGGTCACACCTTACACCCTGAGAGAAGAAA
Source organism: Ascaphus truei (assembly GCF_040206685.1). Classification (NCBI taxonomy): domain Eukaryota; kingdom Metazoa; phylum Chordata; class Amphibia; order Anura; family Ascaphidae; genus Ascaphus; species Ascaphus truei. The sequence goes on from NC_134486.1 coordinate 327,768,576, forward strand.
CAAATGAAAAAGCGAGAGGCTAAAAGAAAAAGTTCTAGGAAGCAGATCCCTCCTCCTGACTGTATATTAACAATGTTTTCTCCCCCATAGCGTTCTTCCCATGAACTTAACTTTTATGTACAGTTAGTCCAAGCTGCCGTTTTTTATTTGTTTTTCTCCCTTTAATATGTGCATCTATACAATCCACACAATGATAAGTAATTAGCTAAGTTGCCGATCAATAGGCAAAGATTTGTCTCTGGGGTTCACTAAATGGCAGATGAGAATTCTGCAGTCCGTGAAATGCATTTGCATATTAATATGACTAAGGTCTGGGGGGGAGATCAGGTGACTAGGCAGTCACTAGATACAATTGATGCATGGCTAGAGGGGGCAGGGCTCCAAAAAAGGGTGAGCCAGAGCCTGTTTCAGAAGAGGAAGGGAATGTGACTTTCTAAATGGTTGCTATACAAAACAAAAAATGCTGGTTATATTATAATACATTAAAAATGTAATTTAGAGGGGTTTTAAAAAAATGCTGCAAGTATTCACTTAGCACCGGTGTTGCCACCTCACCGGGTTTGACCCGGAGATTTAGGGTTTTGCATACTGTACCCATCTCCGGACTTTAGTGAAATCTCCCGGTGGCGGGCTGGGCGGCATACGCATTTGCCTAGTGCTGGCGGTACGGGAGCTAAACAAACGAAGCAGCAACTCGGCCAGCAAAGCGGGGCGGCGGAGGACGGCTTCGGTGGAGGAGTGCGCAGCGTGCCCCAGCGGTCCAAGTACCCTCCAACCTGGAACTCAGGTGTCAGGAACGTAAAAGCATTTCGCCAGCACTGTGTCTACTCCTGGGGTGCTCCTAGTCCCCAACCACTGCTTCACAAATGTAAATGACTAACTCTGGCACTGCTAAGGGGGCTTCCCTCACATTTGCAATGTTATGCAAGCAGCTCTGGCACGGAAACAAAGCCTTTTCAATTTAGTATTTTCTTCTTAGAGGGATAATTCCAACATAAAACTAGGCCAAGCTATATTAGATACTTTATTACATTAAATGTACATGCTGAATGTGATTTTCCAAACCATTTGTACTAGAGTAATAGCTTCTAGTGCATAGTTATTTGATTTTAGTTTCACAGCACAATAGTGAATGCTAAAATGAAATCCTTCAAGTTTCTCTGATTCATTGTTAATATATACATGCAACCTTTGGGGCATGAAGGGATTGCTAAAGACAATCAAGGACAATTTTCAGGAAAATAAAGCATTATGTGCTATATAATTTATTTAATATGGAATATTGAGATTAACTAGAGTCCCAAAATATCATATCAAATCATCATTAAATACAGATGTTTAATGAATGAACTAAGGTAATCCAAGGAAAAGATATTAAAAAAAAACTTGAATGCATTTTCCTACTTCAAAGCTACTCAAAAAGACATTCATTTATGATTGTACCAAAATATTCATCTGATCATTTTCAAAAAAAATATTTGAAACTGGTTAAGCCAGCACTTTTGTGACATCAAGATAGCTTAAGGAAAGATCATGTAGCAAAATGTTGAGTATACAACTGAACTGTGGTGAAATCTTGGAACATACCTACAGTACCTGTGAAAACAAAAATGTCTGTTTTTAACCTGACGTTAAATAAACTAATTGAAGTAGCAGTAAAAAGGGGAATGACTTTTGGAAATACCTAGGGCACATCATGAGCCTACATGTAAAGTATACTACACTTAGAAGAGTATATTTAACAGGAAAGTTGTATCACCTTTTTGCACTTGCCACCTTCATCATGCATTCCTTCACTCAAATAAATATGCCCTTTTATTAATCACAGCAAAAGCTGCCGAGTGTTTGTGCTATTGAACATTTGGGAATGCAAGTATAAAAGAGTGGATAACAGTACAAGATTACTAGTGTCTTGACTATAATAATTTATTAAAGTATTCAAATATTTGCAATACTAGAAATATTGTATTGTAATTTAAAGTATATACTTTAATTAGAGAGCACCCTACACAGCACATATTCTACACGGTAGAATTGCCATGACAACGAGACACTACGTGACGTCAGTAACATTGCCATGACAACGAGACGCTACATGCCGTCACGTTGCCATGGCAACATGGCGTCATTTGATGCCACGCAGCCATGTTCACTGCAGTTGGAGGGGGAGTTGCAGCAAGATCTCGGGAGGCGTCGCTGCAAGTAAGGGAATATTTTTTTTTTTTACATTTTCTCCGGGTTGGCCATCAATAGAAGGTGGCAATCCTGCATAGCACAGAACTGATTTATTTTAAAAATTTAAAAAAATAAATAAAAACCACGTAGGTTATTGCTTGGTCTGCAGCTTTAAGCTCTGATTTTCCATCATTACATCAGTTGCAGATTTCAGGAAATTTAATAATTTACTTAAAATCCCAAACTGTACCTGCTGCTTATCCCAAATAGATACGATTTGAGCACATTTCTTAAAAGGGCAGTTCAGCTGAGGTCACACTGCTTTATGTAAGCTAACACTTTATGACTGGCAGTCTTGTCACAATAACACTTTAGTTAAAGATTGTACAACCCCTACAAAGCATTTGTTTACCATATAAAATGTTACAAGTTTAAATAAATATTTAAAAACACTTTTACAAGTCGTTTTTTGAAATGTGTCAGAAGTTATACTTAACCTATGAAACATGCCACTGTCCTTGACATGAACACTGTTCAGGGAAAGACTGCCCCTTTAAGAGGAAAGATGCTGGTTTGTTGTAAATCAGACAGGTCCAACTTTTTCCTTCAAAATGGCCAGATTAGTGTGTGGGTGTGGGTGTGAAACAATGCTATTTGTAGCTCTGCAGACACCCCCAGTTCCAGAGACACTTACCAGTTTATTTGCGGGTCCTTCTTGGACATTTAGTACCCAGAGTGTGTAGTGAGTTACAGATAATGGTTACCACCGCTATGGTAAAGAAGGGGGTTAACTCATCCCACAACCTTCCTGGTATGCCTAACCACCCACTCTGGGCCAAGTTCCCCCTTCATTTACCCGCTCTGCCCCCAACAAACCAGCTGCTATGCCTTAACCCCTTCAATGTCTTGGCGACTACCCGCTAAGGTAATGAAGCCGCTTTAATGTGAATTTTGCTAATGGTGTATGGGAGGAGGGGGTTTCCCGAGCTGAACCACATTGATTTCACCCTCTGGGACCCCCTGCTTCTCGAGATATAGGCCCCGGTATGTGGTGCAGTATTTAAATCACGTGACGCGGAGGATTTAAAAATGGTGGAATACCGGCACCTGTATCTCCGGAAGTAGGGGGACCACGAGGCTGAAATCAATGCAGTTCAGCTCAGGAGACCCCTTGCTCTCGTACCCTAGTTTTATAATGAATATTTAAACTGCATGATCGCCTGTAAGAAACGTGCATAGAGGCACAGGTTCTACATGCAGCTCTTCCTGGCTGCAGCTTAAACAGTCAGTTGCTGATCGATCGGACATGGCGCGCGATATCACTTTTTGATCGAATGCTAAAAACAACAAAAAATACTTGTGTTTTAGGGAATACCGTTTTGACACGTTTTATAGCGCGATAAAAACAATGCACTGATTTTAAATCGATGTTTAGTGAATAGGCCCCTTAGTATCTCACCCAGTTATGTGAAAATCACTTGGTTCTTTCACTATTTAACTTTCCTATGTTCTATGCATAGACAATGGTCTTAATACAAGAATTATTTTTATGGCCTGTTAAACCCCTGGTAGATGGTATCTGGGTTCAAGACCTAGATTTGCAAATTGAGGGATTGAAACATGGTTGTTTCAATACTTAACACAGGAGAATAAACGTAAACCTTTTAAATGTACCTTGAAAGGTATTCTTCGTATCATCTGTGACATTTCTGGGGTGTGTGGTCAAGAGGACTGTCCAAAGGTTTGGGTAAAGTTAATAAATCTGACATCCTGAGCCTGACCGCAATTCACAAGAACAAATAGATATTTGTAACCTTTACGATTACACAAATTAAATGATACCATGGTTTTCTATATATAATCTCTGATATCTGTTTCTATCAGAAAAATAGAAGTTAGGTTGTCATATTTGAAATTTTAGGCGTGCATCATGTACACAGACGCAACAGTGAAGATGGCGTTGGTCCAAGTATTATAAAAACAAAGTTATGAGGCAAAGTTTAAAAGAGAATGTTATTTATTTTTTGTCATAAAACGGTAATGGGTCAGACTGATGAAAGGGTGGGTTGAGGACACCTAGAATTGATGTTTTCAGTGTATTTCAATGAGGACGGTGTCGGACTGAAGACATCGTAATTAAGATATGAAATTAGATTTCAACTAAGGGATTGTCCTTGCTGGAACACGTGAATTTTCCATTTTCACTGAAGATCCGGTCAATGTTAGATGACAACGTAAGTTAGATTCTGTTTTGTTTGATCCTTTGACTAAGAAACTGCATTTGTATACTATATATATTCTTATAATAACCTTTTTCTCTAACCTAAACTGTAGTTTTTGTATATTAAATCTAAACTGTAATAATACTTTGGGCTGTGACTTGAACTGTTGCACGCTTTGTAGAAAGTAATTCATATTTTCGGACATATTTTGCTATAACAGATTTTTGTGTGTTAAATAGGCCTACATAGATTTAATAGTAAACAGGGACCAGAGACTTTGCAAATTACATATTTTATATTTATTTCGTGGTGGAAGCAGATTAAAGATATTGTGATGGATTGAGGGGATATTATTCATTTAAGGGACCTTTGCGGAAGGTGAAAAGTGGGTCAGCTAGTTAGCTGTGTGTATTGACCCTTGTTACGTATATGTCACATGCTCACAGGTGTGCCGTTTGTCACAAATGGTATATTGAAGGGACATACTGTATTCATTTGAGGGACCTTTGCGGAAGGTGAATAGTGGCTAGCTGTGTTTTAATCCTGGTCACATATACAATGACATCCAATTATTTTGTTTTCAAATCTGCTTTTACCATATCCAATGATATGACAGGGAGAATTACCAAGATTGTTTTATTTGATGGCTCTTTTCATGGGAGTTAGTTTCCAGTGATATCCATGAATGTGATATTGTACATATCAAATTTTTGGGGAGTGTTTTTTTCAGGCTGTATTTATTAAACCGTGTTCTGCCTTAAGACACCTTCCTGTTGTGGAAGCACCTTGCTGCTCATTTCAAGTGAATGACACATCTAATGCGTCTTCCAGCACACTATGTGGGGCTGCTTTGCTGCCTCAGGACTTGGTCAGCTTGCCATTGACACAACCATGAATTCTGCATTGTATCAGAAGATTATAAAGCAAGAGGTCAGGCCATCAGTTGAAGCGACAGCGGGTCATGTAGAAAAACAATGATTCTACAGAAACAGGCGGATTTATAACATTATAGCTGCAGAAGAAGAAATTCTGCATTTTAGAATTGTTAAAAGTTTGTATCTAATCCCCATCGAAATGTGGCAGGTCTATGAAAGGAAGCCCTCAAATAGCACTGAGCTGACGCAGATCAGTAAGGAAGAATAGGCCAACATTCCTCAAAACCAATCTGAAAGTCTAACCAGCAGTTACAGCAAACGCTTAGTTAAAGTCATTGCTACTGAATCTAAAGTTTCACACATGAATATTGAATGCTGAATCATTTGTGGATAAATAAATGAAAAAGCATCACATTTGTGTCATCAGGTTATCTTTATCTATTAGGAATTAGATTAGGAGCTAACATTTTAGGTTTGAAATATGTAAGAATCCTTAAGGGTTAAACTCTCGCAACGGTGCGCACACACACACACACACACACACACACACACACACACACACACACACACACACACAGCTTCCTTACATTGCTCTGCAGTCTGTCCGGGCTCTTTACGACATTGGGCCTCATGCAGAGAGCAGCGCAAAAAGTGAAAGCGGCATTAATTGGCGAATTCTGCCTTGAGAAAGGCAGAGACCGGCAAGTTTTAAAAAAAGCGCCATTTTTTTTTTTTTTAACAGAAATTCGCCGCGCGGCTGGAGAGATTCTAATCTCCCCACTGTTTAAAAACGGCCGTATGCAGAGAGCAGCGAACGCCATCTAGTGTCTGTTCGCGCAAAAAAAATGGCGCGATTTTCAACTTTTTTCCTCTCCACCAAGCAGCTGGCGCTCCGCGGCCGGTGGAGGAGAAAAAAAAAAATCGATTTCTTTCCCACTAGTTTCAACAGCGCTCATAGCGCTGGTTGAAACTCTCCATATGCAGAAAGGCAGTTTTATGCCCTTTCTGCATATGGAGAAAAAAACTCTCCAATAAAGCTACATTTTCTTCCCCTCTCCAATTCTAATTAGCGCTGCTCTCTGCATGAGGCCCATTGTCTTTTAGGGGAGTCAAACATAACATGTACAGTAGCACAATATTGCATTATTCAGTCTTCTGCCCCCTTTATTAGTTCCAGCAGGGGACTGCAATACTTAACTGACAAAACAAACCCCAACCCTGACTTATATATAGAAATGTTGCTTTCTAGGGCTGGGCAGCGTATCCACTTTCCAACTATACAAAACACTGTGTTCCAATTAGATTAAAGGGTTTACAATAGGTGGACAAGAATGAATTATTTTGTTACCTTGCAGGAGACCAGCCCTCCTCTGTCTGCTGGCAGCAAGCCCAACCTCCAAGCAATAAGAGAGAGGCAGCAGACATACTGCTGTACCTATATACCTGCTTCCTCAATTAGCAGGGCAGGTGAGTGAAATTAAAACAACTGTGAACTCTGGTCAGGTTTTTCCATCCACCATCTTCAAGAACTGTGAAGCTGTGGCATGGATCACATTTACACTGTGGCTGTACTTTCTGATCTAAATAGAACAGAAACTGCCTTATATCCTGGGAGTATGTTACTATATATCTATGTAGCCCTGTTTCCTAGTGAACACAGACCGCTACCATATGCTGTATAACCCGTAGGCTCACAGGGCCTAAGCTTCTGCTACTAATGATACCTGATACTTGGTGCAGCGCCTCCACCTGCGATGGCTCCCGCCAGAGGGGGAGTGGTTCCTCGCAGGACATTATGTATAACAATACACACACACACAGCATATATATAACCGAATGACTTTACTTGTTGGCAAAAGCAGATATATATATATACGGGTGTCCCTCCCTAGAGGTGACTCTACCGTCTGCGTCTCGCAGGACGCTTATTCCCCTCCTTCACCGGGTGATCCCACCCCGTGTCCAGTTCCCCAACACTTTATGTCCCCACCCTCCAGTGAGATAAAGAATATGCATGGGTGACTGCGCAGCCACTGTGTCCTGTGTAATGATGGTATAGTTGGTGCACTTGTTGATTACCTGCCGGGCACTCCAGTGCCCGGGCCTGCCACGGATCTTCACAAAGGGTCAGAGGCGCGGTGACTTCCAGCAATAGGCATCCGGGGCGGATGGTAGCAACAATGGCAGGGTCTGAGCCCAGACCTCCTGCAGAATACACACTGTCTCTGACGCGATCACTTGGCAGCACAATAAGGGAACCGGAACCTATCTAGGGCCAATCCCTGTCTCTGCTGCACACTACCGGGGGTCGGGGCCTAACTGGGCCTGGGGCATAGGGCCTATGTAGGGGCTGATGGCCTCCCTACACTTGGAGCTCCATCTCCTTCCTCCTCCCGCTCACTCTGCCCAATGTGCGTGCCCTCTCCCCCTATTCACTCTCCTTCCCACTCACCCGATTGGTCCCCTCACGTCACATGTCCCCGCAGGGCTGCTGGGACTCGTAGTTCCCTCTCCTTCACCCAATGAGAGATGCTCCTTCGCGGGCTTTGCTGTCATGCCCGCGCATGCGGAACCTCCTCCGGCACACCTTCTGCGCCTGCGCCAACTCCCAACAATGGCGTTCCCTGCTCTGCTGCAATACAACACATGCGCGCAAAGGAATCCCGGCTACATCCTCCCCCCCCGTGGATTCCAACGTCCCCGCTTAGATAATACCTCTGAACTGGTACAACATTATATAATGAAAAATGCATAACACTCCACATCCTCCAACACTCTAAATAAGATTATACATTTCACTGAACATCACGATTACTGACTTTACTCGGTTGCGAGCCCACTGCTGAGCTTCATAGTGGGGTGCCCCGAACTGACCATAGGTTATCCTCATTGGAGGGTGCCCATTTCTTTGACTTCGTCTTAACTGTTCCTCGACCATTCCCTCGGGGGAATGACTATCCTGCTCTTGAGGTTCAGCCTCTTCCCTTGAGGGGGTTACAGTCTCTATTTGATCATTACATGGCACAAAACAGGGACTCTGTGGGTTCAATGTAGATTTTTCCGGAGCCACCCCATTGAGCGTGTGCTCCCCGAGCCCTTTAGCCGTAGCTCCACTGGGAGATGCTCGCTGTTGAAGGCCCCTTTGAGAGGTTCCCTCTTGGGGGTCTTCTTGATGTTTTGTGTTGTTGATCGTAGAATCGTTTTCTCCTTGTGTCATATCACCATCCAATGAGGTTGTAGGCCATTCCTCTTCCCCGTCCTCTACTTGTGGAATAGGGAGTAAGTGATTACGGTGCCATGTCTTCACCCGACCCTCCGAGTCTTTGATGCGATAGACTGGAAGACCGGGCATTTGCAACGCTACTTCATACACTCCTTCTCTCCACCGGTCAGCCATCTTATGTTTCCCCGGCACTCCCAAATTGCGGAGGAGTACGGCATCTCCCGGCTGAATGTCTCTGTGTTTGATTTTGTGATCATAACGCCTCTTGTTTCCAGCGTTCAGTTTCTCTGTTGATCTTTCTGCTTGCTGGTAGGCCCGTTGTAGATTCTCTTGTAACCTCTGCATGTATCTGAAGTGAGTGGCATTATGAACTCCGTCAGTGGATACTCGCAGACGTATGTCTACGGGCAGTCGTGCTTCCCTCCCAAACATCAGGAAATATGGAGAAAATCCAGTAGAATCATGTCTAGTGCAGTTATAAGTGTGTACTAGCGTTTCCACATGTTGGCTCCACTCAGCTTTCTTCCCTGGAGTCAACGTACCCAGCATGTCCAACAATGTGCGATTGAACCATTCGGGCAGTGCATCTCCTTCTGGGTGGTAAGGAGTTGTGCAGGACTTATTAATGTGCAAGATCTTTAGTAATTTCTTTATCAATTTGCTTTCAAAGTCTCTACCCTGGTCAGAGTGTAGTCATTGAGGAAGCCCATAATGTATGAAATATTTTTCCCAGAGTACCTTGGCAACTGTGATGGCTTTCTGGTCTTTCGTCGGGAAGGTCTGTGCATATCTTGTGTAATGGTCAGTGATGCACATTACCGATGGCCCGGCTATCGGGTTCAATACATAGGAAGTCCATGCATACTAGATCCATGGGCCCAGTGCTTTTCAAGTGACCCATTGGGGCGGCCCGAGTGGGCAATGTCTTCCGTTGGATGCACCGAATACACCGTCGACAGTGATGCTCTACTGCTTCTCTCATCTTTGGCCAGAAGAACCGATCCCGTACCAACCCAAAAGTCTTATCGACACCCAGAGGGCCATGTTCATCATGTAGTGATCGCAACACTAGGTTTTGTAATATTTTAGGTAGTACTAGCTGTCTCCTATTCGGGTGATTATGGTACTCCACAACTCGGTATAGTAGATTGTCCCGTATTTCAAATTTATCAGCTTCTCGCATTAGTATGCCGCCCACATCGCCAGGGGCCTGTTTGAGGAGATCGGGGCGATTTCGTTGGATGGCATAGCAGATGGCTCCCGCTATCGAGTCGCGTGCCTGATAGCGCACCATGATTATGATTAGCGCATGATAGCGCACCATGATAGCGCACCAGGCTATGATTTTGTCAGGGGTGACGTGCATCCCACTGGGGTCCCTATATGCTTCTGCGATGGCTTTTGACGCACACCCTAGGGAGTCGGCCACTCTTAACTCGGACAAGCCAACCTGATCATTGACTATGGCTGCGGTGCAACACAGAGCCCGCATTCCAGGTCCCGGGATCTCTTCCCATTGGTCGTCGTTGGGGGTTGTGGCCAGCCCCGTCGTCTAGACAAGACGTCTGTTCCAACGTTCAAGGGACCCGGTTTATATTTCAAAGTGAATTGGTAGTTGAAGAGGGAGGCTAGCCAGCGGTGCCCGGCCGCATCGAGTTTAGCCGAAGTCATGATATAGGTGAGCGGGTTATTGTCTGTATGCACCTCGAATGTGACCCCATAAATATAATCGTGAAGTTTGTCCACAATGGCCCATTTGAGGGCAAGGAACTCGAGCTGGTGCACAGGGTAATTTTGTTCACTGGCCGTCAGACTGCGGCTGATAAAATGCCACGGGTCGTAATCCTTCGAGATACTTTTGATGCAACACCGCCCCTAATCACCCAGGCTAGCGTCCACATGTAATATATATACGGTTGTTCCCAGTCGGCATAGGCTAGTACGGGGGCCGCTGTCAAACTCTGCTTCAAGTCCCCAAAGGCTTGTTCACATTCTGTGGTCCACTTGTCTCCGAAAGGTTGATGAGCAGGTACAGCCTTCCGTCCAGTGTTTTCGGGATAGATTTTGAGGAGGCAGTTGAGGGCTTTGGCCCGACGGGAATATCCTTCCACAAACCTGCGATAGTATCCACAGAACCCCAAGAACGAGCGCAGTTCCCCCATGTTGTCGGGTCGAGGCCAGTTTACTACGGCTTCTATTTTAGCGGGATCAGTGGCAATTCCTTCCGCGGACACTATGTGTCCCACGTAGGTCCCAGACGTTCTGCAGAATCGACATTTGTCTAGGGAGAGCTTGAGCCCCTCTCGGGCTAACCGGTCAAGTACCTTCAGGAGTCGAGATTTGTGTTCTTCCAGTGTCCTCCCGAAGACAATGATGTCATCCAAATACACTAGGCACTCTCTGGGGTTTAGGTCACCTAGCGTCTTCTCCATTAGCCGTTGGAAAGTGGCGGGGCCCCACATATACCTTGGGGCATGCGGGTGAATTGATAGAACCCTACGGGACAAATTAACGCCGTTTTCTCCTGATCCTCTGGGCTCATGGGTACCTGGTAATACCCTGACCGCAGGTCCAGCACACTGAACCATTTGCTTTCATGGAGAGCATTCAGGATCTCCTCTATGCGGGGAAGATTATACTGGTCTGGCACCATCCGATTGTTCAGTGTCCTGTAATCCACACATAGCCTCACCATCCCATTCTTCTTTCTCACCACCACTATGGGTGAGGCGTAAGGACTTCGTGATTCGGTGACGATTCCAGCTTCTTCCATCTCTTGTAGGACGGCCCGGACATCGTCTACATCTCTAGGGGCGAGCCGGCGGGAACGTTCTCTAAAGGGCTTCGTATCGTTCATCCTAATAGTGTGTTGGGTGCTGCGGCTGCACCCCACATCCATTTCCCCAGTAGAGAATACATCTCGCCGTTCTTCCAATTGGGCTCGCAGCCTCTCTTTTCACTACTCGGGTAACCCCTCCGAGCCGAAGTCAAAGTTCAGTCTTGTGTCGGAGCATTCCACTCGGGTAGCCTTGACATGCACAACCTCATCCATGGAGCTGACGGGGTAAATTCTACCTATTCGTTGACTCGCGTTGATGTCCATGGGGAAGGGGGATAGATTCTGAACCATCACATAGATGCAGCGAGGAATGGCGGACGGCCAATCCCGGAATTTAGGTACTAGTCGGTATCCTCTGTGGGTATCTTCTTCGCCGTACTTTCTAGGGAGAAGAGCTGGTCTGTGGCTACCCTTTCTGCGTAGGCGCACCAGGCAGGCATCCTCTGTATCTCCCCGGGCAAGATTATGGTTAGACCCGCTCGGCCGCAGAAGAGCAGCCCATAATCTTCCAAGACTAGAGGTGGGGGGCTCGGTTGTGTCTGGACCAGCTGCAAATGGAGACTGGACATGGGTAATTCATTGGTTTCTTGCAGATAGGCCCGGATGACCGCTTGTACAATGTCTGCATTAGTGCCCAGAATGATTGGGTATTTAGGCAGGTCTTTGGGTTCCGGGCATACCATGGCATCTACATTCATGGGGTGAGTCTTCCCGGTGTTGAGCTGCTGAATTTGCAAGGACAACGTTACTATGCCATCAATGGGGTAATCTTCGTTGCTCAGCCCTCTTACTTTGATATGCTCGGCCGACTTCAGTGGCCGCTTCTGGAGGTGTTGATTATAGAAGCCTCGATAGATGATGGTCACTTGCGATCCTGTGTCCAACAGGGCGGAGGAATAAATGCCGTCTACTAGCACCCGTATAAGGGCTACCGGCCCCACTCGGTTATTCTCATCCGTGGAACCTTCACCACTTCGGTTGGTACCGGGGTCGTCTCCGCTTGCCGCATAGACACCACACACCATAGCGTTAGGCGTGAACTTCTTGGGCGAGGGACTTCGGTCGTGGGATTCTCCCATGCGGCAATCATAGGATATATGACCCTTCTTCCCGCACTTGTAGCAGGACAGTTCCCTCGGCTGAGTGCGGCGATTGTAAGGAGGCGAGGTTCGACGGGCATACTTCGGTCGCTCGTAGCCGGATTTGTCTGGAGGTTCTTCCTTTTTCTCACTACCCCCTTTGGGGTTGGGGTTGCCAGTGACTTTAGCCTTCTGGGGGGAATGGAGCATTAGATGTGCCTCATGTTCCTTGACTTGCTGCAATAGCTTGGTAAACGAAGGAGGGCTCCCGCGAGTGAGGTTGTCGCGGATCATGTTTGCAATAGGGTGGTTGGGACTGGAGCCCCGCAGGTATTGCTTGCGGAGATACTCGTCCATTTGCGAGGCGTTATGTATTTATGGTGAAGTAAGGGCCCCAACGCAATTTGCACTCGGTGGATGTAGGCAGACAAGTCTTCTCCATCTTTTTGGTTGATGGCAAAATATTTGGCCCACAGGGCTCAATCATCCTCGGTCACGCCGTAGGCTTCGGTTAAGAATTCGACCATCATTCGAGAGGTCAGATCAGGATGCTGCTCTCTGTGAATACTAATCACGGTGGATGCTGGAGGCCTCAAGCACTCCATGATGCGTTGATGCTTCACGGCGTCAGTACAGGACCATTCTTCCATCACACCCCAGGTGTGCTCCTTCCAGAGGTCTATCCCATCCTCTCGGGACGGGTAGGGTCCCGGAGAAGGCCTTCAATTTCCGGTAATTCTGAGAATGCGTGGCCAGGGTGAGGGCTTCTACTAGCGGTGGTAAGATGGGTGGAGCAGTTAACTGGTCTACCTTGTCAGTGAGTTTTTGTAACATTTCACTACACGATTCAGCCACTTCAGAGATACTAGACCCTTGATAGCTAAATCCTGACCGACAACTGCCCGCTTCGCTAGCCGGGTAGGGAGCAGAGGTGAGGGTTGGGCAGCCATCACCTGTTTCCTCCAGGGGGGGTCCCTGAGTGGGTAGACAAAGGGACTTCCGCCGGGGGGGGAGTTGGGAAGCTGCAAGGATTGAGGTACGGCGGGCTCAAGAAACACCAGATCTCGCCGGCAATCAACTAGCAAGGTGTTCCACATAGCGTCTTTGTCTACGAGGACGTCTACCAGGCGAGCTTTGCCAAAACCAGGTAGTTGTCATAAGGCCATTTGCAATATCTCTAGTGGTAAGGCTATTGGTACTTGGGTCACGGCCACCACGCGGCGGGAGGGCGTTTGCATTCGCTGCGCCCACTCGCGCACTTTTTGGCGCGAGGGGAGGGCCATGGTGGTGTATGCGTGTGTGGGGGGCACCCCAGGTCTAAGATCTCAGCAGCGCCTCCAAATGTAGCCCTGTTTCCTAGTGAACACAGACCGCTACCATATGCTGTATAACCTGTAGGCTCACAGGGCCTAAGCTTCTGCTACTAATGATACCTGATACTTGGTGCAGCGCCTCCACCTGCGATGACTCCCGCCAGAGGGGGAGTGGTTCCTCGCAGGACAATATGTATAACAATACACACACACACAGCATATATATAACCGAATGACTTTACTTGTTGGCAAAAGCAGATATATATATATATACGGGTGTCCCTCCCTCGAGGTGACACTACCTTCTGCATCTCACAGGATGCTTATTCCCCTCCTTCACCGGGTGATCCCACCCCATGTCCAGTTCCCCAACACTTTATGTCCCCACCCTCCAGTGAGGTAAAGAATATGTATGGGTGACTGTGCAGACACTGTGTCCTGTGTAATGATGGTATAGTTGGTGCACTTGTTGATTACCTGCCGGGCACTCCAGTGCCTGGGCCTGCCACGGATCTTCACAAAGGGTCAGAGGCGCGGTGATTTACAGCAATAGGCGTCCGGGGCGATCCCACCCAAACGGACGGTAGCAACAACGGCAGGGTCTGAGCCCAGACATCCTGCAGAATACACACTGTCTCTCACGCGATCACTTGGCAGCACAATAAGGGAACCGGAACCTATCTAGGGCTAATCCCTATCTCTGCTGCACACTACCGGGGCTCAGGGCCTAACTGGGCCTGGGGCATAGGGCCTATGTAGGGGCTGATGGCCTCCCTACACCTGGAGCTCCATCTCCTTCCTCCTCCCGCTCGCTCTGCCCAACGTGCACGCTCTCTCCCCCTATTCACTCTCCTTCCCTCTCACCCGATTGGTCCCCTCACGTCACATGTCCCCGCGGGGCTGCTGGGACTCGTAGTTCCCTCTCCTTCACCCAATGAGAGCTGCTCCTCCTTCGCGGGCTTTGCTGCCATGCCCGCGCATGCGCAACCTCCTCCGCCACACCTTCTGCGCCTGCGCCAACTCCCAACAATGGCAGCGCCCTCATGCGGAACATCCGATAACCGGAGCATTCCCTGCTCTGCTGCAATACAACACATGCGCGCAAAGGAATCCAGGCTATATATATATATATTTATATATATATATATATATATATATATATATATATATATATATATATATATATATATATGTAAATACAACTGTATGCTCATCTGCATGTCTTAGGCAGGTCTGCAACCCCGCCTTTCCTCATTATCACCCAGCACACAGCACTTCCACTGCAGCAAGGAATTCTGGGAAATGACATGCAAATGAGCACACAGTGCCACTTTTTGCTTCAAAAACCATTTTTAACATGGTTCCTTATAGGCTTAAGCTTGCTGCATGGTCACAGCTTTGAGCACATCCAGGGTTAAGGTGCATACCCAGAAAACCACCCACAGACAGCTGTTTCGACCTTAATGGGTCACATCAGTGTGGTGTTGATTAGCTGGGTATGCAAAGAAGCTAAAGGATGGGCCAACCATAATACTGAGTTAAGTTATGGTGAGTAAAAAAAGTGACAAAAACCCTCCACAGCAAAGCAAATATGCAAATGTAAATACAACTGTATGCTCATCTGCATGTCTTAGGCAGGTCTGCAACCCCATAAATATATATTATTGCTTTAACAATGAGGATTGTGTGTGTACTGTATATATATATATATATATATATATATATATATATATATATATATATATATATATATATATATATATACAAGCATACCCCGCTTTAAGTACACATCGCCCAATAGGCAAACGGCAGCTCACGGCAGCCTGTCATCACGTCCTGAACAGCAATACTGGCTCCCTACCTGTACCGAAGCTGTGCGCAAGCAGGGAGACTATAGAGCCTGTTACACATGCGTTATTTACATTAGTTATGCACGTATATAACGATTGCAGTACAGTACATGCATTGATAAGTGGGAAAAGGTAGTGCTTCACTTAAGTACATTTTCGCTTTACATACATGCTCCGGTCCCATTGCGTACGTTAATGCGGCGTATGCCTGTATACACACACAGTACACACACACAATCCTCATTGTTAAAGCAATAATATAATTAAGATATTTAAAGAATCACACTAATCACATTTTCTATTCCGCCCAAATGGGTTCATAGCTCCCAGCCCTTGTACCCAATATATTTCATGCTGCAGGAGCTCTTTAACATTATCTCCTCCTCTGTGATTTTTTAACCTGTCAATGCCAATATATTTTATTTGTAAAGGTGAATGCTGTAAAATGTCCTGCTTCTGGGCTTTACATTTTTTTGAGGTTAGATTTATGAGGACTAATCAAATTATTTTAACATTTGGGTAGCACATACCTGTACAATATAAAAGAATGAACATGGGCACAGAATCATTTACCAGGGGTGTGCAAACTTTTCCCCCTGCCTGTTCCCCCCCCCCCTCGCGCCTCCTTACAGTACCTTGTCTCTGGCTTTCTGGCGTCACGACGTCATGACCCCTGATATAAACAACAAATCTGGTAGAACAATTTATAATACTGCTCATTGTTAACTCTTTCCCACTGTAAGGGTGTGTAACGGGTTTCACCCCCCCCCCCCCAATCGCAGATATAGTGTGGGGTGAAAGGGAACATACGGTGTTACCATAGATGTGGTGCGTTACCTGTTGGCTCACAGGAGGGCTGAGCTTCCGCCACGGGGAACCTAGGGCACTATATACTAGGGGTAACCACTTACTCAATTCAGCGCCTCCACCTGCGATGGCTCCCACCATAGGGGGAGTGGTTCCTCGCAGGACACATACAAATAATCAATACTCACACACAGTGATATATATATAACTAATAGCATTTACTGGCAACGGCATATAACACAATACTATACAAACATATCAGAACAGGTGTCCCTCTCTCGTGGAGACACTTACTGCGATGTCCCGCAGGACGCTTCCCCAACACCAGGTGATCCCACCCAGTGCCCAAAGAACCCCACCCAATGTCCCGCACTCTTGCAGAGAGGCAATGGGTGACTGCGCAGTCACAATTACACTAAGGGCCCGTTGGTGCACTTAGAACTGTATAGTACCTGCCGAGCACTCCGGTGCTCGGATCAGCAACAACTTCACAAAGGATCAGTCGTAGGATGACGTCATCTGTTCCCCAACCGGCCTCCTTGCACGCAGACCGCCAGGGGCGATCCCAACCTGGAAACAGTCTCTGAGGACTCCAACTTGGATCCGAACCTTTTAGCAGGAACCGCAGCATCCGCTGTGTCCCTATCAAATCTACCCTACTGTGACAGGATCCCTAACATAGGACCTGTCCCTACAGCACTAAGTGCAATGCACTATACTATAGGCCATCCCTACAGCACCGCAACCTATAATGGCTTGGGGGAAAACTCCTAGGGGTCTACAGGGGTTAATAACCTATCCTATGCAGATAGGTCTCTGCACCCACCCTACTCATAATACGGGCCCAGGGCCATGGCTCCCCGGATTGGTTACCGCTATGAACCCCCCAGTTGCCTCATACTACGCGCAACACGGACCTGGGCTATGGCTCCCCGGACTGGTTACCGCTATGAAACCCCCCCAGTTGTCTCACATTGCTTACCTCCTCTAATTCCTGCAGCAACGCTCTGCAGGCTAACACTCAGCCCACGTGTCCCTTTCTAGCCTTTCTGTTCCCCAGCTCTAACTACAGTGAGTGACAGGGTCCCTAACCTGAGGCTATCCCTGGTAACACTCACTAACCTGGTGGGGAATCAGGGCTAACTTGGACCTTAGGGCCACTGGCTTAGTGCAGGGAGTCCCTGACTCCTGCACCCTACCTCCTTCCCTGGGCTGCTCCTGACTCTGACTGACAACGTAGCTGCAAGCCGCGAAATGTATCCTTTTCTGTCCTGGCAGTCCTGCAGCCCTATTGGCTCCTATTAGGCACCTGGTGCCTCCCTCGCTAGGCCCTATGGGAATTGTAGTCCTGGGGCGCCTGTACTTACATTGGGGCCGCGTGCGCGCCTTCCCTGCGCCTGCACTAACCCCTAATGGCTGCCGCAACATCTCTCTCCCTGTCCCTACTCTCGCGCGACTCTCTTAGAGCTGTCTCAACTCCCTACCTAGTCCTGCGCATGCGTGACCCTGTTGGCCCGCCGGGAACCTACTACGCATGTGCGAACCGGCGCGACATGGCGGCGCCCTGCGCAAAAGCCGCCGGAGATCTCCTGCACTCCGGTGCGCTCCCTCCTGGGCCCCCACCCTCCGGAATGGCCGTCGGGTCTGCCGCTGGCCTTCGGCAGTACCCTCCATCGGTCCTGGCCACGGGAGGTCCTCTTCTCCTATAAACTGGGACAGTACTGCTCCGAGACCTACTTCGGAGGCGTCTGTTTGTAGAAAAAACTCCTTAGTAAAATCCGGGGCTAGCAAGACTGGGTGACTACAGAGCGTTGTGCGTAGGTCTACAAATGCGGTCTCTGCATTACTGTTCCATTTTACAACATCAGGTGCCTTTGCCTTTACTAGATCTGAAAGCTGTGCAGCCCGGGTTGCAAAATGGGGTATAAATCGCCTGTAGTAACGTACAATGCCTAGAAACGTCCTACAGGGAAAAGGGAGACCAAAAAGCGCACCAGCACAAACGGAGCAGGAAGAAACCAGGACAAAAAAATGATTAAAAGGGCACTTTAATGTGGCAAAAGACCCATCCAATGCATTTCGAACGTCGTGTATTGCATTGAGTAGCTGCACAGCCTGCATGCCTGCCCTACCAGGATGTGAGTATTTGCATATTTTTCAGGGGAACCTGCCAATGAGACTGATGGTGAGTGGGTTGCACCACACACCACCTGTCTTCAGGAGGATAGTACCCATTATATGACACAATAGGTACTATATCAATTGTTAGTACCCTGTTACAGTGGTCTGGCTTATTATCATTTTGAGATATACCTGCATTTGAGCGCTTCAGCTATTTTCCATACTAGAAACGTCCTAACCTGTTTCTTTTTAAGGGGACGGGGCCAACTCTCAATGGCTTCAACTTTATTGAGCTGGGGTTTTACTGTCCCCCTTCCCACAACATAGCCAAGATATGGGATTAATTGTGGCTGTGCAAGAACACTTTAGATTAATCAAAAGAGGAGACCTGGCACACCCGGTTTCCAAACACTTTTCTGAATGTGAGAAGGGTGGTACTGAGAACTTCTCATTCATGGGAATGGAGAGAATCTTACCTAAAATGAGGGGAGGAGATTTGGTAAAAAGATTAGATTGCAGAGAGTCCTATTGGATCTTCACGCTAAAAACCCGTTTTCCTGATGGAATAAACATTGAATGGAGCATTAATCATTTTTTGAAATGAAACATTAATAGATAGACAATTTAGTCTCTATCTTAATTTAGAACACAAGTAAAATAAAGATGTCTAGCTCTAGGATTATGTCATGAGGACTATACAAAATGGCTCTAGTGTTCCATATATTATAATATAATATTTAGATCCTTGTTCTGATTATAGAGGTATAAGCAAATAGTATACAAGAAGTGAACTTACCTCACAAAAAGCTAGCAACTCTGTACCTATAATTTTATGTAAATTCTTATATCAATAAGTTGGTGCAACACATTTCTCTCAATAGAAACAGCTTTATTGACTCATGACAATTGCTAAAAGGCTAACAAAGGAGAACTGCTTCTGATGCCTATGATTGTTTTCTCTGATTTTTCTGATTTTTGTAACAAGTGTATATGAAACAATTGAATAACTTTTCCTCTGTTCTTCTGGAGGGTTGTATAAATGGTTTTAATATAGGTATAAGTTAGAATTAAAGATATATATATATATATATAATTTTTTTTAATATTTTTTGATTAAAAATGTTTTGTTTTTCATTTGACAATTATTATATGTTTTGTATGTATGGGGTACAGTCTGCCTAACAAGTTTCATCAATTTAGAATTCTCTATGTGCTATATGGTTGGTGTGTCACTTCCCCCGTCAGTGTGGTACATATATGGGTGTCTCCATAAGTTCATGGGACATTACCATCGTTGTTTCCCTTATGGTGTCGTTTACACTGATTATTTGCCGTTTTGGTGTATTTAATCTTACAGAGCCACTCATGCGCATGCGCGTATTTACAGGACTGTAGCTGTTCCCCTTAATGGGATCGGGGTCCTTTTATCATTGAGTACAAACTGCGCATGCGCGAACAGTCGTGGCTAACCTGGAACGCATCTCGCGAGATTTAGCCCTCCATTGCCCTGCATTGCGTTCCACAGAGCAGGAGTGTTTGGGAGGCGGATGTCTCAGTGGCTAAACAGGTAAATAGTCGCTTCTGGTATGGCGCTGGCACAGCTTTGTGTTATTAAATCATTATGCAAATTCCAATTAGCGTTTTTGGCGCCAAACGGCAGACTGTCCCTATATATAGGGGCCTATGCAGAGAGCAGCGAATTTTAAAATTGGCGAGTTTAATAAAAAGTAGCTTTTTTGGAGAGTTTTATTCTCCATATGCAGAAATGTGCGAATTCTGCTATGTTTAACATGAATGCGTGTGACGAGTTTAAATTGGCGAGATGCGCGCTGCAGAAATGTGTTAAAAAAAATTCGCGCCTTTTTTTTTCCTTTGCTATGACCGCGAGCGGCAGCTTCTTGCCAACTTTTCCTGGCGAGGCAAACAGGAGACAATCGCGCCATTTTATTGGCGCGAACAGCCGCTAGATGCCGTTCGCGCCTCTCTGCATAAGGATATTTTTAAAACTGGCGAGATGGAGGTTCTCGCCAGCCGCGAGGCGAGTTTTAGAAATAGAAAAAAAAAATTGGCGCGTTTTTCGTAACTCGCCATTTTCTGCTGTTTTCTGCGCGATTTTCTCCAAAAAATGGCGAGTTTTGAAATAGCGCTGCTCTCTGCATAGGCCCCATAGTGTGTAGTATACCATGTTTAACTGACTTCTTCATAAAGTGCAATTTTCACTGCACGAAACGCGTAGAAGGTTGCAGCCTTCCACATTTTAATGTTTCTACAATAAAGAAGATTTTTGCCAGACCTGCTGTCACCCCCTTTTTTGCTGTGCGTTGCATCAACAAACTCTGTACTGGATTCTTCCCTTTGGCGACAGCACGCAGACTGTGAGTAGCCCTGGTGATCAACAATTATTTGTGAGTACTACTGGGGGCCAGCCCAATGAGGTTAGGGTTGGGTGTTTTCATGCAACTACCCTTGCCTTCAGGGTAACTGGAGCCCTTTCTTAAGTTGTACAGCATCATGTCCCAGGAGGTTACCTCTATAAATACAAGTGATGGGATTTCATACTTGAGCACCATATTACCCTTTTGTATGTCTACTTACCTACATGGTAGCTCGTATTGGATGTCCTACAGTTAAACAGCACTTTTCATTATTGGATTGGACGACTGTGTTGGTGGTTAAAGCAGGTCTGTGCATTTTTTCATAGATATTTCATGGACTTTTAATATATTGTTTGCAAGTGGAACCATAATGGAAGTAACAGAGGATATAAATGCCACAGTACCACTGATTTCTTATACCTTCAATTGTGGGGATGATTCCTCTAGGAAAAAGAAAGCACTTCGTGTTTTTGAGAATGTGGTGGACATTGATACTAATGATGTTGCCGACCTTAAGATATATTTTCAGAAATTGGAAAGATTGCTAATTTACAAAACGAGGATTTGGTGGGACATTGTTGCTACTGAAAATTACATAAAAATGGAAAGAATCCCTAGAGGTTTAAGGGTAAAGAAAGCTCCAACTTTTGGTTTTCCTGATAAGGACTTTGAGAATCAGTGGATTCAAACGCTTAACCACTGCTCTTTTAAGATGATGGATCTAATATTGCAGCAAAAGATTAAGGAGAAGGACTCTATTGATATTCAGATTAAGGATTTACAAGATAAGTTGCGCCTGTTCCAGGATATGAGAGGTTTCGCCAATTATGATAAAATACTATCTAATACTGTTGATGAAGCAGAACGTGAAATTATGATTAGAAAACAGAACAAATACGATCGAGACCGCATTGATTATGAGAAAAAACAAATATATAGATGGCAAAGAACTGCTACTGTCTTTGATCGATCCACCCAAAATACATCTAGGAATAACATACGTAGATCAACACCAAACAAATCAATATTAAAAGGCAGTAATAGTGAACATCTAAGCGGTGATTCTGAATTTTCAGATGGAGAAAGTGCTTCACATTCTGTCTCATTTGTGGATATGGAGACAAGGTCCAGTAATGTTGATTGTGAAACCAATTCCCAAACCAGTGTCACAAGGGGCTCAATTGATGTTAACCCTTCAAGAGGAGTTTCTCAGGCTGGCAGATCAAATGACTCTTATCATCATGTACAGCAGTCAAAAAACTACTCAGTCTTCAGGAAAAACGAAAAAGAACCAGGAGGGGGAAGAAAAGATGCAGGGGGAAAAAGAGCACACAAGAGAAAGAAGAATTATTAACCAACTCTAATAACGTTATAAACCTTTCAGGTATTGAACTAACCAAGCCAGAGATTTCTCTCCTCAATAAAGGCCTAAAATATGCGCCCACTATGGGCATTGATCTGTTTGGAACAGTTGTAGATGTACACAAGTATGTCCGCAAACTGACCCTAAAAAAAAATTTTCATCTCAAAAATGGGGACAAATCTCTGACTGAGACTTCACTCGAGGCTAGTCCTCTAGAGAACTCTACTGGTTCTGCCTTGACCATAGTTACCTCTGACTTTCCCCCCCCCACAGGTTACATTGGACTCTTTTAAAGACATATGTGCCCTAAGAGATTTGAATGACCTTGATGACCAAAGTAATTATGTTGAGGATTCCCAGACTTACACTTTTGGAGATTGGGATTCCAAATTTAAAGAAAAATCTGTGTTTTACCCTTCCTTTGCTAAAGGTCCCTATCTTTCAATGTTTGAAAATCTAGTGATTCGTGACCTTAGGTTTCTGGCTCATGGTTTTTCATTTTCAAGTATTAGTAATGACAATTTGGATGGGGAGGAACGTTTGGCCATTAAAACATTACAGAATAATCCAATGTTGGTAATTAAAAATGCTGAAAGGGAGGTGCAGGGTGGTTCAGAGTAGGACAGACTATCTCAAGGAGGCTTTTCGCCAACTTGGGGATGTGTCCTCCTACTCTGAACTACCACATGATCCAACGCCAACCTTCTTGAAGGAATTGCAGCATTTAATTGACTTGGGATCAGCAACTCAGGTTCTCAACAAAAAAGAGATAGGATTTTTGGTTAACCCCCACCCCATAATCCCAGTTTTTCACCATCTCCCAAAGATCCATAAGACATTGGTCGACCCTCCTGGTCGTCCAATTGTCTCTAGCATTGGATCTTTGGGAGATGGTTTATCCCGTTATGTTAATGCTTATTTGCAGCCCTTTGTCAGGGCTCTACCTTCCTTCATCCTTGATTCTGGTGACTTGTTGGTACAATTACAAAAAGTCAAGTGGAAACCTGACTACCTTTGGATAACTATGGATGTGGTCTCCCTGTATTCAATTATTGAGCACGATCTGGGTTTGGCAGCTGTTCGTCACTTCATTGAATGTCTGGGAAGCTCAATGTTAATGACCACTTTTATCACTGAATCTATTCTTTTCCTTCTCACACACAATTATTTTCTTTTTGAGCACCAGTTTTATTTGCAACAACGGGGGACAGCAATGGGGACAAGTTTTGCCCCCTCCTATGCGAACCTTTTTATGGGGTGGTGGGAGCATGTTTTTATTTACAACAGCACTAATAAATTTAGACACAATATAGTTTTTTATAAGCGTTTTATTGACGATCTACTTATAGTTTGGCACGGGAGCACAGACACATTAGAATCATTTTTTGAATATGTTAATAATAATAATCTTAATATTCAATTTACCACCAACCTTAATACACATCACATTAGCTTCCTGGACATTTTATTATATGTGGATATGAACCAACAGATTCAAACGGACACTTTTAGGAAAAGTAACTCAAGAAATACAATTCTTCGGGCGGACAGTTGTCATCCCAGATCGGTCATTACTGGCATCCCCAAAAGCCAGTACCTCAGACTGAGGTGGAATTGTTCCACATTAGATGGATTCCTGACTCAGTCTGAGGCGCTTACCAATCGGTTCGTAGAAAGGGGTTATATCAGGGAGACCCTCCAATCTATAGTAGAGGGAATAATTAAAAAAGAAAGAAGTACATTACTCCCCACCAGAGAGTCAAGGGTGAGAGATGTTGGGCAGAAGAGTGATAAGAATAGATTGGGAAGTAAACCCCCTCTGTTTATTACACAATACAATCAGGCCAGTGGCCAAGTGAACAAGATAATTAATAAGCATTGGGGCCTATTACGCATGGATCCCATTCTGGGAGAGTATATCAAAATGGGTCCTAAGATTGTCTATAGGAAGGCCAAAACTATTTCCAATTATCTATCCCCTAGTGTAATTCCAGACATAAACATCAATACCAACACCTTCAGGACTAAAGGTTCATTCAGATGCAATAATTGTAACATGTGTAGATACATGAAACCTTCCAGATATGTCTTTTCCCACAGCCCTCACAGACGTTTCGAAATTAGAGATTTCATTAATTGTAACACATCTTTCGTGGTCTATGTGATTAATTGTGGCTGTGGGAAAAGATATGTCGGAAGGACAACAAGGTCCCTCAAAATTAGAATGCAAGAACACTTTAGATTAATCAAAAGAGGAGACCTGGCACACCCGGTTTCCAAACACTTTTCTGAATGTGAGAAGGGTGGTACTGAGAACTTCTCATTCATGGGAATGGAGAGAATTTTACCTAAAATGAGGGGAGGAGATTTGGTAAAAAGATTAGATTGCAGAGAGTCCTATTGGATCTTCACGCTAAAAACCCGTTTTCCTGATGGAATAAACATTGAATGGAGCATTAATCATTTTTTGAAATGAAACATTAATAGATAGACAATTTAGTCTCTATCTTAATTTAGGACACAAGTAAAATAAAGATGTCTAGCTCTAGGATTATGTCATGAGGACTATACAAAATGGCTCTAGTGTTCCATATACTGTATTATAATATAATATTTAGATCTTTGTTCTGATTATAGAGGTATAAGCAAATAGTATACAAGAAGTGAACTTACCTCACAAAAAGCTAGCAACTCTGTACCTATAATTTGATGTAAATACTTATATCAATAAGTTGGTGCAACACATTTCTCTCAATAGAAACAGCTTTATTGACTCATGACAATTGCTAAAAGGCTAACAAAGGAGAACTGCTTCTGATGCCTATGATTGTTTTCTCTGATTTTTCTGATTTTTGTAACAAGTGTATATGAAACAATTGAATAACTTTTCCTCTGTTCTTCTGGAGGGTTGTATAAATGGTTTTAATATAGGTATAAGTTAGAATTAAAGATATATATATATATATAATTTTTTTTTATATTTTTTGATTAAAAATGTTTTGTTTTTAATTTGACAATTATTATATGTTTTGTATGTATGGGGTACAGTCTGCCTAACAAGTTTCATCAATTTAGAATTCTCTATGTGCTATATGGTTGGTGTGTCACTTCCCCCGTCAGTGTGGTACATATATGGGTGTCTCCATAAGTTCATGGGACATTACCATCGTTGTTTCCCTTATGGTGGTCGTTTACACTGATTATTTGCCGTTTTTGGTGTATTTAATCTTACAGAGCCACTCATGCGCATGCGCGTATTTACAGGACTGTAGCTGTTCCCCTTAATGGGATCGGGGTCCTTTTATCATTGAGTACAAACTGCGCATGTGCGAACAGTCGTGGCTAACCTGGAACGCATCTCGCGAGATTTAGCCCTCCATTGCCCTGCATTGCGTTCCACAGAGCAGGAGTGTTTGGGAGGCGGATGTCTCAGTGGCTAAACAGGTAAATAGTCGCTTCTGGTATGGCGCTGGCACAGCTTTGTGTTATTAAATCATTATGCAAATTCCAATTAGCGTTTTTGGCGCCAAACGGCAGACTGTCCCTATATATAGTGTGTAGTATACCATGTTTAACTGACTTCTTGATAAAGTGCAATTTTTCACTGCACGAAACGCGTAGAAGGTTGCAGCCTTCCACATTTTAATGTTTCTACAATAAAGAAGATTTTTGCCAGACCTGCTGTCACCCCCTTTTTTGCTGTTCGTTGCATCAACAAACTCTGTACTGGCCTCTGCTAGGCCGACTGAACATTTAGCTGGATTGGCTGTAAGACCCGCCTCCCGAAAGGTTCTTAACACTGCCTCAACCTTTTCTAGATGTGAGTCCCAATCTGGACTATGAATTATCACATCGTCTAAGTACGCTGAGGCGTAGTTCGAGTGTGGGTGTAGCAATTTATTCATCAACCTTTGGAAGGTTGCAGGTGCCCCATGAAGACCAAAGGGTAAAAAGTATACTGAAATAGACCATCAGGTATGGAGAAGGCCGTTTTCTCTTTTGCTGACCTTGTTAAGGGGATTTGCCAATAACCCTTTGTAAGATCTAAAGTGGTTAGAAAACGAGCCCTCGCCAACTTCTCAATTAACTCGTCTACCCGTGGCATAGGATAGGCATCAAACTTTGAGACTTCATTTACTTTTCTAAAGTCGTTACAGAACCGTATTGTCCCATCTGGCTTAGGTACCAAGACAATAGGGCTGGACCATTGACTATGGGACTCCTCAATTATGCCTAGATCTAGCATTTTCTTTACCTCTGACTGAATAGCCCCTCTTCTAGCTTCTGGGATTCTATAAGGTCTTATCTTAATGACTACCCCTGGCTTGGTGACGATATCATGAGAAATCTTCCTAGTTTTCCCAGGTACGCTGGAAAAGACATCTCTGTTCCTTTTTACCAAATCCACAGCTTCTCTGTGTTGTTCAGGCGTAAGTTCTGCCTATATTTGAACAAGTGGTTCCTCCCCTTTCCCGGATTCGTTAGCTACTACCGACAGACATACCTCTCTATCCTTCCAGGATTTTAATAGATTTATGTGATAGATTTGCTCTACCTTCCTCCGGTCTGGCTGTCGAATTTTATAATTCACCGGGCCGACCTGTTCTAGAACCTCATATGGCCCCTGCCAATGTGATAACAGCTTGCTTTCGGCCGTGGGAACAAGGACCATTACTCGGTCCCCTGGTCAGAAGTTGCGAACCGTAGCCTGTCTGTTGTAAAGGTTCCGTTGGGCCCTCTGTGCCTCTTCTAGATGCTGTCTGATTATGGGGGTAATATGCGCAATACGGTCTTTCAAATCTTCCACAAATTGGACGACATTTTTCCCTGGCACAGCTTGTTGCTCCCACTCTTCTTTGAGGCTATCCAGAATCCTTCTTGGGCGTCTCCCATACAGGAGTTCAAATGGGGAAAACCCTGTAGAGGCCTGTGGCACCTCTCGGATAGCAAACAAGAGATAAGGCAACAAGGTGTCCCAGTTCTTCCCATCACTAGCGACCACCTTTCTCAACATCATCTTCAACGTCTTATTAAATCGTTCTACCAGTCCGTCCGTTTGCGGATGGTACACAGAGGTTCTTAGGGACTGTATTTTTAGCTCTACACATAAGTCTCGCATAAGCTTAGATGTAAACGGGGTACCCTGATCTGTCAAAATTTCTTTCGGTATCCCGAGTCGGGAGAATACCTGTAACAATTCCTTAGCTATAGCTTTGGAGGAAGTGTTACGTAAAGGTAGTGCCTCTGGATATCGAGTGGCATAGTCTAGGATCACCAGAATGTACTGATGACCCTTGGTGGATTTCTCCAAGGGACCCACTATATCCATGGCAATCCTCTCAAATGGGACCTCAATAATAGGCATAGGGATTAATGGGGCCCTCAAACTTGGTCGGGGGGCTGTCAACTGACACTCGGGACAAGAGGCACAGAATCTCTTTACTGCATTATATATCCCTGGCCAGTAAAAATCATTTTAGGATTCTTTGCTGTGTCTTCTCTACGCCCAGATGACCCCCCAACAAATGAGAGTGTGCTAGCTCTAGGACCTTCCTCACTAATGAACTGGGTACTAACAATTTTTCTATTTCTTGGCCCTCCTCTTGGCTCACATGGTATAACAAATCATTCTTAATATAGAAATATGGATAGGATTCCTTTGTGGTTCCTTCTACCGGGACCCCATTAACTTCTACCACCTGGCTAAACCCATTTTTCAACTGGGGATCATTAGCCTGTTCTCTACCAAAGTTAGTTAGGGAAAGTTCTAGACTTCCAAAACCTTCCTCATCTGGAGTTTGGTCGGTTACCTCCACGGGTAACTCAGACACCTGAGCATCAACAGGCCCTGTCTCGGACAACTCTTCTCCCTCTGGTCTCCCTCCGTTAGGAGTAGTGACCAGTGCTAACTGGGGTGGGGGTGTACCTCTTTTTTTTTCGTTCCTATGTTCTCGTTTTGACTAAGGGGTTTTAGACACCTCGGCGACTAATTCGGGGTCTGTAAACGGAAAAAGCTCATCTGGAGTAGGATTGGTTAAGGTGAGCTGTCCTCTGATCAGGGTGTCAAAACCAGGGAAATTACAGCCTAACACTAGGGAATGGGGTAACTTTGGTACAATTGCTGCCATAGTTTCCATGATTTGTCCCTCGACTTTTACTTTTATCAGAGTCGTGGTGTACGGAAGCAACTTCTCACCCTGGTGTAACCGGAGAGGCTTAACCAACTTCCCGGATACCAAGTTAATATTGCTCCCTGAGTCTACCAGTGCGGAGACTGGTTTTCCATTTAACAACACCTTGGTGAGGAAGTTGTGGGTTCGTTTTCCCTCGCGGGTCATACCCACCACTCCA
Source organism: Ascaphus truei (assembly GCF_040206685.1). NCBI lineage: Eukaryota > Metazoa > Chordata > Amphibia > Anura > Ascaphidae > Ascaphus > Ascaphus truei. Next base: position 327,797,169 of record NC_134486.1, read on the forward strand.
CAAAATTCAGACTTCACAGAACCATATGCACACTCCATTGGCTCAGACAACTGTGGGCAGTGAGCCTTAATATGCCCCGTCTCCCCACACTCAAAACAAACAATTGGCCCAGTTCGTTCTTGAAACCCTTTCTGAAATTTAGAGTTTCTATCCCTATCCGGGTTTTCTTCCACCCGCTCAAATCGTGCGAACGGTCGTGGGTCCTGGCGCCAGCGCTGACCTATACTGATCGTGTTGGGATGTGGGTTGTAGTTTGTGCGAGTGGGGCGTGACAGTTCACGGGTAGCCAGAAACTGTTCCACTGCGCCTACCATGGCATCACAAGAGAGGGGATCTCCCTGCCCCACCCACTGTTGAAGGTCCTGGGGTAACGCTCGAATGAAGCGGTCCAACACCACCATCTCAAGGATCCGTGCCGGGCTATGTTCCTCTGGTTTTAGCCACTTGGACGCTAGGTGAATCAAATCCCATAACTGGGATCTGGGCGGCTTCTGTTCCTGGTATTTCCACTTATGGAACCTCTGCGCACAAACTGCGGGAGTCACACCAATCCTTGCAAGGATTTCGCTTTTCAGACAGTCATAGTCTGCTGCGGCTTCTTCGTCCAGGTCACAATACGCTTTTTGGGCTTCCCCCAGTAAAAAGGGTGCGATAATCCCAGCCCATTGGGAGCGGGCCCACCTATCCCGGGCTGCGATTAGCTCAAAGGACCTGAGGTATCCCTCGACGTCATCGTGCGGCGTCATTTTCTGCAGGTACTCATTCGCCTGGACAGGCCGCGCCAGGGCCGTACTTGACAAGCCCATTTTAATCTGGGCCAGCTGCTCAATCAGCTGCTTCTTTGTGTCTGCAACAATGTCAAGCTGGGCTGCAAGTATCCGGTTCGTCTCGCGTTGTGCAGCCGTGCTGTCCTGTCCCTGTTTGTTAGCTTCTTGCTGGACAGCGGTGCTGTTTACTAAGGCCTTCACAACGTCCTCCATAGTGGCAGCTACCGCGTGGACATATTCCACCAGTCGCAATCTGTAGCTCCGCCCCTTTTACAGGGTGTTCGACATCCCACTTCTGACACCACGTGTGGCAGGATGGCCGTGGTAAGTGAGGAGACAACACGTCTTTTCCGGTGAAATAATACTGGTGGGTTTATTTGTCCAAAAATGGTAACTAAACAATGGGTACACTGTCCCTTTAAAAATTGAAACGAAACAAAATCCTAACCCCGGTCGGGGTACTAGCTAAACAAAAGTGCAGGCTAACTATCTGGCTGGCTAGCTAACCTATTCCAGCCCAATAATGTACAGCAAACGCAGTTGGCTCCTTACCTGGGAGCTTTATTCTTGCCTCTTGGGACAGGATCGCTTTGAGCAGCTTGTGTCTGTCTCAACACACACATAGAGTCTTCCCTCTATGCTTCAGAGAGAGACTGCCGCCCCAGAGGCATTTCCTCTTCCTGTTTTTAAAGCAGGTGAAGGAGCTTAATTCAAATCACCTGTGGTCTGCTTGACAAGCTGAGTTAACCCCTCGTTTACTGGATAGCATGCATACTGCCATCTCCTATTCACATACACGGAGTCAATGACCCTGTCACAACAGGTACTGTATTCCATAGTGCGTTCAAGAATTTATGGGCCATGGCACGCATACACATACAGTATGCGTGTCATTGGGAATTAAAGTTACCCTGCTCTATGCGGTCCCTCTCTGTGTTGCAACCTGTGTGCGCGCATTCCCAGCTTACAGGGGGCCCGAGCACAGGCTCTTCTTATCCTGTTCCCCAGGTCTCCGCCTCCCTAGCCTTACAGGCCTTTCCCCTGACTGCCCCTTCTGTCTCCTCCTCTTCTCTCCCTGTCCTATCCCTGTCGTCTCCCACTTCTCTCTCTACTCCTCCCCTCTCTCCTATTGGTATGCCCTCCTTTATAACCCCTGTCTGTCCACTTCTTCCTCGCTCTGCATAGTTCCTGTTTCCCTGTGTGTACCTGACCTATGCTGTGCTCCTCTGTGTTCCTGTGATTTCCTGTTCCTGTGTTACCTTGGATTTCCTTGGCTTTGACCCCTGCTTGCCCTGGACTACTCTGCTCTCTGGTATCCCTTTGAACCCTGCTACGCCTTCTACTTCGCTTACCTCTGGCTTCCTAGGACCTGGCTTATACTCTGACGATTCTAACCTCTGGACTCCTGAACATTGGCACACGGACATGACTATTCTTACGGACATCCCCAAGCGTTGCAAGTATATACTAACAACTCTTCCAACAGGCCCAGCAACGCCATACCACACTCCGGGCTTGCTCCCACTGCTGTGGGTGTGTGGTATCATACCGTTCCCACCTCAGTACTGGGGTCTAGCCAGGTCTGCGGGCACACAGGCGTGACACCACCACAGGGGAAGGTAATGCGGGTACCGCGGGAGAGAGGGAGCGGGGAGGATCATAGCAGGGACTCAGGGACCGCATGGGTATGTGAGACCTGCGGGGAACGCACTGCGGCAAAGGGAGAGGGGTGGAAGGCAAAGGAGAGGAGTGAGCAGGAGTACAAGGGGCAACAGGAGATGGGAGAGAGGGACAAGGAGGGGAAGGAATCTCCTCAGTCGTCACAGTATCCCCCCCTTGAGGATCAATCTCCGAGTGATCCAACAATGGCTTGAGGGGAAATTTCTGATGAAATAGAGAAAGTAGCCTTGGGGCGTGGATGTGATGTGCAGGTACCCAGGAACGTTCTTCAGGCCCGTAGCCCTTCCAGTGTACCAAAAACTGCAGTCTATTATTAGACAAACGAGAGTCGATGAGAGACTGTATTTCGTACTCCTGTTGGCCCAGAGTGGACACAGGATTGGGTCTCTGAGAGGGGTCCGGGAAATGAGGACTGGGAATAAATTCTTTAAGGAGGGAAACATGGAACACGGACGGAACCTTCATTGTTGGGGGAAGATCGAGACGATAGGCTACTGGATTAACCTTCTCTAGGATTTTGAATGGTCCCAAGAACCATGGGGATAGTTTGGGTGAAGGGGTTTTTAGCCTAATATTTTTGGAAGATAGCCACACCAGATCACCAGGTTTGAAGGAAGAACCCCTTTGACGGTGGCGATCTGCCTTGGTTTTTTGTTTGGCAACCGCAGACTGTAAAGATTTAAGGATTTTTTTCCAGGATTCTTGTAAGTTGGTGATATGAGAGTCGGCTGCAGGAACACCAGAAGGAGAAGGTAAGAGAGGGAGACTACTGGGGTGGAAGCCACAGTTGATAAAGAAAGGAGACTCCTGAGTAGACTCGTTCCTCAATGAATTTATGGCAAATTCGGCCCATGGTAAAAGATCCACCCAGTTATCGTGTGAGTCTGAAATTAAGCATCTTAGATACTGTTCAAGAGTTTGGTTCATCCTTTCAGTTTGACCGTTGGTTTGTGGATGGTATCCAGAGGAAAACAAAAGAGAGATACCCAATCTTTGGGAGAAGGCCCGCCAGAATTTTGAGATGAACTGAGACCCACGATCTGAGACAATGGAAATGGGAATGCCATGCAACCTGAAGATCTCTCTGGAGAAGACGTCCGCCAAGGTGGCAGAGTTGGGAAGGCCCTTGAGGGAAACAAAGTGTGCCTGCTTCGAAAACCTGTCAACCACGACCAAAATAGTTTTCATCCCCTTGGAAGTAGGCAGTTCAACAATAAAGTCCATCGAAATGTGTTTCCAGGGTTGTTCAGGGATGGGAAGTGGTAGAAGAAGTCCAGAAGATGTCGTTCATAAATTCCTGAAACACGGCCTGGGCGTTACACAGCCCAAAAGGCATAACAAGATATTCATAATGTCCAGAACTTGTGTTAAACGCTGTTTCCCACTCGTCTCCTTCCCTTATATGAATGAGATTATTGGCACCCCTTAAGTCAAGTTTTGAGAAAATAGAGGCCCCTTGGAGACGGTTGACAGTTCAGAAATGAGCGGAAGAGGATACCGGTTTTCACCGTGATCATATTAAGTCCGCGGAAGTCGATGCAAGGCGTCAGTGACCACGTGGGTATGCGAGACCTGCGGGGAACGCGCTGCGGCAAAGGGAGAGAGGTGGAAGGCAAAGGAGAGGAGTGAGCATGGCTTGAGGGGAAATTTCTGATGGAATAGAGAAAGTAGCCTTGGGACGTGGATGTGATGTGCAGGTACCCAGGAACGTTCCTCAGGCCCGTAGCCCTTCCAGTGTACCAAAAACTGCAGTCTATTTTTAGACAAACGAGAGCCGATGAGAGACTGTATTTCGTTCTCCTGTTGGCCCAGAGTAGACACAGGATTGGGTCTCCGAGACGGGTCCGAGAAATGAGGACTGGGAATAAATTCTTTAAGGAGGGAAACATGGAACACGGACGGAACCTTCATTGTTGGGGGAAGATCGAGACGATAGGCTACTGGATTAACCTTCTCTAGGATTTTGAATGGTCCCAAGAACCTAGGGGATAGTTTGGGTGAAGGGGTTTTTAGCCTAATATTTTTGGAAGATAGCCACACCAGATCACCAGGTTTGAAGGAAGAACCCCTTTGACGGTGGCGATCTGCCTTGGTTTTTAGTTTGGCAACCGCAGACTGTAAAGATTTAAGGATTTTTTTCCAGGATTCTTGTAAGTTGGTGATATGAGAGTCGGCTGCAGGAACACCAGAAGGAGAAGGTGAGAGAGGGAGACTACTGGGGTGGAAGCCACAGTTGATAAAGAAAGGAGACTCCTGAGTAGACTCGTTCCTCAAGGAATTTATGGCAAATTCGGCCCATGGTAAAAGATCCACCCAGTTATCTTGTGAGTCTGAAATTAAGCATCTTAGATACTGTTCAAGAGTTTGGTTCATCCTTTCAGTTTGACCGTTGGTTTGTGGATGGTATCCAGAGGAAAACAAAAGAGAGATACCCAATCTTTGGGAGAAGGCCCGCCAGAATTTTGAGATGAACTGAGACCCACGATCCGAGACAATGGAAATGGGAATGCCATGCAACTTGAAGATCTCTCTGGAGAAGACGTCTGCCAAGGTGGCAGAGTTGGGAAGACCCTTGAGGGGAACAAAGTGTGCCTGCTTCGAAAACCTGTCAACCACGACCAAAATAGTGTTCATCCCCTTGGAAGTATGCAGTTCAACAATAAAGTCCATCGAAATGTGTTTCCAGGGTTGTTCAGGGATGGGAAGTGGTAGAAGAAGTCCAGAAGGTTTATGATGGAGAGTTTTACTCTGGGCACATACCGGACAGGCGGAGGTAAATTCGAGAATGTCTTGATTCATCTTAGGCCACCAAAAAGTCCGTTTAATGAGATCTGTCGTCCTTTTGAAGCCTGGATGACCAACTGCTCTAGAGGAATGAGCCCAAAGTAAGACTTTATTGCGAAAACGTGGAGCAGCGTAGAGACGTCCTTCTGGTACCCTGAACCTGCTGGGAATATGCGCTTGTGCCTTGTTGATATCATCCAACACATCGAAGTTGTTAGCAGAAATTATGCACTTGGCCGGGAGAATAGGTTCCGAGATTTCTTTAGCTTCAGTCTCAGAGGCAAACTGACGAGAAAGGGCGTCCGCTTTAACATTTTTGGTCCCAGGAATATATGAGATTGTGTAGTTGAAGCGGGAAAAGAAGAGTGACCAGCGAGCTTGGCGGGAGCCTAGGCGACGAGCCCCCTCAATATATAACACATTTTTGTGGTCAGTGAGAATAGCGATTGGTTCTTTGGAACCCTCCAAAAGATGTCTCCATTCTTGGAGAGCCAACTTAATGGCCAAAAGTTCGCGATTACCGACATCATAATTCCTTTCTGCTGCTGAGAATTTCCGTGAAAAAAAACCACAAGGATGGTGTTTCTCTTGGGGAGAATTCCTCGGGGAAAGAACTGCGCCAGCTCCTACGTCTGAGGCGTCAACCTCCAAAGTAAAGGGGAGAGAGGTATCCAGATGACGAAGGATGGGAGCAGACACGAACGCCCTCTTGAGCGTCTCAAAGGCTGAAATGGCCTCAGGAGACCAGGATGAGACGTCGGCGCCCTTTTTGGTCAAGGCGGTGATGGGAAAGCAATAGAAGAAATTTTTTTGATAAACTTCCTGTAATAATTGGCAAAGCCAAGAAAACGTTGCACAGCCTTGAGCGAATTAGGGAGTGGCCAGTCGAGAACCGCCTTCAGCTTCTCTGGGTCCATGGAAAAACCGTGGCTGGAGATGATATAGCCTAGGAAGGCCGTGGAAGCCTGGTGAAACAGGCATTTCTCCATCTTGGCGTAAAGACGATTAGAACCAAGCCTGGAGAGTACAAGTTTGGTATGTTGAATGTGTTCCTCCAGGTTTTTAGAAAAAATAAGAATGTCGTCTAGATAGACAATGACAAAAGTTCCCAATACATCACGGAAGATGTCGTTCATAAATTCCTGAAACACGGCCTGGGCGTTACACACACAGCCTAGCATAACAAGATATTCATAATGCCCAGAACGTGTGTTAAACGCTGTTTCCCACTCTTCTCCTTCCCTTATACGAATGAGATTATCGGCACCCCTTAAGTCAAGTTTTGAGAAGATAGAGGCCCCTTGGAGACGGTCGAACAGTTCAGAAATGAGCGGAAGAGGATACCGTTTTTTCCCTGTTATCTTATTAAGTCCGCGGAAGTCGATGCAAGGCCTCAGTGATCCATCCTTCTTCTTCACAAAGAATAAGCCAGCCCCGGCAGGAGAGGTAGAGTTGCGGATGAATCCCTTTTCCAGATTTTCCTGAATATAAGTAGTCATGGCCTCAATCTCCGGGATGGAGAGTGGATAAGACTTAGACTTCGGCAGGACAGTCCCAGGGATGAGGTTGACAGGGCAGTGAGGAGGGAGAAACTCTGCTTGTACCTTGTTGAACACGTCCAAGTACTCATGGTATACAGCAGGCAAGGACAACCAATCGGTAGGTACGGAGTCCAGACCGGCCAGCACAACCACGGGAGGATCCGCTGGCACAGCATCTGTGAACGAGGGCCACTGGATAGGCAGAGTACCGGACCAATCAATGCGCGAATTGTGGAGTTGAAGCCAAGGCAATCCTAAAATCATTTGTACGGAAGGGGATTGGAAAACGTCAAAGACAATTACCTCCTTGTGACCATCAGCCAGGGTCAAGGTAAGAGGAATAGACTCCCAAATGATGAAGGCCGGCTTGAGCAGTCGTCCGTCGATGGCCTCAAGGCCAATAGGGCTCTTCCTTCTGACCATGGGAATTTGATTCTCTAATGCGAACTGCTGGTCCAGGAAATTACCGCCCGATCCAGAATCGATGAACGCTTCCACCTTTACGACAAGGTTGGGACCTTCCAACGTGGCCGGTAGCATAAACTTCTTTGGGAGAGCTTCGGAAGGAGAGGGGTTAGGAGAGACAGTACCCAGTAGAAGCCCCTCTACCTTTACTGGGTGTGCCCGTTTCCCGGCTTCAAGGGACAATTCTGGAGATGATTTTCCGAGGAAGCACAGTAGAAACACAGCCTGTTCTGGCGCCACCGCGCTCTCTCGGTTGCCTGGAGTTGTTGACTGCCGACCTGCATAGGTTCCGGTGCCTCCAGGGCCAGGAGAGGAGTAGTGGGCGACCTGTGAGAAACAACAGAGGGAGAAGAACGGGAACAGTGTCTCTCGTGACGTCGCTCCTGCGTACGCTGATCCATGCGTACGCTCAGGGTGATGAGTTCCTCCAGGGATGTAGGCCGGGCATGAATAGCCAAATCGTCTTTCAACATATCTGAGAGTCCGTGCCAGTAAGCAGTGGTGAGGGCCTCACCATTCCATTGTACTTCGGCGGCCAGCGTACGAAACATGATGGCGTATTTGGCAGCTGATCTTCGGCCCTGAAAAATATGAAACAGGGAGAAGGCGGCTGTCTCGCGCCGTGCGGGGTTATCAAACACAAGTTGAAATTCACGTCTGAATAGAGGATAATCTTGCGTTATTTCGCATTTACGCTCCCATAGGGGGCAGGCCCAGGCAAGAGCGTCTCCGGTGAGCAGAGCGTATATATAAGCAATTTTAGCATGGCCAGTAGGAAACAGGGAGGGAGACATTTCAAACTGCACCTCACATTGGTTTAAGAAACCGCGGCAGATGCGGGGGTCCCCATCGTAGCGATTCGGAGAGGGGATCCGTGGACCAGGGCTGGCGTAGCTAGTAGCCATTGATGGCGCAGAAGCCGTGGAACCCTCCTGACTGGAGAAGGTGGCCAATTGCTGGGAGACCGTGGACAGCTGATCGCTAACAAAGTGTAAGGCCTCTATGGTAATACTTGTACCCACCTCAGGGGGGTCTGCGTTTGTTAGGCTCTGCATAATGTCACGCCTGTATGCCCGCAGTCCTGGCTAGACCCCAGTACTGAGGTGGGAACGGTATGATACCACACACCCACAGCAGTGGGAGCAAGCCCGGAGTGTGGTATAGCGTTGCTGGGCCTGTTGGAAGAGTTGTTAGTTATACTTGCAACGCTTGGGGATGTCCATAAGAATAGTAGTGTTCGTGTGCCAATGTTCAGGAGTCCAGAGGTTAGAATCGTCAGAGTATAAGCCAGGTCCTAGGAAGCCAGAGGTAAGCGAAGTAGTATGCGTAGCAGGGTTCAAAGGGATACCAGAGAGCAGAGTAGTCCAGGACAAGCAGGGGTCAAAGCCAAGGAAATACAAGATAACACAGGAGCAGGAAACAACTGGTACACAGAGGGAGCACAGCAAAGGTCAGGTACACACAGGGAAACAGGAACTATGCAGAGCGAGGAAGAAGTGGACAGACAGGGGTTATAAAGGAGGGCATACCAATAGGAGAGAGGGGAGGAGTAGAGAGAGAAGTGGGAGACGACAGGGATAGGACAGGGAGAGAAGAGGAGGAGACAGAAGGGGCAGTCAGGGGAATGGCCTGGAGGTCTTGGGAGGCGGAGACATGGGGAACAGGATAAAAGAGCATGTGCGCGCGCTCTCTTTAGCAGGGGATGCTCGCACACAGGTTGCAACACAGAGAGGGACCGCACGGAGCAAGGGAAGGGCGCAGGAGGAGGACGGAGACCAGAGAAGGGGAACACGCGCGTGACCTGCGACCGCGATACGGCATGCAGCTGCAGAGAGGAGGGAGCAGGTGGGTCAGGGAGACCAGCGGAGGAGCATCACCAGGCGCGCGGAACGCCGTGCTGCGGGCACCATGCAGGGAGGAGGCAACGGGACAGATGCCACCACAGGGGAAGGTAAACCAGGCAACGCGGGAGAGAGGGAGCGGGGAGGATCATAGCAGGGACTCAGGGACCGCGTGGGTATGCGAGACCTGCGGGGAACGCGCTGCAGCAAAGGGAGAGAGGTGGAAGGCAAAGGAGAGGAGTGAGCAGGAGTAGAAGGGGCAACAGGAGATGGGAGAGAGGGACAAGGAGGGGAAGGAATCTCCTGAGTCGTCACACTCGCAAGGTAGGCCAGTACGCATTGAGTTTCACACCCTCATGTCCGAAACTGGATGAAATAATGAAGCCCTGGTAGCAGCCTTTGTCAGGGACTATCGGAACCCATAAAGGATGAGTTGACTTGCCAGGACCTCCCTAAGGACCTTGAGGAGTTGATTTCTCTCTGCATATAGATCAATCTCATAATGCAGGAATGCCTGTTCGAGAAGTGCCATGCTGATAAGAGTCTGACTACTTGGTTGGCCCCAAAATCCGTTTCTCCAGCTCCTCCGGATGATGAGCCTATGCAACTGGGTAACACCAGACTGTCAGAACAGGAGAGAAGCAGGAAGCGTACCTTGAGCTTGTGCCTGTATTGTGTGTCCCAGGGCCACCGAATCTGTGACTGTCCGATTGTTGCGGGATCAGGAAAATGCCTGTGCCCAGTGAAGTTGGGGGAGCATTCGCTGGACATCTTTACCGTCCGTCCTCCTTCTGTGTCTTCCCTGATTCTTGTGCCAGTTTCCCTCTCATGGGGTTGTGCCTCAGTCTCCACTCAGGCCTTCATGGATTCCCGGAGCAGCCGTTAATTTCCTCGATCTATCGTTCGCATGCAGCACTCAATTCCCCTTCGCTGGTTGAAGATTCCGTAAGAGATTGTGGCGATCGATGAAGACACCTAGTACCCGGTACCATCACCCAGGAGTCTATCTCCCTGGTAGTGAACATCGGAGTTCTACATAATGAGCTACTCCCTTTCATTGTAATCAACTCACCCACAGCACCTATAGTATTAGGTCTCCCTTGGTTGCTTTCCCACAACCCTACACTCGACTGGTTAATGGGACAAGTGAGCACCTGGGGCCAGCGATGTCATGGGAATTGCTTGTATATATCTCGTCCCAGCTCTGATTCACCGCTGGCGTCCGTGTCTCTTTTCGTGGTCTTCCCCTTGCCTAACAGAATTTTGGGGATGTTTTCAACGTGAAGTATGCCGAGGTGTTACACCGCATCGGGCATTTGACTGTCCAATCGACTTGCTCCCAGGAGCCAATCCACCTTGTGAGTGCACGTACCCCTCTCGGAGCCGGAGACGAAGGCTATGCAGGAGTACATTGACGAGAATTTGAAACATGGATTTATCCACAAGTCTACATCTCCTGCTTTAGCAGGTTTTTTATTTGTGGGACAAAAGGACGTCTCTGCGTCCCTGTATAGATTATCGGGGGTTGAACAAACTCAGTCAAAAATCGTTTTCCTATCCGTCTCATTCCAGAGCTATTCGACTGACTCCGTGGGGCCTCTATTTTCACTACGTTGGATCTCCGTGGGGGCTACAATTTGGTCCGAATTAAGGAGGGTGACAAATGGAAGACGGCGTTCAATACCCTAGATGGACATTATGAAGTCTTAGTGATGCCATTCGGTTAGTGTAATGCTCCGACTGTGTTCCAAGGCTTCATAAATTAGGTATTCCGAGATTTCCTTGATCAATTTGTGGTCATATATCTTGATGATATCCTTATTTTTTCTTCTTCATGGTCCGAACATCGGGTCTAGGTCAGGCAGGTGCTTTAGAGGTTACGGGAACATGCTCTCTACACCAAGCTGGGAAATGCCAATTTGAAAAACCTAAGATCTCCTTCCTTGGATACGTTATCTCTGCCCAGGGTTCTGAGATTGACAAAGCCAAGGTCTCAGCAGTGTCGGACTGGCCCGTACCGGAGGGTCTCAAACCCACTCAGCGCTTTCTCGGATTCGCCAACTACTACAAAAGGTTAATTAAAAACGTCTTCAAGGTTGTGGGTCCCATTATGGCTCTTACGAAACAGGGGTCGAATTCGAATTAGTGGACACCTGAAGCAAAATAGGCCTTTGAGAGACTGAAGTCTTCTTTCTCGTCCTTCCCAGTTCATCCCGATCCCTGTAAGCCTTTCGTAGTGGAAGTGGATGCATCCGATGTGGCAGCCGAGGCCATCCTATCCCAACGGTAGGAGATTCAAGGTAGACTTGTAGGGAATCAGGGAACACCTCTCTCAAAGAGGGTTCCGTCCTTACTTTCTGCTGCGTAACATCCCGCAATCCACACGGAGGCACGCCGCTGAGGATGTCATTCTCTTCCTTCCCCTGCCTTTGCTTCAGTCATGCTGCGCGCGCACATTCAGGGGGCTTCAGGGCGCACATTCAGGGGGCTCTGCCCCATGCCCAGGCCGCAACCTCCCTCCCCACACGGTGCACACGCGTGACGCGCGTGCACCGCTCACAAGCCGCACGGTAAGCACATCAGCTGTTCTCCCTGTCTCCCACAGCTGACAGCCAATCTCTGCCCCTGCAGAGGTCGCGCCTCCGTTCTGCCCCGCAGCCCTATTTGTCTATTCCTGCTATTTAGTTCCTGCTCTCACCCCCACACTTTGCTGAGCATAGTTCTACGGTTCCTTGCATTCCCAATTCTCTGCCTAGCCTTGTGCTTTAAACCTCTCGCTGCCTTCTCTCCTGTGTACCGACCTGGCTTGACTATTGGACACTCTCTGGATAAGACCCCGGCTTGCCTCAGACCATCCGCTGCTCTATAACCCTCGACCTCGGCTCCCGGACACTGACCATTCTCCTGGCTCCAACCCCGAATCAGAAGACCTCTCTTCTGGCTCCACTCCTCGACCCGGCAAGTATTCTACTAACCCGAAACAACAAAACACAGAGCACAACGCTCATCGTGAAAAATTTAATAAACAGTGTTTATATATTAAAAGGTTTCAATAGGCAGTAATAAACAGGCACAGAATGCTACAATATAGCTGTTACCACTCGTTGGAAACTGGATCTGGACCGCACAGGAATGAGGTCATCAGGTGTCTTTATCCCAAACTTTTCGTTTGAGACCAGGGTAGGTGTACAGTTGCCGTTCAGCCGATGGGATGCTCAAATTGTCATTAATCGAGTCCCCAAAGTCCAGATAGAAATGTCCAGTAACAGATAGGAACGAGGAGTAGTGGAAGCGACAGTCTCAACCTCATGTTGAAGTTCCACTGTTACTGTCCTCACAACCTCACTGTCGCTTCCACTACTCCTCATAGTATTTGGTGTTAATTCACATTTACACTTTCTTCTAGTTTTCTTTGTCTGCGTACCCCTAACAGTGTTCCCTGTTCTTCTAATGGCTGAAAGATTCTTTGTCTTCCGATAACGTGAAGGCCCTTTTGCCCTAAAATAGGCGATTCATTGAAATATGAATCTTCACTTTTATGTGCATGTTTATCATTGAGATTGTCACGTTTTGATCTCATATTTATTAATGAAAATGTTACTCCAATATCTCTTTCCATCATGGTTCCGATCGCACCATGAGAGAAGAAGGATTTGTTATAAAAATTGCCTCTATAAAATCGGTTCTCTCTCTCCAAATGATTACCTGTTGAATTCGGAATTAAAAAGGCACCCGATTTAAAGAGTAAGCTAGCACCTGGCACCTTTAACTCTATTAAGAGCTCCAACACAAGTAATTGGCTTAGCAAACTGAAAGATATTTTTGGATGTCTATCGTGTTATGCCTGCACTCACAGTTCTAGTGATAAAACTAAGTTTTAATCCCAAATTTCAGGTAAAATGTATGATATACAACATTATCTAAATTGCAAGATGGATCATGTGGTATACCTGTTGGAGTGTCTCTGTGGGACATATTAGATGGAAGATCTCAACCCACAGTGTGTCCAGACACTTTGAGACACCATCAGGACACCATCAGGCAATCGACAGGAACAATTCTTCAAGGGAACTGAACATGTCAGTACAAATTGGAGAAGTGGCAATCGTATTACTGACCTAGCCAAACATGAGACCTTCTTGATCCATAAATTAAAAACTTTGGCTCTAGAACAGGGGGGCGCAAACTTTTTTCCCTGCGCCCCCATGCCGGCGGTCCCCTCACTCCCGCGCCCCCCCCAACCGCAACTTACCCGCGCTCCGGCGTAATGACGTCACGTTACCATAGCATTTTGATGCCGCGTTGCCATGGCGACTCAGGGAGGAAGCTGCCAGAGCCACGGTAAGTTAGGTTTACAGAGGCTCTGCAGCTCCCCTGGCACTTAATTTAAGTGCCTTCGGGAAGCGCGCGGCAGTCTCGCGCCCCCCCTGGGGGTCGTGCCCACCAGTTTGCGCACCGCTGCTCTAGAAGGTCTAAATGTTGACATTGACATAGGAGCATTCATAGGAGATTCATTTTTTCCGTAGTTCATTTTTATTCTATTTTTGAAAAAGATTTTAAACGTGTCTGAATTACACATCAGGGTTTAGGTACATAACCACTTAGCTATATAGCGGAGGCTAAATCCTACAGTGGTATCTTGGACTGAGATATTGATACCAAGATATACTTGCACCACATGTGTTTGCACAGGTTTTGCACTAAGGTGTGGGTGCATATACGGCTGTATCTCAATATTTTTGGCCCTAGCCGATCTAACTGATCTTACCCTATTCTGGAGACCATAAACATCTGAATACTTACTACCTCCTATGAGATCATAGGACTGTGATGTGTACGACATGCACAGGTTGATACAGTGTAGGACACCTATATATCAAGGCATAGAAATTACCTATTATAATATTACTACGAGTCTTTGTCCTTTACCCCAGTTCACTATAGGGGATATTTAAACATTTGAACTACTATGATACACACTATTGTCTGTAGATGCGATTCACCTAACTCGCTACTTTTAGATTAACATCTATGATACATTTAGTTGCTATTGAAGAATCAATTTTATTATAAAAATATTAATAAAATTTAATTTATTTAATTTTATTATTAATTGTTAGTGTACAACCCTGGTAAGACCAAACATTATATCATAAACTATTGGTCTGTGGTGCGCTCTGACATGTTCCATCTACTATATGTCCATTTCAGTTATATTCCCTGGCAGCACAAAATAGGCACATTTGAGTTAGAGTGAGGTACACCTTTCGTCCGTTTATAAATTATAATCATCACATCTTTTATTGATTTTTTTTTTATAGTGTAGGCTTATGACATCAGTGACATATGTAGTAGACATTCATTTTTGATATAAGTAACATCATCATCTGTACAGTGAGACATAGCTTTGAGATGTCATATTGCAGGCCTGCACAACACGCGGCCCGTGGGCCGCATGTGGCCCACCTGCACTCACTGTGCGGCCCGCGGCGGCTTTCCGCTCTCCCCCTCCCTCCCAAGTCCTCTCTACCCCTCCACCTCCCTCCCGAGTCCGCTATCCCGCTCCCGCTCCCCCACGAGCAGTGCTCCCCAAAGAGCCTGCTCTCCCCCTCCCCCAGGAGCCCACTCTCCCCCTCCCCCAGGAGCCAGCTCTCCCCCTCGAGTCATGGCAGCAGCACGCTTTAGCATTGAGGCACTTCCGCGCCTGCTGCTTGCTAGAGTGCGTGCGTGAAGTCCTGCCTGCTCTGCCGCCTTCTCCGCAGCAAACCAAGGTGGGGGGGGTCATTGGAGGTGCAGGGGGGAGTCATTGGAGGTGCAAGGGGGTCATTGGAGGTGCAAGGGGGTCATTGGAGGTGCAGAGGGGGTGATTGGAGGTGCAAGGGGTGATTGGAGGTGCAAGGGGGGTGATTGGAGGTGCAAGGGGGGTGATTGGAGGTGCGGGGGGGGTGATTGGAAGTGCAAGGGGGGGTGATTGGAAGTGCAGGGGAGGGTCATTGGAGGTGCAGGGGAGGGTCATTGGAGGTGCAGGGGGGGTCCTTGGAGGTGCAGGGGGGGTCCTTGGAGGTGCAGGGGGGGTCATTGGAGGTGCAGAGGAGAGAGATGTGTGATGCAGGGGGGGAAAGTGATGTGAGGTGCCGGGGGGAGTGATGTGAGGTGCAAGGGGGGAGAGTAATGGGAGGTGCAGGGGGGGAGAGTGATGGGAGGTGCAGGGGGGGAGAGTGATGGGAGGTGCAGGGGGGGAGAGTGATGGGAGGTGCAGGGGGGGAGAGTGATGGGAGGTGCAGGGGGGGAGAGTGATGGGAGGTGCAGGGGGGAGAGTGATGGGAGGTGCAGGGGGGAGAGTGATGGGAGGTGCAGGGGGAGAGTAAAGTGAGGTGGAGAGGGATGTGGAGGTGGAGAGGGATGTGGAGGTGGAGAGGGATGTGGAGGTGGAGAGGGATGTGGAGGTGGAGAGGGATGTGGAGGTGGAGAGGGATGTGGAGGTGAAGAGGGATGTGGAGGTGGAGAGGGATGTGGAGGTGGAGGTGGAGGTGGAGGAGGGAGGAGGAGGAGGAGGAGGAGGAGGAGGAGGAGGAGGGAGGAGGAGGAGGATTTTACCGGTGCGGACCAAATTTTTTTTCCTTGGAGCAGTCACTTTACGAGTTGTGCAGGCCTGTCATATTGCATACATTTTATAGTTTAAAACATTTGTTATGGTTTATTTATATGTATTGATTCGGTTCTCTTCTCAATTATTTTGGCTTGTGCCCTGTATACATTTGTTTCATACTATTATAGTTTTTTTAATTACTATGTATATATGATTTTCTGTTTGTGATTTTTATTAGACTAATTAACCCACACTACGCATCCTATTTGTGGATTTCTATCATTAGTATTTCCACCAATGAGATTTGCTTAGCAAGGGTATTTAAAGTCACACAGTATATGTCATTGATTATTGCTCCTGACAAAGCCAAATGCGAAACGCGTAGAGTGGTAATCTCTGGAGATGCTCTGTGAGGCGGGAACTAGTTACGTGAATCTCATGGAGGTTCCTGCATCTGGGCATCACCTACCAGAAGTGACGCAGAGGCATCACGAGGAATGCCGAGACCAGCAAGAATGCTTGTGAGATCACCGAGATGCCATCTCCCTCCATCTCTCCCAGTCTTCCCTTCCCAGACAGATCCAAAATGCTGTTTTATGTCTCGGTGATTGTACAATCTGCTGCTCTTATTTATAAATTACCTTTTGGGAAAGTACCAAAGTTATTGGCTGAATCCAGAATCTTTGCATTACAGACCACCTGCACTATCATATGCTCTCTCTCTCTCATTCTGAGGTATCCTGTAATCCATGGAAAACAGTATTAACCTATTCCTTGCTGCGATGGATAATGCTTATTTGATTAATTCAGAATGCGCGAGCAATTCCTACACCGTACCGTTCAACTTACCCCTGTTGAAGATAAAGTATTGCACCATTGTATTTTCATTATTCTCCCCCCCCCCCGTTTGACTAACGATAGATCGTAAACTCTCTGGGGAAGGTATTTCCTTTTCTACTGTCTGACTGCTGCACATATTGTATTCTTATAATTCCCTGTACTGTATTGTCTTTGTGAAGCACTGAATACACTTTGTGCTATATAAATACAGATATACATTTATAAGACAAACTTTCCAGAGTTCTCTCTTCCTCAGGTCAGCAATACTGATTTAGAGAGATTCCATGAGCTGAACACAAATGTAAAAAGCAAAATAAGATAATCTAAGGCAGATGATGCAGAGAAGGGATAAAAAGACAGGGCAATAAATGGATGAAAGGGACAGTGAGAGACAGGCTAACACATCCTTCAGCAGTGTGCAGGGGGTGGGATACAAGAGGGGGGGGGGCAGAGGAGAGGTAATTGTAAAATACCCAGAGAGGCAGGGAGAAATATTACAAAAAAAATTGGTAGTTGGTTAAAAACTCCATATCAGAATTAAGTCCTCTTATTTTAGTGTGAAAGTGTATTATCATTGAGTTCAAATGGTCTTTGACTAGAAGCAGACGACAAGTTTTGCTCTCCTTTGGTCGTTGCCTTTGCTATATGTAGGTTTATTTATATAGCGCCATTAATGTACATAGCGCTTCAAAGCAGTAATATGACAATCATAAATAAGAAATAAAAATAACACCTAATGGGAAGTGCCACAGACAAAACATTTAGGAAAATGTGTCCCAGCTCTGAACAGCTTACAATCTAATTGGTAGGTAGTAAGAAAACACACAGGAGGGCATTCTGGTAAGTGTGTCTGCAAGGGGCCAAAGTTTATGTATGAGCTGTAAGGTAGCTATTTAAAGCATCGTTAAGCAGTTGTGTTTTATGGTGGGTCTTAAAATGGTGGATACAGATGATACAAGTCAGATATTGGGTGGGGAAGGGCTTTCCAGGTGTGGAGCCATCAGTGAGAAAGGTTTAAGGTGGAGAGGGCTTTTGACGCAAAAGGGGTAGAGAAGACATCCTTAAGCAGGACGTAAGAGTCAAGATTGTGTATAGCGAGAAATTACGGCCGAGATGAAAGGAGGAGCAGGAGTGTAAAGCTTTAAAAGTGAGGAGGAGAACGAGTGTGTGATACAGAATTTGATAGAAAGCCAGGAGAGTGATTTCAGCAGGGTTGACGCCGCGACAGATTTAGGAAAGAGTAGAGTGATTCAGGCAGCTGCGTTTAGGATACATTGTAGGGCGAGACAGGAAGGCCGGACAGCAGGAGGTTACTGTAAGAGATGGGATAGAATGAGGAAGTGTCAGAATTTTAGCAGTCGAGCAGAGGAAAGGTCGTACCTTTGTAATATTGACAAGGAATAAAATAACAGGTTTTAGCTACCTTTTGAATGTGAGGAGTTGTGTGACCCCTAGGGAGTGTGCTTGTGCTACGGTGTGTATGATAGTACTTCCAACAGTAATGTAGAAGGAAGCAGTAGGGCCAAGTTTGGGAGGAAATATGAGGAGCTCTGTTTTTGACAGGTCACGTTTAAGTCAGTGGAGGCCATCCAGGATGATATAGTGAAGAGACATTCAGAACTTTGATCTGTAAGGTCAGGGGTTGAAATGTAAATTTGTGTGTCATCAGCATAGAGGTGATACAGTATTTGAACCAAAGAGATGTGATTAGGTCACCTAGAGAGATTGAAAATAGAAGAGGTCCCCGGACAGCGACCTGGGGTACCCTCACAGAGATCGATAGGAGGAGGAGTTCGCAAAAGAGACGCTGAAAGTACGATGAGAGGTAAGAGAAGATCCAGGGTAGAGCTTTGTTATGAATACCAATAGTATGGAGAATGTGAATGAGAATGGTGCAGAGAGGTCAAGTAATATGAGCAGAGTGTTAGGACCTCTGTCTTTCGCAGCATGGAGGTCATTAGTTATTTTAGCGATGGCTATTTCAGTGGAGTAAGCCGTGTGGAAGCCAGATTGTAGAGTCTAGGAGAGAATAGGTGTTGAGAAAACAGATCAAGTGAGAGAATACAAGACATTCAAGGAGTTTATAGGCAATGGGCAGGATGGAGACAGGACGATAGAAAGACAGGTAGGGTCAAGCTTGCTGTTTGAGTAATACTATAACTGTTGCATGTTTGACAGAGGGAAAGGTACCAGAGTAGAGGGAGGAGTTTAAAATTTTGTGTGAGCGTAGGCATTATAGTAGGAGCAAGAGGTTTTAGGAGATGGGAGGGAATGGGGTCAAGAGGGCAGTGGTAGAGGGAGAAGAGGAGATCAGCAACAACACATCCTCCTCTGTGACAGCAGGAAGAGTCGAGGAAGGCAAGGGGAGTTAGGAAGAGGTGTAGGATTGGAGGAGGATACAGAGGTGATATCCCAACATGTAGATTCCACCTTTTCCTTGAAATAGTCAGCAGTCCTGAGGTGAAATGGAAGAACAGGCAGCAGAGGTGATTTGAGTAGGGAGTCAAAGCCAGTGAAGAGTTGGCATGGGTTAGACTTGTGAGTTTTGATTAGTGAAGTAGGCTTGTTTAACCTGAAAGAGGGCAGAGTTGAAACAGGATAGCATACATGTATATGAATTCAGCTTCAATATTTTCTCTCAATCAAGCTATAACTTTAAGATGTGTAATCCATTTAAAAAAAAAAAAGAGAGAATCAAACCAGGCAATATTTACATTTAGTCATTTGTTCTTATTGGTTTCCATTTATTGTTAGAACTCATAATATTCATGTAATCAATATGTAGCAAAAAAATAGCGGTTTAATTTGACATAACTGCAATTTATCTTACACAAAAGAAAAAAGGAAGTAATAAACACAGAGCATACAAAAGATTTATGTAATGTTGACAAAGTGTTTTCCAGAGTCAGGAACACCACTTTTAATACAATGAAGTATTATAAAGAAGGAACAAAGTTGCAATCAAGAGTCATCTCAGTAATTCTTCATTAATAAGGCAGCCACAGACAATTCAGGAAAATAAAGTATTTTTTTATTTTAGTGGCATCTTGGATTATTTTGATAGGACCAATTATTAGATGATCAAAATAAATATGAATCAGGTTATATTATATGTTATATATTCAACCTTAAAGTATATGTTTTTTTTCCCCATGGAAGAGAAATAATCCACCAGCAGAAATAAACATTGTGATCTTTCACTAAATAACTTTCCTTCTTATTTTTATAAGAAATAGTAAGACAATTTAAAACTGTGCTGTAATACGTGTTAACAAACTTGCTCTTTAATTACAGGATTTTTTCTAAATCTGAAATGACCAATACAAGTTATATATTGCCTACACATGTATATGCCATTATAATGTATCTAGACGCCCTGTGTTAATCTATTCAGCCTGATTGAAAGGGTGGGAAAGAATGTGTACATTTAATAACAAAAGCCAACTTATAATGTATTAATGTAAATATTACATGTGTGCAATCTAATGGGAGAGCAGTGTAACAGAACACAACTTCTACACAAATATTTTCAGTATTCTGTCCATGTGTTTAAAAAAAAAAATCATTTTAGAAACTGCAGAAATAATATCCCTAACATCACAAAGTCACAATTTGTTATCTAAATATCATGATACTGTATGTGGTTGTATTAAGTGATCGGGAATGACTCAGTGATAATACTGTACTTAGTGACTTAATAAATGTGTGAAATTCCCTTCACTGATGGAGAAGCCGCACTGCATTTATCTGCATTGAGTTACAAACCTTTCCAGGAGAAGAGGGAACTTGGTTAGCAAAGTCTTTCTGCTGCAAAACAATCATAACATCAAATAATTACTCAGAAGGCAAAAAGTAATTTCCTGTGAGATCTGGTGCTGTCTCTTTTCTTGTTATACCATAACGTTTGCACCATGGCTAAATGAACCAGTTTTGGTGGCCTAGGGTGGGATTCCCTAAACGCAGAAAATGGATAGTGACTTGAATGGCAATAATGGATCACGCTTCAAAACCACTTATCGGAGCTTAGTTATCTCCCACTGATATATCAAGGCAAAAGTGGTGCAATTCTGGGGCAAAATAATTGCACAAGATACATTGGATGCAGGTTTTTGTCCCAAAGTTGCATTACTTAATACATGTACCGCTTTGTGTTAAAGTAGTAGCCATATTAATCATAGAGAAAGTTACATTTTTCATGTAGTCACACTTCCTATAAAGACTTCGCCGAAAAAGGAATTCAGTGATACATCAAAAGCTCAGACAGAGGCTTAATTTGTGGAGAATGTACATGTTCTTTAAAGAGGTATTCATAAATGTAAAACAAATGTATTATTAAATGAAGTTCATAGTCTGTGTGCCGAGTCTGCTTAATATCTATATCTAAATTTTGGAGCACATATTTAGCCTGTGAAGTTTGGAGCAGAGTAATAAACACATTGCAGCCGTGTGATCTTACTATAGTTTTTGAATTACCTCATTACGTGTTAGTTGATCACATCTTTATAATATATGGGCGACTTTGTAGGTTACAGGCTGGGTCAGAAGTTACATGACCGGTGATCACAGGCTGCAGTTTCAGTTTTACAGCAGGGTCAGGGAACCACTCATAATACCAAAACCAGCACAGAGATCTTGTTTAAAAGCCTCCTCACATCTACAGATCAGCAAGCGCTTTTCTTCCTCAGACCCTGCTCTTGTACTATAAAACCCAATTACATTATCATCAAAATCCAGCTCCACTTTTACCACTTCTATAGGTGTAGACAAGAGTGTAAATGCATTGTCAGCCCCATATGACAGGCAAGAGCCATCCCATTTTAAATACCATTTGGCTGCCGTATTTATCGGTTGTGTAGCACTAGTGACCCCTACACACCACGTGTTTGCCTGCCTGACATCCACAAGCCAGAAGACCCGCCCACTAGAACCGTGTGCTGCTTTAATGCTGCCTATAGTGCTTTGTATATAAAGATCGCTATATGGTGGAACAGGAGAAACTCCAGTATAACTACGTAACAAAGGCAGGGGATTACTTAGAAATGTTGCCATTTGAAATATATACGAGCGGTAGATTAGGTGAGAGTTGATAATTAAAAACCAAATCAAGTTTACAGGATTCTACAGGCTTTTTGTAGATGTAATTATCAGGTTCAGGTTGCACAGGTTGGCGGCTTCCTCCTGACCACACCAGCTGCTGGGTCTGTACAGAGATATTTCTGTGCACCAGCTTCAGGATATAGTTAATTTTAGCAATATAACGTGCAATTTCCTCCTGTATGTCTGCGATCATTGACGGGTCAGTTTCCACATCTAAAACCTGCAGTGTGTTATTCTTGAAATCCTGTTGTTGAAACTGCTCTTGAGACCTCCTGAAACCCCTGATAAAAAGCAGGTCATCACCTTCTTTCCTCACAGTTTCTAGGTCCTGTATGGTCTGCAGAGCTTCTGCTCTCTTCAGCTCCATCTGCTTTGTTATACTTGTGATTTCTAATGTCTTTGTCTCCTCATTGGAGGTTATAGAATTTATGATCTCTTCCCATTGATGCTTCACTTGAGAGAGGATTTCCTGGGTTAAATCTTTCAGGGGTTTAGACAGATGGTTTGTATTCTCCTTTAACTTTTCTAACCCCTTGTGCATTTCCTCTAGATCTTTGCTGATATCCCTCTCACTGTCCTGTATGCTGCTCACTATCTGGGAGAGAGTTGTTGGTTGTTTCTCATGAGCTTCTTTCAGTGTCATAATGCTGTGGCCCTTGTGAGAACCTGCAATGTAACATGTAACACAGATACAGCTCTGATCATTTTCACAGTAATACTCCAGGAGCTTGTCATGCTCGGGGCACTTTCTCTCCTCCACAGACTCAGTTGGCTCCACCAAGACATGGCTCTTGTTGTGGTGTCTCTCCAGATGCTCCAGGCATAGAGAAACCTCACAATTCAGACATGTTTTCACTGCAGGGAAAGGATCTCTAAGACAGTAGCTACAGAAGATGCTGGAGTCTCCAGATCCCTCCTTGTGCAAATCACTGACAGTTTGTACAATGCTGCACAGCTGGAAGTTCCTCTGGAAACTCCACATACTCAGCCTGGCACATGGGGCAGCTGTAAGCTCTGTCCTGGTCTCTCTGAGAGACGAGCACCTTGTGGATACACTCCCTGCAGAAGCTGTGCCCGCAGCTCAGAGATACTGGATCCTGGTAAGTGCTCAGACACACAGGACACATCAACTCTGCTGCCAGGAGATCCTCAGCTTCTCCACTCTCAGCCATGGTCACTTTACACCCTGAGAGAGAGGAAACAAATGAAAGTGAAACAGCAAGAGGCTAAAAGCAAGACTGATGATATAGTAGGCGCACGTGACTGAGTGTCATGGTGTCGCTGGCACACGCCTGCTGCAGAGGCGATTTGTGGCCTTTGGGATGGGGAAGACGCGGCAGAGGCATGGCCATGATGTCACGGAGCTGGTTCGCCCTCATTGGCTGAACTGCTCACGTGACCTGGCCGTCGCATGACAAAATCTTGGACATTTAAAGATGGTAGGGACAGTCATCCAAGAGAAAGGGAAAGCCATAACATCCTCACAATTACATTGACAATGGAGGAGATTACACACGTGTTCCTCAAATTTAAACAAAGCAGCCAATGGGGACCTGATCTACTGCAAATCGAAGTTTCTACGAATTGGTGCCCAAGCCATTGCCAAACCGCTTGCTTCCCCAATTCACTATTCTGTCTTACGGCAATATCTATAATACCTGGAAAATAGCCAGAGTTGTCCCAAGCTTCAAAAGTGGGGATATAAACAATGTCTCATACTATAGACCTGTCACGGGAGATCAGGACTTTTAACACCAAAATACCTGGATCATTTAATTGAGCAAAGCAAGAGATAAAATAAATTGCGATTTATTTACAGAAATGAATACATAGCTTGGTTTACAAATACAACAAAAAAACACTTACTGGAATGGGGCAAAATGAAATATTCTATTCTCAGAGCTAAATATTTAGAAAGTCTCTAGGCGCAATTTCCCAGGAGTGGGAGTTGTGCGCAAACAGAGCCGAAAATATTCTTTGGACAGTGTCACCTCTCGCAACCACTTTCTCTGCTGGAGCCGATCTTTGTTCTACCGCCTAAAATTGGTTCTGTTATCCTTACGAACTACTGAAGCTTGTACGAATCTTAGTTACAATGTTAATTCTTGGTACAGGATGAATCTTTCAAAGCATGATGAATCGGATTCCCGATCATCTGCAGGGATTCTTTTGCAGAAATAACCCCTATCTTTAACCTCTGCAGCCAATCCCTGTGTGGGAACCCATACTCCCACCTATCCCAGAGTTGTCAGTACTTTACAGAACCTGACAGAGGGCTTCTTAGTATGCTAAGGGCATGCACGAATCTCGCACCTTCACCGGTTAGCATACCAGACAAAGCCCTTTTACCTGGCGACATTGTCTAAGCTTGCCTGACATCTGGCCATCTGCCCGGACATTTACTAAGATGGGGAAACTTGCTTTACCCCTCCCCACCTTAGTAAGCGGGCCCTTTTAACTCTGGACTTTTTCAGACATTGTGGAACCGAGGCGGTGGAATGTCTTACAAGTCCGGGGCTAAATTATGCATGGCTTACTCGCAGGAATTTCCTGCTATGCATTCTAAAGTACAGTGATTACAAATTAAATGTTTCCTCTGTTCCAGCCGCCTGAATGAAAATCCCCTTATGCCTATAATGTTTAACATAGGGGGACTTTTATTCACTTTTTATATAAAAAATTTTTTATAAAAATTGCACTATAACCTTTTAATGATTTTACCTGACCAGCGCTCACAGCAAATCTCAGCACGCTAGGACCTTCCTCGCAGAAGATAGCTAAAAGCCATTCGCTGTGCTGCAGGCGGTTAGTGTGACACACTGTTACAGTAATACATTTCATAGTCAAGAATAACATTATTCTCACCACCTTATAACTGGTGGGAGACACATAGATTTTTATTGTATTCAGTGTTTCTGCCATTACTGGGCTGCAGAGCTGACAATCCACATTTTCCCAATATGGCTCCGGGGCATCCAGTCGGGCCAAATACCTTTATTAATGGCCTGGATACCCCCTCACCGTCACAAGGCCAATCTCTTTTCACCCAATACTATCAGAAGTCATGGGAAAATGTGCTCACTCCCAATTAAGTGATTACTATACCAAGCCAAATTTCCCTAGCCAATTCCAATCTGGCTTTCGCCCCAAACACTCCACGGTAACTATCCTCCTAAAAGTTTGCAATGAGATCCAGTGTGGAATGGAACTGTGAAATCTTACTTGTGCAATATTCCTTGCAAAGGCTTTTGATACTATTATCTATAAAAAATAAAAACACTTACCCCCAAATACATATACAACCTCCCCCACCCCCAAATATATACAAACCTCCCAAATGCATACCAAAAAAAAAAAAAAAAAAAAAAAGTACAGGGAATCCGCTTTTCTGACAATGCATCCTGCAAACCTGCGTCTGATACGGGAAAGTCGGAAAGCGGGACCCATGTTAACCGGCGGCGGTTTCCATCGGATATGCGAAAACCATCGAGGACGAGTTGTTGGACTGCATTATGCGCCGTCGGAAAACGCATCCGACAGAAAGCAAAACTTCGTAAAGCGAGAACTACCTGTACTAAGAAACAAAATCCAATACATTAAAAAATTGATTATTTACCTTGAGGATGGTCAGGCCGGGCAACTGTGGGGGGGGGGGGGCGGTGAATGCAGGGGTGGGCAGCCATACAGAGCAGTTGCCAGGACCCGGCTCTCCTGGTCTGCAGACCTTCTCCTGTCCCATGCCTGGCCCTTTGACTTCAGCCAGCCCGCCCACTCATGCCAGAAGCTGGGCCAAGCCTACTTTCGGGGCACCGACATCAGAGAGGCCTGTCACACGCTGACTTCAGAGGGCTCTACGGGAGACAGGAAGAGACCTGCAGGTGGGGAGAGCCAGGGCTGCAACTGCTTTGTCCTGCCACCGGGCCCCCTGCAGCCAGTGGGCCCGGGACACTCACCCCATCAGGTAGATCCCAACATGTCTCAGGCTCTAACTCCAACCCCCTGGATATTACCTGTGGTGTCCCGCAAGTCTCTGTTCTGGGGCCCCTACTCTTAGTGTTCATCAATGATCTTCCCACAGCTTGTAAGGGAGCTTCAATACACATGTATGCGGATTACAAGTTAATATACACTGAGCCCTAGCCTCTGACCTTTGACACGTACTTCAATCTGATTTTGAGACTTGAAAATTGGATTTCCCAAAACAAACTGTTTTTAAAACACTGAAGACTAACAAATGGTATTTGGGATCAAGGCTAAATTTTTAAAGCTTCCAATAAATGATCCCCAGATCAGAACCAACGCTAATGCCCATGATGGGAGGGGGATCCAGACTCAAAGGTTTAAGCCTGTTTTGTTACCTCTGATCTATGTTCTGGGGTTCAGGAATGTCAGCTCTTCAGCCTAACTGTTGAACATGTGTAAAATTATGTGACAAATTTGTGTTTTTACCTTTCCTGGTGTGCCAGCAAGCAGAGATTGCTGTGATAGGAGTTTCAAGGGGGGGGGGGGGTTGCGGAGTAAGTGTTTTCAGAATATGCCTAGGTAGCGGGTCCACAGCTGCATAATACCCTAGCATGTACCCAGGAATCATGAGTGATCCCTGGATACATTTAGACAGATTGTCCTGGCAATAGCTCCCCTTGAAAACGCTTGCTTGACTACCTACTAGGGTTCCCTGCTTCAGCACAGACCAGAAAGGTAAATGGGGCATAGGGATAAGAGATGTCCCTGAAACAGTCAAGGTCCCTAGGTTAAGGGGGATACTCATTTTATGCCCAGGTCACCCAGAACCTGTATAGAGGTTCTGAGGTGCTCCAACCATACTTAGATTCTGGAATGGATTCTAAGAATCCCCTCACAACCTTATATGTAAATAGAGATGGTGAGTTTAAAAAAAAAACAACAAAAAAACCCCCAGCTATGGTTCCCTCAGGAAAATCCATATAGCATGTACTGTACATGAAACTCAGGCTCAGTATATGAAAAGTCCCAGACAGTATAATTACACTTAGAGGAAATGTCCCATGGGGTCAGTAATAAACACTGAAGTCACTATTGAGTATTTTGTATAGTCATGAAAGACTACCACGTTTGCAAGCAGGTTAGTAGCCCAATCCTTAAGGCAAACAATGTTAACTCTACAATATCACAGCATTATGGTAAACATCCGTGATGTGGCGAGTAATGTTTAATAAAGATTTACTCACTCCTTTCCGTGGATCCTCGTGGACTGTCAGCCTGCTCCTGGCAAAGACGAATCAATAGTGAGATGCAGTTGTGAGGCGGTGCAACAGCTTCAAAGGGAAATATGACCGGACTGCTATATACTAGTACAAAAGGTTATTTTATTGGCACGAGAGAGCAACAAGGAAAAAAAAAAAAAACCTTTGCTGCTCTCATGTGCCAATAAAATAACCTTTTGTACTAGTATATAGCAGTCCGGTCATATTTCCCTTTGAAACTGTTGCATGGCCTCAACTTCATCTCCAAAGTCTAATAGTGTGTGTGTGGGGAATATGGCTAGTAAGAAATAAAGTGCAGCTTTTTATTCTATTCCCCATACCAGAAAGACTTAGGTTTTTAAAGCGTGTTTCATTAACAAAGTGTGTTAAATACATATGTAGCCAGGTCCCCTCTGGCTCCCCAGACATTCGGTTCTCTCTCTCTTACCTGCGACAGCGTGAGGGCAGTTGCAGGGGTGATCGCGTCACTGGGGGCTCCCGGCGACATCAGCTACAGGGCGCCGCCATCTTGTGTGCGTTTGCGCATAAGCGGAAGTTCGCGCACGTGCAGTATAGCCCCAGATGCGATACGGCAGCCATTACAGGGAGTGAGAAGAGGCGCTCCATAGTCAGGGACATCCCCCAGTTCGCACATGCGCAGTTAGCAGCGGCGGCGATTACACAGCGCGCACGAGGCCCCAATGTTAAAGAGCCACCAAGGACTACAGTTCCCAGCAGCCTCTGGGGACTGCACTTTCACCCTGGTCACATGCAGCCAGACAGCCAATAAGGCTGACAGATTCTCATGCTGCAAAGTTGCAACAATGTTGTGTGTAGACAGGGATTGTCAGTTAGGAGCTGGGACAGAGAGGGGAGGGTGTGTTTGTGCAGGGAGGAAAGTAGCCTCCTGCACTAGGCCAGAAGTCTCCCCTTAG
Source organism: Ascaphus truei (assembly GCF_040206685.1). NCBI lineage: Eukaryota > Metazoa > Chordata > Amphibia > Anura > Ascaphidae > Ascaphus > Ascaphus truei. Next base: position 327,824,930 of record NC_134486.1, read on the forward strand.
CCCCCAGCTAGGCCCTACTCACCTCAGCTTGTGGTTACTACAGGGACTCCCCTTAGACTAGGGACAGGGTCCTGTAGAACCTAGACAAGTGAGGGTTCAGCCAGGAACCGTGACTATCCTGGCAATTGCTGTGAAGGTAATACATCCTCTGCTTTAGCAGAGATAAGAGACATTATAAAGGTGGATCACTCCATGCGGGAGCCATCCACCATTGAGGCGGAGGCATCTTGGATCATCTCCTGGAGCAAGGGATTCCAAGCAAAGGTCATCTGCACACCCGGTAGCAGGAACACTGGGCAGGTATTATCCAAGTCAAAGTGCACCACCTATGCACTTCATCTTAGTGGGCAGCGCTGTTCCACACGTGGGTGGGGTTGTGGGACTCGTGTCTTTGGGTACAAGGACTTTGGGGATACTGTGGAAGGAGGTTATATCCCAGTTAGGGGCAAGGTTATAGCTGCCAGCTAGTGGCAGAGGGTGGCATATATATCGTAGTGCATACTAATGATGTTGCACTGTGAAAGTATGATAATCTGTGTTGTGTTGCTATACAATATGATGTGATGTTATTGTGTTATTGTGTTATTTGCTCGTTCAGTAAACCTTTTAGCCATAACCCTGGTGTATGTGGTTTCTGGGTGGGTTCCTATACTAGGCCCATTCTACATTCCTATAGAATCCTACATAGGTAGAGGCGCTGACCGACGAGAACGTCCAGAGATTCACCCCAGGCTCTCACTAGCGGAGGCTCAGGCCTCCTGTGAGCCTGACAGGTATAACGCACCACACCAGGTAACATTAGGTTCCCCGCACACACACACTATATGCGTTTGGGTGGGGGATAATACCCGTTACACATATATGCTTTGTGCACAGTAAATGAGCTGGTACTTTTAGTACCAATGTTCTGACAGACCACTGGGGCTAAGAGCTTGGTGCCAGTGAGTCTGCCAGGACATCAGAGATGAAAGCCACAGAGGATGTCTCAAGTGTGAAGACCATTGGGGCAGGAGGGAAGGGCTCAAGTATCAACGTCCTGGGATGAATGGAAGTCCTCGGGACTTCCATTTGCCCCACCAGACCGAAGAGCAAAACCCAGCAGGGGTGGCTTCTGAATAATAAGTGGTTGAGCTGGCAAACTTGCACATGCCCTTGGCAGATTCAGAACCCCCGCTTGCCTGGCTTCACAAGACCAGCATTGCCCTGATTGGATGCAGGGTTTTTGCAAATGAAACTCAGAAATAATAGAAGAACCCCTGCCAGTTTTTGTGTAGATTCTAAGCTCCAAGGCCAGCAAGTAAATTAAAGTCTTTTGGAGAGAAGGGAGCGGTGGTGTCTGGAATTGCATGACGATTTGAGTTCCAAGACATTTCAGGCTATGTTCCGGTCAGGGTAAGCTTTGTATATTGAAGACCCTGCATCTAGGAAAGTTCAGTTTTCACCCCCATACAGTGTATTTTCTTATGTAGTTTGTATAACATTGTGTATGCCTTTTCCTTTGAATAATAATAATAATAATAATAATAACCACACACACACACACGTGTTAATGCCTGGTCAATACCATGACAATACCATCGTAGCCACCGTTACTTGTTTTAAATATTTGGGCATATGGTTTGACACCCATTTAAAATTTGGGTTGCACATTGATACTTTGACATCCAAATCCTATGCCAAAACCAGGTGTACTTTCTAAGAAAAAAACCCTGCCTAATGCCAATTATAGGCTATGGGGACATGGTACTGTACTGTATATAGCACAGCACCCCAAACTCACCATAGCAAACTTTATACTCAACAATTCAATATGACACTTTGGTCTTCCAATGCAACTAGAACACATCGCTGCGGAATGCTCAAAGAACAAGGTTCGTGATCACTTGAGTCTAGGCGCAAAGTTAATCTTTCCAGTCTTACCTTTACTGTCTAAGCTACCCACCTATCTGAACAAGCTCCTCACTCCTAGCGCATGCAGCACTGATATTAGATCTGACTCCAAAAGACTGTTGATGGTCCCAAGGTTCAACAAAGTATCCGGCTGCTGCTCCTCTTACTGTGCACCCTACACTGGGACAATCTGCCACCAGTCTAAATTCTTTAAAAACTAAAGCGGTCTCGCATTTTAATCTGGCCTGAAATTGTTACATACGCCTATAAACATTATCTTTATCTGTGCATGCAATGTCTTGTATATAATGTACAACCCTGTTCTCTTAATGTAACCATGTATTTGTCATAACTCTGTAACAAGGACATACAGTAGAGGAAACTCTTATTCCAACAAAAACCAGTGGCAATTCCCCAAAAAACTCAGGAAACACCCAGGTACATTCTGAATACATGCTTTAAACTTTCCTTAAACTAGCCCCAGCATTTCTGCATTGATTAATGGCCTATCAGATTAACAGCGGGGCAGTCCCATGCAAACTGAATTAGACTGCCAGGGATCCCTGCTGTGTTAATCCTATGGGTCGTTAGTCAATGCAGAAATGCCTTAAACGTGCCTCAAACTAGCCCAGAACATACCCAGCACATACCCAGAATGTAACCTGGCTAGTTTACGGCAAATGTTAGAATAAACGTTGCCTCTACTGTACTTTAAAACGAGAGGTAACGCAATTTATTACTTCCTGGTAAAACATTATATAAAATAGTGTCATCCTGTAGGCCCGCAGAATACAAGATTAGGCAGCCATTTTAATTTCCCTAGAAAGAAAACAATGAAAACTAAACTTGTATCAGGGAGGTCTATAGGAGCTAAAAGTAGCACGTTTCAACTTTTATGGACCCCATCTATTTGACTTTTGAAAAAAAAAAAAAAAGTTGTGGGGAGGAAAAAAAATAAAAATAAATAAAGTGTATGTGTGCATTGCTTTTTAACATATAGAAATTAAGCAAAGGAAAAACATGATATTGCAAAAGCACTGACTACATGGATACCAATATTACAGACATTCACAGCGTGTACACAAAGGTGGTGACATTTATTTCAGTCCTGACCTTCCCTAAATCTGAGTCACAGTGAGTATGTTTATTATGATTAATACTGAATTCACTTTCTTCCATATTATGTGGAAAATGTTAATTCCAATAACTCATGAACTAGATGTGGCGAGTTCTCCTAGATACAGCCAATGGCCTCAAACTTCAAATTAGTGTTTTAAAAAAAGTGTGGTATCATAATTTAATCAAACATAATTTTTACCAGAAATCCTTTTAACTTTTGCCACACCTTCAGATGAAAATATGAAAAGAATAACTCATGAATGTTATGAAACTCTGGGAGAGGAATGTGCAGGTATCAACTTCTGAAATGCTTCACGTGGGATATCTGTTTTTGTTTGAAAGTACAGATCACTTGGTATCTCTCCCAGGTGAATGTGACAATCACTTCTTTCACAGGGTCATAGAACGGAAACTGATGCTTTCTTTTTAAAACTCTTTGAATCGTGTTGGAATTCAAACTGAATTTATGGTCCTGATATCATGAAGTATTAATTATTTTAATCAATCTAGCACATCAGAGGTTAATTCTTGCAAATGGTCTTAAAAATACAAGTGTTTTTATGGACTGTTAAACCCCTGGTAGATGGTATCTGGGGTCAACACCTACAGTAGGTTTGCAAATTGAGGGATTGAAACATGCTTGTTGCAATACTTACTTGACACCGGAGAATAAACGTAAACCTTTTAAATGTACCTTGGAAGCATTCTTCGGATGATATGTGACATTTCAGGGGTGTGTGGTCAAGAGGACATCCCAAAGGTTTGGGTAAAGTTAATAAATCTGACATCCTGAGCCCGACAGAAATTCAAGAAAAAAAAATAGATATTTGTAACCGTTGCAATTACACAAATATCAAATGATACCATGGTTTTCTATGTATAATCTCTGATACTGTATCTGTTTCTCGTGCAAAAATAGAAGTTAGGTTGCCATTTCATATTTAGGCATGCATATCATGTACACAGACGCAACAGCGAAGATGGCGTTTGTCCAAGTATTATAACAAAGTTATAAAGTCTTATATATTGAGGCAAAGTTTAAAAGTGAAAAGTTTTTTATTTTGGTTTCAATCATAAAACGTTATGGGGCTGATTGATGAAAGGGTGGGTTGAGGACACCCGGAATTTATGTTCAGTGTGTTTCAATGAGCAAGGTTTCGGGATGAAGACCCCATAACCAATATATGAAATTAGATTTCAACTAAGGGATTGTCCATGCTGGAACACGTGCTCAATGTTAGACAAAACGCAAGTTAGATTCTATTTTGCTTGATCCTTTGATTTTAAGAAACTGCATTTGTATACTGTATGTTCTTATAATAACTTTCTGTAGCCTAAGCACTGTACTTTTTGTATAATAAATCTAAACCAAGTAATACTTTGGTCTGTAACTTGAACTGTTGCATGCTTTGTAGAAATTTATATTGGACACATTTGCTATAATTGATTTTTGTATGTTAAAAAGGCCTACATAGTTTACAGAGACTGCAGATTACATATTTTATATTTCTTTGGTGGTGGAAGCAGATTAAAGATATATTGTGACAGATTGAGGGGATACGTTATTCATTTGAGGAACCTTTGCAGAAGGTGAAAAGGGGGATCAGCTAGTTACTGTAGCTATGTGTATTTACCTTTGATCCATATACAGTGGTGGATTTACAATTTTGCCACTCTTAGGCCCATACCATTTGCCGTCCCTACATTTTTCGTCTCACCCTCTCCTCAATACTCACAAAATACCCCCTCTTCCAACACACAAAATACCCTTACCAAACACACACACACATAAATTCCCCCCCAGCAAAACAATCATGGCACCCCCTGCAACACACAGCACCCCCCCTGAAACACAATATGGCACACCCCTGCAACACACGGTATTCCCCCCCGCAACACGCACACCCCCACCACCCATGGCACACCCCCCCCCCCGCGCAACACACTACAACCACCCAACACCCCCCTGCAACACGTGCCACCCCGCTACAACACAGCCAACACGGTACCCCCCGTGCAGCACAAACATGGCACCCCCCCCCCTGCAACACGCAACACACGGCAGCCACCCCCTGCCACACACACGGCACCTCTCCCTGCAGCACACAAAACTGAATCATTTCCCCGAAATCGTAATCTTCCCCCCACACACAAACAGGACACAGCTGCTACTATTGGGTCCATGGAGACAGACGAAAAAACGGCCCCCCTAAATTCTACCGCCCCAGGCTCGGGCCTAATGGCAAATCCATTACTGACATAAGTCACATTGCCACAGGTGTGTCGTTTGTGACAAAATGTTAGAGTGGGACAGATTGAAGGGACATACTGTATTCATTTTAGGGACCTTCGTGTTAGGTGAATAGCAGCTAGCTGTGTATTAATCCTTGTCAAATATATATAGCGCACACGCAGGGCTGTACCCTTCCACCATGCCCCTCCCTTTGCACCGTGTCCTTACCCTCGACAGGTGTACCTCACCAAGTACTAGGTGCCTCTGAGCACACAACACCCTGGTGTCCATAGAGTCACGCACCCTCCCACGTGTATGTGACAGCGCTGCCCCACTATCCATGTATGGTTGGTGCACTTGGTAAGATGGGCAGACCGCTCACGTGACCGGCCCTCCGCTCCCGTCAGCGCTTAAACTTAAAAAAAATTGTCTGCTACGCCTCCGCGAGCCCCTGCTAAAGCCACTCATTGCGGCTGCAGGGGCTCACCGACAAGCATGAGCGCGGCTCAGTGGCTAAGAGCTGACCATGCCCGCGGCCTGAGATGTTCATTTATGTAACTGTATTTGTAACCAAGTATTATTTGTTTTACTCTGTGCCCAGGACATACTTGAAAACGAGAGGTAACTCTCAATGTATTACTTCCTGGTAAAATATTTTATAAATAAATAAATGTTATATTATGGGGTAATTAGGAGTTATGGGAGGTGATAGGAAGCAATAGGAGGTATAGGGAAGGGTTATATGGGGCAACAGATTATGTGCGGCTGTTTAAGGGACACACCTGGGGCCCTTGATGTACATCATGTCATCCACCACTGTTCTATAGAGTCCGAAGAAGCCACTGGGGTAGTTTTCAGATGAAAATCCCCATAGAAGTTAGTGGGCCTTTTCAAGCTGGACACGGCACGAACGTTAACATTGGATAATATAGAATTACTCCGTAAATCTGAGAAATTAGCCATTCTGGAGCCAATGTGCTGTACTAGGATACAGATTAACTTTTAAATATATATTTTTTTTATTACAGGATTGAAGCAGAAAGTCTCTGCAGCTGAAAAGTGCTATTTTCAGCTCCAGGACCCATGTTTCCAGAGATGCTTACCTTTGTAGTGGTGCCAATATCCCTGCAGGCAGAGAAATGGTCTCTAATCTAATGGTGGTATTGAAACTCTGCAGAGATACCGGCACCTGCTATGGCGTTAAGCATCTTGAAACAGGGAGTCCCCAGAGCTGAAATTAACACAGTCCAGCTCCGGAGACTCCTTGCTTCAATCCTGTAATTAAAAAAAAAAAAAAAAAAGTTAACCTGTATTTCTGCTTTAAATCGTGTCAAAATTTGTGCTAAAAAAGTAGTTCAAACATTCATTTGATGTGCATCAGCTGTATGAAGGTTCTCATGTGACTTCATACATCTGACATATTGTACCTAGGTTGTTTAAAATATCTGATTGAAATCATTTAAATAAAAACGAAAAGAGAAAATATAATATGTTGTATTTATAACTAGTTTTAATAACCATCAATGATTAGGGAAATATTTAGAATAGCCATCATGGGAAAATACATTTTGTTAAACTAGATCATGAAACACCTGTGCTGCATCAATGATAATGTATATATCAGTGGGGGGACTCCATTTTGTCTGCTGTAACCATTCTATACTAACACTGCCATTATGTTTTAGTCTGTTGTTGACTGACCTTTTACCCAATTAATGTTTGCTGAATTCCTGGACTATGTATGTTCAGACAGTTTCGGAATGAAGAAACAGGAAGTTTAGCCAAGGATGCATAGTCTAAATTTATGTACTGTTTCAGCACTTCAAGCAAGAATTATGATTTCGCTCAAGATTGGGCAAACTGTAAGTTTCCATCTGTCACTTTCCAGATAAACATGTAATAAGGGAAGTAAGCTTTGCACGTATACACTTTCGCTCGGCTATAAAAACCTGACTGTAACCATTAATAAACAGGAGAGGTTTTTGACAACGATCGTTGGTGTCCGACTCAATTACTTGCTCCTCCGAGCTGCTCGTAAGCTTTTCTTGTCCAGCACCTTAAGAGTGGTAAAAGGCCTCCCGGGGGGTGTAATCTATCCGAGGTAGCGGAGAAGATTCCTACTTATGATGAAGTAGAGAATAAATTTACAATCCAATACATAGTAACTTATTTCAGCGTTAACAATATAAACAGACTATTTTTAGTGTTTGTCAGGTTTTAGTTGGCAGGCGACAGTGACACATTCTACTTTATTTGTGTGCACACATTTTCAGTACATGCCATTTACATAAAGGAGGAATAGTTACAGGTGGCAAGTGGTATCACTCTTTCCAGTGTACTTAATTACTTCAGGACATCCACCTCATCACCATGTCTTCTAAAGCCGTCACTTAAATCTTAACATTTCGAATCTTGATTCCATCTCCATGGTTTCCAATGTGAATAAACATTCAAGCACTTGCATCCATGGGCCTGGGCAGATTTCTCTTACGGCTGTCTAGACCAGCGGTGCGCAATCTGTGGGGCGCGACCCCCAGGGGGGGCGCGAGACTGCCGACGGGGGGCACGGGGTTTACAGAGGCCCCGCGCGCTTCCCGAAGGCACTTAAATTAAGTGCCGGGTGAGCTGCAGGGCCTCTGTAAACCATACTTACCCGTGGCTCCGGCGGCTTCCTCCCGGCGTCGCCATGGCAACGCGGCGTCAAAATGACGCTGCGAGGTCATGTGACGTCACGTTGCTATGGCAACGTGACGTCATTACGCCGGTGCGAGGGTAAGTTGGGGTTGGGGGGGGACGCGGGAGTGAGGGGACAGCCGGCAGGGGGGCGCAGGGAAAAAAGTTTGCGCCCCCCTGGTCTAGACTATAGCAGCAATTTTTGGGGGAGGCAGTTTGTGTGACTCACCTTTTCCAGAGGGGGCCCCCTCCTGTAGCATTGTGTTATCATGATGACCCATAGTCACATGCTGCCACGATGTCGCTACGGTGGAAGCCAACAGATGGGGCCAACAGGCAAGTCCACCACTGTCCATAGGGACACAATTCATTGCAAATGTTCATGGAAATAGATGGTTAGGCAAAAAACAAACCATTTTAAATTAAACATGTCTCACAATTATTACTACTGTTTAAAAACTGGGTCACCTAAACTTGTATTGGTGTTTTCATGCCATTATCAAGGTTAATTAAAAACCCCAATGTATATGTGTGTATACATATCCACACACAAGGTGAGGAAAAGTTGGTGAATCCCAATGATAATTACAGAAATTCCATAGTTTTTTCATGATCACCTGGCCAGTCTTTTTACATATCCAAAAGGGTTTATATTAACCAATTCCCTGCCTTTTGAATCAAAATGATGCATGAATTAGACAAAGAATGAGTAATTAAGATTCCGGCTGTGTAAAAGTAATTTAAACCCTGGTTTTATCAGCTAGAACAGGGGTGTGCAAACTTTCCCCCTGTGGCCCCTCCCCCCCCTTCTTACCTTGTCTCTGGCATTCTCACGTCATGACGTCACATTGCCATGGCAACATTCCCAGAAGCCATGATAAGTAGGCTGACCATACGTACCGTTTTAAACGGGACAGTACCGTTTTCTCATATTTCCCGACCGTCCCGTCGTTTTAATATAGATGTCATTTTTGTTCTGTTTTTAACTATATCGCCTTTAATTTTTTGTTAAAAACTACTGAACTCGGGTTGTTTATTTCTCATAAAGCTCCATGCCAGGCCTGCACAACATACGGTCATGCGGCCCGCGACGGCTGACCTCCACCTCCCCCCCCCCCCCCCCCACTGGTAAAGAAAAAGCGCTCCAGAAGTGTAGAGCGCAGGGCCTCTAACTACTGCACCCCCCCCACCCAGAAAATGTAACGTGCCCCTCCCCCCCAGTTTGCACACCCCTGAGCTAGATTAAAGGGGTAAATTAGAATCAGGTGTTTAAATAATTAGGTTGATCTTCAGGTATGAGTTTGGGAGGCCCCACCCTATATAAAGATCAGAAACTTTGTGAGTTTGGACTTCACCATACAGGTGTGTGGAAACAAGTCATGCTCAAAAGAAATCACTGAGGACCTCAGAAAAGCAATTGATGCTCAGTCTAGAAAGGGTTATAAAACCACGTCTAACGATTTGGGGCACTACCAACCCACTGTCAGACTCCATCTATAAATGGAGAAAGTTCAAGACCACAGTCACTACACACAAGCGGTCGTCCTACCAAAATCTCTCCAAGAACAAACTGGCAAATCATCCATGAAGTCACAAAGAACCACGAGTAACATCCTAGAATCTGCAGGCCACACTCTCCTTTGCCATTGTGAGTGTTCATGGCTCAACTATAAGAAAATGACTGTACAAGAATGGTGTTCATGGAAGGATAGCAAGGAGGAAACCACTGCTCTTTAAAAAGAATGTTGTTGTCCATCTAAAGTTTGCCAAAGAGCTGCAGATCCACAAAACTTCTGCCACAATGTTTTCAAAAGTAGAACTTTTTGGCCTCAAGAAATCTTACAGTATGTTAGGCAAAAATAAAAAACTGGGTTTGAACAGAAGAACCTCATCCCAACCGTCAAGCATGGTTGTGGGAGTGTGATATTTGGGGCTGCTTTGCTGCTGCAGGACCTGGAAAGCTTGCCATCATTGACAACCATGAATTCTGCATTGTATCAGACAATTCTAGAGGAGAAGGTCAGGCTTAAGCGACAGTGGGTCATACAGAAAAACAATGATCCTAAACATACAAGCAGATCATTAAAAAAACTGCAGAAGAAGAAATTCCATGTTTAAGAAAAGCCAAGTTAAATTCAGACCTAAACCCCATCGAAATGTTGTGGCAGGTCCATGAAAGGAAGCCCTCAAATGTCACCGAGTTGAAGCAGTTATTGGTTTTGAGGCATTGTTGCCTATTCCTCACTACAAGACTGACCAGCAGTTACAGCAAACGCTTAGTTAAAGTCATTGCTGCTGAAGAGGTACAGAATCTAAATGTTCACATACTTTTTCACACATGGATATTGAATGCTGAATAATTTGTGGATAAATAAATGTTGAAAAAAGCATCATGTTTTTGTGTCTTGTTTAATCAGGTTCTCTTTATCTAGAAGGACTTAGATTAAGTTTAGCATTTTAGGTTTGGAATATGTGAAAATCCTACGGGGTTAACAAACTCTTGCAACGGTGTACACACACACATACTGTAGTATATAGTGACAAACAGCTTCCTTACATTGCTCTGCCATCTGACCAGGCACTTTAGGGGAACAATACATAACATGTTGCACAATATTGCATTATTCAGGCTTCTGCCTGCTTTATTAGTTCCAGCAGAGGACTGCAACACTTTTAACTGAGATAAAACAAACTCCAACCCTGACTTAAATGTAGAAACCCCTTTCCAAGGCCGCGCACATAGTGCCTGCGACCGCGATGCACGACATCACCCGTCGCCGCTAGCGGAAATTGTATTTTGCTTTGCGGCGGCATCACAGGCGACCAGGGCATTGATTGGCTCAGGGGCTGTCACATGATTCGACAGCCCCAGAGAAATCAAATATTCCCAGCTTCCAAAAATCGCATCGCCATGTCACCCTGTCGCTTTGTCACCGTCGCGCTTACTATAAGCACACGTGGCGGCGACAATGCATTTGTTTTCGGGCAGCGTCGCAATAAGCGCGGCCTAAGGGTGGGCAGCTTACCCACTTTCCAACTAAACAAAACATTGCGTTCCAAATAGATCAAAGGGTTTACAATAGGTGTAGAAAAATGAATGATTTGGTTACCTTGCAGGGGACCAGCCCTCCTCTGTCTGCTGGCAGTAAGCCCAAACCTCCAGTCAACAGGAGAGAGGAAAAAGACAAACTGCTGTATATACCTGCTTCCTCAATTAGCAGGGCAGGTGAGTGAAATTAGAATTGTGAACTCTGGTCAGGTTTTCCCATTCACCAACTTCAACAACTGTGAAGCTGTGGCATGGATCACATTTACACTGTGGCTGCACTTTCTGATCTAAATAGAACAGAAACTGCCTAATATACTGGGACTACTGTATGTCACAATATATACATATATACACACACACAATCTTCATTGTTAAAGTGTAAAAATATAATTAAGATATTTACAGAACCACACTAAAGTCACATTTTCTATTCCGCCCAAATGGTTTCATAGCTCCCAGCCCTTGTACCCAATATACTTCATGCTGCAGGAGCTTTTTTTTTTTAACATTATCTCCTCCTCTGTGATTTTTTAACCTGTCAATGCCAATATATTTTATTTGTAAAGGGGAACTGCTGTAAAATGTCCTGCTACTGGGCTTTACATTTTTTTCCGAGGTTAGATTTATGAGGACTAATCAAATTATTTTAACATTTGGGTAGCACATACCTGTACAATATAAAAAAATAAAGATGGGCACCTAATCATATAAACCAACGTCATGTGATGTCACGTTGACATCGTAACGCGGCATCATGTGACCCCGTGATGTCATGTGATGCCGCGTTGCTATGGTGACGTGTTGCCAGGTGCTCCCCCGGCATTTAATTTAAATGCTTTAAGGAAAAGCGCAGTGCCTCTGTAAGTGCCCCCCCATGGTGTGCACCCCTGATATAAACAAGAAATCTTGTAGAACAATTTATAACACTGCTCATTGTTAACTCTTTCCCACTGTAAGGGTGTTTTAAAAGATCAAATAATCTATGCAATTTTACAATGGGCATAATGGCCACATTTACACTTGCAATTTGGATATAAATTTATTTTAACAATCTATCCCTAAGTTACTATTTATCCTACATGTAAGGAGTTTTCTATTTACGAGTGACATATAGAATACAGTACTTTGTACAAATGAAATAATCTAGAAACAACATTTTATCACTGTAAATGTAAGATCCCCAGCATTTTCATTTAAATATTGGTTGAATTTTAGAAAATTTTCCAAATCCCTGCATCACAAACCTAACAAATCATCCAGCAATATTGCACCAATATGCATTGAGAAAAAGGATTGGTATCTGGACATGGGGAAAGACAGATTTGTGGACCTGTCTGAGACATGAATGTGCTTATAAGTGGTATTTGTATTTGCTGTATCTGAAAATGTATAATTTCTCAAATGTTGGCCCATCTTTTTTTGTTATATTGTGTTTCCACCTAGAGAGGTCTTGGTGTAAATTGCAAAATTGGTATTATGTATAAATCGTTTTTGGGTTTGATCATACATTTTACAAACAGGTGAAGGGGATTGCTATGGGGGCTCCTGTGAATCCATCTGTTTGTAGGTCAGTTTGAGAAACCTATCCATTAGTGAATGTTGCAATAGGTGTAACTGTACTCTTAGATCAGTGTTTCCCAACTCCAGTCCTCAGGGAACCCCAACAGGTCAGGTCTAAAGGATATCCCTGCTCCAGCACAGGTGGGTCAATCAGCGGCTCAGTCACTTTGACTGAGGCACCTGTGCTGGAGCAGGGATATCCTTTAGACCTGACCTGTTGGGGTTCCCTGAGGACTGGAGTTGGGAAACACTGCCTTAGATAGATGGACACCAAGGCCACCAGTTGGTCCATCCTTTTGTAGGTTGTAACACCTTCTAGTGATTCAACAAGGGAGTTTTCCATATAAGCTTTCTAAAATTCACAGGATTTAGTGTGTTTGCTGAAAAAATCAGAATCTGGCTAGTAGATGGGGATGATGCATTTAAGGCTGGTGTTTTTAATTTAAATTGGCATTTTTCTGTTAGAAAAAAGTGTTTGCTTTATTAATTACTTTTTTGTAAATGCATTTGGAACAAAAAGCCATTTTTTTACTCACACAACACTAAGGTTTCTTTCTAGCAATATATTCATCTTTATGCCTACTGTAAGTGATGGCTTTGAGTAGGTACTAGAAATTGATAAAAAAAAAAACATGTATGTAATTCAGGCATGCACAACTCCAGTCCTCGAGGGCCGCAAACAGGCCAGGTTTTCAGGATATCCCTACTTAAGCACAGCTGGCTCAATTAGTGGCTCAGTCATACTGGGAATTCGAAGAAAGGCAGTATAAACAGGATTTAATTGCAGAAGCACATATGAGAGCTCTGAATTTAAATAAAGAAGAACTGATGGTACCCAAGCAAAAAAGAGACACCACCAATAACATCGTTCCATTCATAACAAGATATAACAACGAGGCCCATAATATTAAAAAGATTTTAATGAAACATTGGCACGTGCTGTGCAAAGATACACTATTAAAAGACTATCTGCCAGAAACACCCCGTGTTATCTTCAGAAGGGCGGAGAACATTAAAAACAAATTAGTGCCCAGCGTATACAGGAAGGAAACTGAGATTAAAAACAATAACTGGTTACCTAAACCGATGGGGTTTTTTAAGTGTTTTGAATGCAAGGCCTGTAAGCATGCGATGACTGATAAAATAGAATTCAGCTCAAATGTTACAAACGAGGGGTTCAAGACCAAACAATTCATCACATGCAAAACCAAATACGTGGTATATATGCTCCAATGCCCATGTGGACTCCAGTATGTGGGCCGGACCATAAGAAGTCTTAGGACCCGCATACTGGAACACTTGGGCAATATAAGAAGGGGAATGACCACCCATAGTGTGCCCCTTCATTTTATCCAGAAACATGGGGGGGACCCCTCAGGACTACTTTATAGGGGATTAGAAGTGGTCCCTGAGAATTGGAGGGGGGGTGATAGATTGAGACGTTTACGGCAGAGGGAGACGTTTTGGATATACCGTTTGAAATCCATGTCCCCCTCAGGCCTCAACGTCGACCTCGATATCGCCGCTTTCAATTGAATAAATTAAATTAAATTTTACTGGGCTACTGAGGCATTCATTAAACTATATAGAGTTATGAGGGAGGAACTCTTTACCCCTATCTAGAGCCATAAGAAAATTGGATTAGATGTGGGTTTGATTGTATTTCCCCTCTCCCCTTCTTCTTTTACAGTTCCATTCATTTACAGTTCCATTCTGTTACAGCTCCCTTTAGTTCCCTAGATTTTCTTTGTCCAGCGTCAGTTCCCTTTTTAGTTTTAGTTTTTAGTTGTCAGTCTTGTTTTTAGATTTTTAGTTCATAGCTTTTAGATTTAGAATGATAATAATATTTTGTGCGACTATTACAAAAGTGATTAATTTTTAAAATGGAACATATTGCGTATGATCCATTTATAATTGTTTTTTAACCAATGTATAACCCTGACGGGGATGGGTAATTTACTTTTTATATTAAAGGATTTGGGCACTTTTGATAGCCAAAATGTTCTAACTAATTTATATGTGTTTATAAATCTACATGGTAAGAATTTTTTATCTAAATGTTCAGGTTCAAGGAGCAAGTACACTTTGAACTATTATCACCAGATGACCAATTCTGACATAGATTAGATGGACCCCATTGGAGGTCTTAAAACCAAAATACCTGTGAATTTTAATTTTAGTAGAATTTGTATAAAATTGTTTAAATGTGTGTGAAGTTTACAAATAAATTTGACAATACTCTGATAAAATTATCTCATTAAATAATCAACAAGTATGTATTTTATTGCAGTCATCTATTAACCCCTGATGGTTAGGGATATTAATTTAAGTATACAAGAATGTTTTAACTTAAACCAATTCTAAAAGGCAAGACAGTGTGATTACAGAACATGAATTATGTAAATCTCGTTTATAAAAAAATAAAAAAAAAACATAAAAAAAAAAAAAAAAAAAAAAAAAAAACTTTGTAATTAGGGCTTTATTAAACACAGCCCACCCCAATTAGACTTTGATTACACAGGGGGTTTATAAAACTCAGAGACCCCCTCCACGTCAGAATATGAGCCTGAGGAAGTCGATGATTCGACGAAACGCGTAGCTCTAAAGTTCCTGCTGAATTTGGCCCAACGTGGCTCCCGTAGCCGGATCAACCAGGCAGCCATTGCAGATAAGGAGAAAAAGTTTTTTGTTTTTTTTCCTCCTGCATCACGGACGCGTGATTGGCAATAACGGCTGCTTAAACTGTATCCTGGACTGCACGAGGAGGCCAGGGGTCCAACCACTATGTATGTATGTGAGTCTTGTTGTACCAATTGCTTTTAAAACTAATAAATGTGTTTTAAATCCCACTGACAACGTGCCTCACTTTCTCTACCTACTCCCCCCCCTACTACCACCACTGGGGAGAGTCCCCATCTGATGCCCAAGACTGGAGTTAGAATCCCACGTTGGTTGCAAACAAAGAAGAGTCTACAGATGGGTTAATTTAACCCCAAAGTTACCAATTTCCTGCAAGGACTCACACATGGCCGTGTGAGTACAGATATATTTATATATTTATTTCAAAACCCTCTAAACCACCATTACCTGTTGTTGGGAGTGACTGGAATTGCTTAAAGAAACCACATTACCGTGTCCGCTTGCACATGGCCGTGTAAGTGTATTTAATATTTTCACCAACCCCCAGCAATGTTGTTGTAACCACATTAATTTTATTGTATTTTATTGTTTTTTATTGTCAAATGTTTTTCTAATCCCACGCTCCCCCATTGCTTGTATGTCTCAATGTAGGTGTACAGTATCTATTAAATATTTTGAATGTAAAAGGCATTTTAATAGTTTTTAAATAGCTTCCGATATGACTAAGTTCATTTGGTGAGAGGGATCTTTGCATACATATTTTCTGCCAATCTGTTTACAACAAACAGTGACATCATCACTGGGGACAGCCAATGAGGCATGAACCTTTATTGCAGCAGCAGGGTTCTTAATCGAACTGATTATGCATTTCCAACACATCAGATTCTGTTGGGACTTATTATAAACACTATTTAAGACATGGGGAACAGACCTAGCACTTCTATTGAGCCTGAGGAAGCCGTTTTACGGTGAAACGCGTTGCTCCATCTTTTTTCTTGGACTGTCATGAGGAGGCTTCCGTAGTGACCCGGCGACACTAATTTCTACCAGCTGAGCAGCGAGACGCGGAGGCGAAGCACTAGAGCTTGCAAGAGTAGAGCTGGATCCCTTGTGTTGCAGACACTGACTTTCCCTACATGTGAGTGGACATTTGATGTCAGTCTAATAAATTGTCATTTTTAATTTTGAACACTCGCTCCCATTTCTTGCCTGGGTCTGGTGGAGACCCATGGCAGTGACGTCATCCAGCTATCTGAAGACACCTTATCAGAAAGATATGGATGAATAGAGGACTCTATTAAGAGGCTACATCTGACAAAGAACCCTTTATGAGCCTGTACTTACACATGGCCGTGTAAGTATTATACTATTGTTATCTATTTGTCACCCCCCCCCCCCCCACTGCTGGTGTGAAAGACAAGAACCCTTTATGAGCCTGCACTTACACATGGCCGTGTAAGTATTATATTATTATTAATTCTTAACCCCCCCACTGCTGGTTTTGAAGCTTCACCCTAATTTATGACATTGAGGGTGTGAGCATTTGTAGGTTCCCATTAGGAGTCTTATGAAGTTTTACTGCTGACCCCTGCTCCCCCCTTCTTCCCTGTTTTCTCGGAATCTTCACTGTGCCATGCTTCCCATTGACTCCCGTGTGGTTTGGTACAAAGATGATGAAGCAAGTGTTTAAAATCAGATCAACACATTTAATAGTGTGGATAAACAAAACACTCACATATATAAAACTCCCACATCAGCGCCCAGTTTAGTCGTGAGCCCTGCAACAGAAATCCTTGCCGCCGCGTCCGGAGAGCAAGGAAGTGTGGTAATTGCGTGCGGCTGCTTGCAACCTCTAGGTTGCAATCTGTCTGATTGTACAGTTAGCGCCTAGGTTTCCTCTGTTTCACTGTGATTTAAATAAAGCTGTGGACGGTTTCCCTCCAATTACTTGTGTTGTGTTTCTTGTATGTAAGTTAAGTAGGGTTGACATGGTGGGCATAACTGAAGGATTATGGGATCATGACTAAGACGGTGAGGAGGTAACTGGGCTCAGTAATAAAGGTTTAAGCCCATCCTGTTTCCTCTGAGCCCGGTTTGGGGTCCTAGAGTGTCAGCTCTTGGGCCCGGGCATTGTGTATGCATTACTGTGACTGTGTGCAAAATATACGACAATTGCCATGTTTTGTGTTTTACCTTTTTCCAGAGGTGCTAGGACCAGGAGATTTTTAGGAGGTAAGTTTCAGGGTGAGTTTGCCGGAGAAAGTCTTTACAGATTGGGGCTATGTATCGGGGTTCTCAAGTTATGAGTTACCCTAGAAATATATCTGGGAATCAAGGGAGATTCTCAGATACATAGAAGCCCCCGTGCTCTGGGCAAAACCCATCCTGAAAACGTTCTTGCGACTCACCACTAGGATGTCCTGCTTCAGCATAATCCAGGAAAAGGTAAAAGGTGGCACAGGGCTTCCTGGTATAAGAGAGGAAGCCCAAGTAATGCCCAGGTACCCTGAATCCGGTATAGGGGTTCAGGGGATAACTCCAGCTCAGGATAAAGTTGAGGGTTTATTGGTGTGTAAGGAAAATGTTTGTCATGTTAGAATAAAACTGAATAAGACTGAGTTTGTTTTATTGAAATGGGGACACAAGGGGTTAATGAATACCCACAACCTACATGGGGCATAAGGGGTTAATGTATATCCCCACACTCCAGTCAGGTATAAGACTGAGACGGTTTGTTTTAGTAAAATAAGAGGTTTATGTTTGCATTGGTTTAAAAAAGTTTTAAATTTTTCTAATGTGTGCCAAGCATGACGCTAGTGAAGGTAGGTGAATTATTCTATCACTCTGTCCCTTACACCAGACTGAAGACTTATATATTTTACCACACATATAACAGTAGTGGTTTAATATTTATTTAAACTTTATGCCTTCAATCAGACAGGATCTGTTGTCCTGCAAAGACTCAGCGGGGGCTTATGGCTAATAGATCAAAGGCACATTTGTCCTAGAGGTGTGATCCCCTTTATTAGCAGGAAAGGCTAGATGAAGCATCAATATCCTCAGTTCACAGAGGCAGCTTGAAAAGCAAGGAAATAGAGGTGTTGAATCTTTTGTTAACACGCAGGGGTGAAGAAGACTGGGCGGCACTCAGTAAGAAGACAGGATGCCATATGTCTAGTGACAAGTTATTTTTTTTTTTCGAATAGTGAGTGAGCAAAATGGTGGTTCATGCACATGTTCTCTCAATGTTCTGAAGCCAGAGATGCCAGGAGTTATCAACCTGGCAACGTGTATGAGTGGCCAGGGATGAAATTCCCACACCAAAGATTGGCTGCCCATGATACAGATGGACTTTTGGAGTTTTTAAAAAGTCCGGTGCAGTCAGTCAGAGAGTTAGTTCAATCTAAGTTCCATCTTTTGAGATTCCAGGGGTGTTTCAAGAATTGTAGACAAATAGATCCAAAGAGGATCATCCAAAAGATGCACTCATTAGCATGTAGGGGAGAGAGTGCTTACCAAATGAGCCCTGCAGAGAATTCAACTGCTTTGGCTCTTAAACTACGATCAATTGAAAAATAATAAAATATTTATTGTCTAATTGTTGACAAATGTATTAAAACATACGTAAAAATATGTAACAATATGTATAAAAAATATAACCGGAGTGGAATTGAAGTGTTTATAGTGTGTGGGTGTGAGGTATGTGACCAGGGAGCTTAATTAAATTATTTATTTATTTATCAAATATTTTACCAGGAAGTAATACATTGAGAGTTACCTCTCGTTTTCAATTATGTCCTGGGCACAGAGTTAAGACAAATAATACATGTTTACAAATACAGTTACACAATGAGCAGGATATACATTATATACAAGACATTGCATGCACATTTAAAGATAATTTATATTATGGGCGTATGAAACAGTTACAGACCAGATTAAAATGTGTGACAGCCTTAGATTTGAAAGAATTTAGACTGGTGGTGGATGTAAAAGTCTCTGGTAGGTTGTTCCAGTTTTGGGGTGCACGGTAAGAGGAGGAGCGGCCGGATACTTTGTTGAACCTTGGGCCATGAACAGTCTTTTGGAGTCTGATCTCAGGTGATAGTTGCTGCATGTGGTAGGGGTGAGGAGCTTGTTCAGGTAGCTGGGTAGCTTGCCCATAAAGAATTTGAAGGCAAGACAGAAAAGGTGAACTTTGCGCCTAGACTCGATTTATGACCAATCTAGTTCTTTGAGCATTTCGCAGTGATGTGTGTTACAGTTGCATTGGAGAACAAAATGACAAATTGAATTGTAGAGGGTGTCAAGTTTGCTAAGGTGGGTTTGAGGTGCTGGCCATATACTATGTCTCCATAGTCAATAATTGGCATTAGCATCTGCTGTGCGATAAGTTTTCTGACCAGGAGACTTAGGGAGGATTTGTTCCTGTAAAGTACCCCTAGTTTGGCATACGTCTTGGTTGTCAGGGTATCAATGTGCATCCCGAATGTTAAGTGGGAGTCAAATAATAACAGTATGCCCAGGTATTTAAAACTAGTGACAGGAGTTAGGGTGGTGTTAGTGTTGGTTCAAATCTGGAGCTCTGTCACTGGAAGCTTTAAAAATTTAGTCTTGGTCCCAAACACCATTGTTACAGTCTTGTCAGTGTTTAAAAACAGTTTGTTTTGGGAAATTCAGTTTTCGAGTCTGAAAAAGTCAGACTGAAGTATGTGTTGAAGGTCAGAGAGGCTATGGCTGTGTGCATATAGGATTGTGTCATCTGCATACATGTGTATTGAGGCTTCCTGTCAAGCTGTGGGAAGATCATTGATGAACACTGAGAAGACTAGGGGCCCTAGAACAGAGCCTACAGGGACGCCACAGGTGATATCCAGGGGGTTAGAGTTAGAGCTAGAGATGGACACATGTTGGGATCTACCTGATAGGTAGGACTGAAACCAGTTTAAAGCATGCTTCCCTATTCCAGAGCTCTGGAGTTTGTTAAGCAGGATAGCATGATCAACGGTATCAAAAGCCTTTGCAAAATCTAGGAATACTGCACCAGTGAGTTGACCCCATTCCATTCCACACTGGATTTCATTGAAAACTTTTAGCAGGGTAGTTACAGTAGAGTGTTTGGGGCGAAAGCCAGATTGGAATTGGCTAGGGAAATTTGTCTTGTTATAGTAATCGCTTAATTGGGAGTGGACACATTTTCCATGACTTTGGATAGGATTGGGAGAAGGGAGATTGGCCTGTAGTTTGAGACAGTGTTTTGCCCCCACTTTTGAAGATTGGGACAACTCTGGCAGCTTTACAGGTCTTAGGGATATGGCCTGCAGACAGGATAGAGTTGACTATGGAAGCAATTGGTTTGGCAATTGCTGGGGCACCAAGTCGTAGGAACCTAGATTGTAGTAAGTCAGGTCCACATTGGCTGCTTAGTTTTAATTTGGGGCGCGCTTGTGTAATGTCCTCTTTGGATACTGGGCCAAATTGAAAATTGTGGGCAGTGTTGGGAGGGGGTGGGGCTATAGGGGTACTCCCAGGATGAGATTCAGGTTTGTGGTTTGGGTTGCGTTTTGCTAATAATTTAGTAGCACACCCCACAAAGTAATCATTGAATGCATTTGCAATGTCGGTGGGGTTTGTCAGAGTAATATCGCCCTTAGTGATATTACTTGGCTGTTGATGGTTAGAAGGCTGGAATATGTTGTTGATTACCTTCCAGAAGTTAGCTGGGTTTGATGTGTTCTGGAGGAGATTGTCAGAGTAATATTGTGCTTTTGCGTGCCTTGTTTGCCTTGTGCACATGTTCCGCATGCATCTGTAGTGATTGAGATCCTTGGTAGTGCCAGTTACTTTGTGGCTTTTCCACAAGGCATCCCTGAACTGGTAGAGTGCTAAAAGGTCAGGTGTAACCCATGGAAGGTGGGCACCCCGTACCCTTATTCTCCGTAGTGGAGCATGGGTATCACAGAGTTTTAAGAACCCGGATTGGAAATAGTCGAGCGCAGAATCAGGGTCAGGAATTAAATCGATTCTGTGCCAAGGGCAGTTGGTAAGGCCAGCCAGAAACTGTTGTGGGTTAAATTTTCTAAATGTTTTAGTGAGGAGAACTTTAGGGCTTGATTGGGCGGTTTAATTTTCCTTACACAGTACACTATTGCATGGTCACTGAAAATGTCAGGCAGGATACCAGAGGATTGGATTCTGCTGGGATTTGAGGAGAGAATCCAGTCAAGCAAGGAATGGTTGTGCGATTTCAGGTTTGTCCGTGTGGGTTGGGAAATGAGTTGCGATAGGTTAAGCGATTTAATTTGTGTGTGGATTTTGTGGTTTTTAGGGTCAAGCCAATTGAAGTTGAAATCCCCAAGAACTAGCAGCTCACTCTTCTCATTCAGAGAGGAAATGGAGCCAAGAAACTGGGTGATATCAGTCAGAGATTGTAGAGGGGCTTTAGGGGGGCGGGAGATGCCAGCTAGCAAGATGGGCTTAGAGAAGGGGAGGCAGATTCTGCCAACTAGGATTTCAAAAGAGGTTAGGCTTGGGGGGCAATGTAACAGTGTAAATTGTAAGGTGTCTGCAATATAAAATAACACCCCTTCTCCTCTCTTTGACCTATCTCTCCTAGAAATGGAGTATCCATGAATGGCAATATGTGCATCAGGGGTTTTAGGGGTTAGCATTAATATGCTAGTCAGAATTCCAGGCATTATGAGTGCCAACTCACATCAAAGCAGAGATGCGGGGGCTCGCGCTGAGAAAACACCCGGCAAGTTTAAAACTTAACTGCAGCACCTCCGCTCCTCTCCTCACTGAGTACACTGAACAGAGCAGCACAAGCAGCCTCTCTCCCTCTCTGACAGCTGCTAGTGCTGTCAGAAGCTGCCATGTCGCAACTGGTAACTTTGTTGCTTGCAACAAAGTAGTATTTCTCACCACATCTATTGCCTGTGCTTCTGTAAGGTCATTTTTATTTCTTTTTATTTAGTTGTAGTTGTCACGGTAACTTTATGACAAGATATAATATGCACCAAAATACCTGGGTTGAACTGAAAACGGCTGAGATATGATAAAATATAATTTATTCCTTGAAAAAGGTGAACACACGAGATATACAAAAAACAGACAAAATATGCACTTACTTAGAATTGGAATGAGGAAATAATCACGAATCTTGATTAGCAGTTCATGCAGCAATCTCAGAATGACACAAGACAAAGAGTATAGGCTGAGCCTCATTTATATACCATCTCAGGCCTATCTCTTAACCCTGGGGCGCCTAGCTGGCTAGTGGAGTCCTTTTGAAGTAGAATCTCCCTTCCCTGCAAGTGTGAACTATGACACTTACAGACCAGGGCTTATGCTAAACCATTTTGTATGCCCTCCTGACCTATTACCATAGCAGATGGGCTCGGCATTCTCATGCCAGACCCAAAGTACCATTCACAGTTTAATATCTTCACATATTAATATAACCGGTTCCATTGGGCCCAGTGGGCTGATACTTGCCAGCTTTTCTTGCCGGAACTGTATCTTCATTGTGGCCAAGTCTCAGCCCTCTGCGACCCCCAGAACCAGAGATACACAAATGCAGGTAAAAACACTTTTAAAATACAGGATTCTTCCCTTTAAAAATAAATCTCTGCCTTTCACTCTTTCCCCATTGAAATCAATGGGTCCCGTCGCCATAGGCTTTTAATGGCGCAGCTCCGCCATTGAAGTCAATGGGTTTCCCCGCCATAGACTTTCAACGGGGAAACGCCGCCATTGAAGTCTATGGGAAAACCAAAAATCTTTACACTTGCCCACACTACGTCTGGTTGTTTTGAGAGGGCTGGGAATGGCCATGCATTCATGCCAGAACCTTGGCTACATGCCACCCACATCCCAGCCCTCTGGTCCTTCCAAAACCGGAGATATGGACTTACATTTTTCACCATTTCAGACTTAGCCGTTTTAACGCCACGCGGCTTTTCGCCATTGGAATCAATGGCCGGCACTGCCATAGACAATGCATGGGCGCACGCAGCCATTGGATTCAATGGGACCTCCGCTCCGCCATTACAGTCAATGGCACGACCCTCTTCCTCCGCTCGACCCTTTAGGGGGGCGCTCATTCCCGGACCCGGTGGGGGTCGTCTGTGGGGGTTCCTAAGGGCTAGGGGCAACAAGAATTTTATTCCCAGGTGCCCTAGAACCTAAGATTCCCATGCCAATTGTCATTGAACTTGAACCAAGTGATAAAGCTCTTTTTCAAAGACATTGTATCCGCTTCTGCAGTGTTGCGGTTTGGATGGCTGCCAACCTGTTCCTGGAGGTCGACGTCGAGGAATTCCCATTGAAGTCAATGGCCCCATTGACTTACAATGGAAAACTGCCGCTCCTCCTCTCGGACGCCACCTGCTGGTCGTCGCTGGACACAGGTCCAAAACCGCTACTTCTGCCATTGGAATGTATGGAGCTCCAATGGCGACCTATGGGACTCTGCAAAATGGTGCCTGAAAAGGCGGGAACATGGAACCAAGAGCTATAAACACTAAGTTAACCTTAACCCTTTCCCTCCCGCATCAATCCCAGTGTATGTGTTGGTGCACCCACTGGAACAGAAACAATACCTTTTTACAGGGGAATATACATTGGGATGCTGAAGCAAGGTAAAAACACATTACTGGACCACAGTCCAGTTAACCCCTTGCTTCCTGGGTGAGAGTAGGGGGTGGCCAAATGGGGTGTAACCCTTTTAATCCCGGGCCAAACCCCCTCTCCCATGACAGTAGTTAATCACAGTCCACCCACTTCTCTCCCCCTTCTCTCCCACATCTCCCCTCCACCCACCTCTCCCCCTCCAATCCCCCCAATTCTCCCCATCACCCCTTTTCTCCCCTAACCTCACCACGCCTCACCTCTCCCCCTCACACCTCTCTCTCTCCCCCTCACACCTCTCTCTCTCCCCCTCACCTCAGCTCCCTCTCCCCTCACCTCCCTCTCCCCCCCCCTCACCTCCCTCTTTCCCCCCCTCACCTCCCTCTTCCCCCTCACCTTCCTCTTCCCCCCCTCACCTCCCTCTTCCCCCCCCTCGCCTCCCTCTTCCCCCCCTCACCTCCCTCTTCCCCCCCTCACCTCCCTCTTCCCCCCCTCACCTCCCTCTTTCCCCCCCCTCACCTCCCTCTTCTCCCCCCCTCACCTCCCTCTTCCCCCCCCTCACCTCCCTCTTCCCCCCCCTCACCTCCCTCTTCCCCCCCTCACCTCCCTCTTCCCCCCTCACCTCCCTCTTCCCCCCCTCACCTCCCTCTTCCCCCCCTCACCTCCCTCTTTCCCCCCCTCACCTCCCTCTTCCCCCCCTCACCTCCCTCTTCCCCCCCTCACCTCCCTCTTCCCCCCCTCACCTCCCTCTTCCCCCCCCTCACCTCCCTCTTCCCCCTCTCACCTCCCTCTTCCCCCTCTCACCTTCCTCTTCCCCCCTCGCCTTCCTCTTCCCCCCTCACCTCCCTCTTCCCCCCCTCACCTCCCTCTTCCCCCCCCTCACCTCCCTCTTCCCCCCCTCACCGCCCTCTTCCCCCCCTCACCTCCCTCTTCCCCCCTCACCTCTCTCTTCCCCCCCTCACCTCCCTCTTCCCCCCCTCACCTCCCTCTTCCCCCCCTCACCTCCCTCTTCCCCCCCTCACCTCCCTCTTCCCCCCCTCACCTCCCTCTTTCCCCCCCTCACCTCCCTCTTCCCCCCCTCACCTCCCTCTTCCCCCCCTCACCTCCCTCTTTCCCCCCCCCCTCACCTCCCTCTTCCCCCTCTCACCTCCCTATTCCCCCTCTCACCTTCCTCTTCCCCCCTCACCTTCCTCTTCCCCCCTCGCCTTCCTCTTCCCCCCTCACCTCCCTCTTCCCCCCCTCACCTCCCTCTTCCCCCCCCTCACCTCCCTCTTCCCCCCCTCACCGCCCTCTTCCCCCCCTCACCTCCCTCTTCCCCCCCTCACCTCCCTCTTCCCCCCCTCACCTCCCTCTTCCCCCCCTCACCTCCCTCTTTCCCCCCCTCACCTCCCTCTTCCAAACCCTCACCTCCCTCTTCCCCCCCTCACCTCCCTCTTCCCCCCCTCACCTCCCTCTTCCCCCTCTCACCTCCCTCTTCCCCCTCTCACCTTCCTCTTCCCCCTCTCACCTCCCTCTTTCCCCCCCTTCACCTCCCTCTTCCCCCCCCTTCACCTCCCTCTTCCCCCCCTCACCTCCCTCTTCCCCCCCTCACCTCCCTCTTCCCCCCCCCTCACCTCCCTCTTCCCCCCCCCCTCACCTCCCTCTTCCCCCCTCACCTCCCTCTTCCCTCCCTCACCTCCCTCTTCCCCCCTCACCTCCCTCTTTCCCCCCCTCACCTCCCTCTTCCCCCCCTCACCTCCCTCTTCCCCCCCTCACCTCCCTCTTTCCCCCCCTCACCTCCCTCTTCCCCCCCTCACCTCCCTCTTCCCCCCCTCACCTCCCTCTTTCCCCCCCTCACCTCCCTCTTTCCCCCCCCTCACCTCCCTCTTTCCCCCCCTCACCTCCCTCTTTCCCCCCCCTCACCTCCCTCTTCCCCCTCTCACCTCCCTATTCCCCCTCTCACCTTCCTCTTCCCCCCTCACCTTCCTCTTCCCCCCCTCACCTCCCTCTTCCCCCCCTCACCTCCCTCTTCCCCCCCTCACCTCCCTCTTCCCCCCCCCTCACCTCCCTCTTCCCCCCCCTCACCTCCCTCTTTCCCCCCCTCACCTCCCTCTTTCCCCCCCTCACCTCCCTCATTCCCCCCCTCACCTCCCTCTTCCCCCCCTCACCTCCCTCTTCCCCCCCTCACCTCCCTCTTCCCCCCCCTCACCTCCCTCTTCCCCCCCTCCCCTCCCTCTCCCCCCCCCACTCCCCTCCCTCTCCCCCCCCCACTCCCCTCCCTCTCCCCCCCCACTCCCTCTCCCCCCCCCACTCCCTCTCCTCCCCCTCCCCTCCCTCTCCCCCCCTCCCCTCCCTCTCCCCCCCCTCTCCCCCCCTCCCCTCCCTCTCCCCCCCTCCCCTCCCTCTTCCCCCCCTCCCCTCCCTCTTCCCCCCCTCCCCTCCCTCTTCCCCCCCTCCCCTCCCCTCCCTCTTCCCCCCCCTCCCCTCCCTCTCCCCCCCCCTCCCTCTCCCCCCCTCCCTCTCCCCCCCTCACCTCCCTCTCCCCCCCTCACCTCCCTCTTCCCCCCCCCTCACTTCCTCTTCCCCCCCCTCACCTCCCTCTTCCCCCCCCTTACCTCCCTCTTCCCCCCACCTCACCTCCCTCTTTCCCCCACCTCACCTCCCTCTTCCCCCCCCTCACCTCCCTCTTTCCCCCCCCTCACCTCCCTCTTTCCCCCCCCTCACCTCCCTCTTCCCCCCCCCTCACCTCCCTCTTCCCCCCCCCTCACCTCCCTCTTCCCCCCCCCTCACCTCCCTCTTCCCCCCCCTCACCTCCCTCTTCCCCCCCCTCACCTCCCTCTTCCCCCCCCCTCACCTCCCTCTCCCCCCCCCTCACCTCCCTCTTCCCCCCCATCTCCCTCAGCCCCCCCTCACCTCCCTCTTCCCCCCCTCACCTCCCTCTTCCCCCCCCTCACCTCCCTCTTCCCCCCACCTCACCTCCCTCTTCCCCCCACCTCACCTCCCTCTTCCCCCCACCTCACCTCCCTCTTCCCCCACCTCACCTCCCTCTTCCCCCCCCTCACCTCCCTCTTCCCCCGCCTCACCTCCCTCTTCCCCCCCTCACCTCCCTCTTCCCCCCCTCACATCTCTCTTCCCCCCCTCATATCTCTCTCCCCCTCACCTCTCTCTTACCCCTCATCTCTTCCCCCCCACCACCACTTCTCCCATCCCCCCTCCTTCACTTCTCTCTTTCCCCCACCTTCACCTCTCTCTTCCCCCCCCCTCTTTCACCTCTCTCCCCCCTACACCTTTCTTCCTCCCCACCTCTCTTCCCCCCCTAAACCTCTCTCCTCAGCCCTCTCATCTTCTACTTTACATCTTTTTCCTACACAGGTATATACAGCTGCGCCGACGAGTATTCTAAAACTTGCCTTAAACTTGTCTCGGAAAATCTGAGGCTATCACCAACAAGATCCAGGTACATGCTGGGTACATGCTGCAAACATTTCAGTGACATTTCTGCAGAGACTAATGGCCCATCGGATTAACACAGCAGGTGTCCCTGGCAGTCCCATTCAGTTTGAATGGGACTGCCAGGGACCCCCGCTGTTAATCCGATGGGCCATTAGTCTGTCTGCAGAAATGTCACTGAAATGTTGCAGCATGTACCTGGGTTTTGTTGGTGATTGCCCCAGGTTTGTTTTAGAATACTCGTCAGCACTACAGTACACTGATAAAAAAAATCAATGACTACAAAAATGTATCTTTTTTTTATGCAAAATTAAAAATAAGCCTACATTTAGCCTATAATAGTAATAATCCCCTCAGAACAGGGCATTGCTGGTCAATAATGCCCTGGCTGGGTTAAAGTCCCTCGGCTTCGCCTGGAGCCTTCAACTCTTCCAGCCAGGGCATTATTGGCCAGTAACGTCCTGTTCTTCAGGGATTATTACTTAAATAAAAGATCTCTATGAGATGCTACGTGTACTTCATAAGTCAACAAACACTGTAGAAAGGTTACAACGTTTGTTTGACTGACAGATGACACTAACAATACATTTATTAAGGATTGCCCTTTTAACCCTTTTGCTGCTAGAGGAGCCTGCAACACATTACACATCACAACAGAGGATTGCTGATCCCTCTTGCAACTCAAGGGTTTAATGTCAAAGAGATGCGTTTGTGGCACCTCAGGTATTATGGCCTCTTGGTTTGGGCTTGTAGCACACAGTTTAGCAAGTGATTTACACTAAATGTGGGTAAATGTATTTGAAACTTACTAAACCATGCACCCCTCCTGGTGTTTACAACTATTATGCCTAATACACGCAGTCAGCACTACACAGCCAAGAATGCATAGTTCTATATCATGATTAAGCCAGGGAAATGTAGTTGACAGGTTACAGTACGATGCCCCTTTTTCTTTGTATCAGATTAGAAGTAGATGCATTACTGCTCTCAGCACTAGCAACCTGCAGGCTCCTCCCAGCTGTAGGCTGGCCCTGGAGCTCACTGTAGGAGGTATTATGACCACCGTGGGTCAGGTGACTCCAGCTCTGCTTTTGATTTTACATTGCTGGAGCTGTTTCCTTCGGAGCTGTTTACAGAGGGCCTTGGGCGATACAAACCGCACTGTGTAAGTAACAGGTTTTCACCTCAGACTTTTTCTGTATGTAGCAGGGTAATCGGGGAACTTAACTGAATATTAGTACCAATGTTCTTTATTCAACTGAAGAAACATTGGTATCTGCTCCTTTATTAGAGCTGCCCCTGCACTGTAATCGTTCAGGAAGTTCATTTATTTTCTTCACACTTTTTTTTATGTGCTGAAATAAGGAGGCAACAGTTTCTTTCCCATATTTACTAAATAACCTGGTGAGATTTAACCTTGTCAAGTTATTTCAAAAGGTTAATTGACGCGATAACTGCAAGGACAGCATATTATTATCAGCTAGTCGCCTAACATCCTACACTGATAATAATGAAGCTATCATTTACCATCTGTTCAGCAGCATTCTCACATCACTTATCAAATGTATTTTTTTTTAATGTATGTCGCGTTTGATTACCTTTTTTAATGAAAACTAATCACCTAATCTGCCGATTGATCTGTACTCCTGTGATCGATCTGCAAAGATTCTGCTTCCATGGGAACAGGTAATAGCTGCTGCCTTTTCAGTTTAAATCAGTCCTTCACTCAGTGTAACTCAGCAGCTACAATGTAACCTTTTATTACTAGGTCTACAGTTTTCAGTTCTAAAACAGTCTTTTGCTATAGTAGGAACACTGCAACACTTTCCTGTTTGTGATCATTTGTTGCCAAAGAAATTGCACTGCTGAGGTGTGTTAAACCACAGGATATAGTTAATATAGAATTAAACCTCATAAAAAAAATGGCCTTGATTGGATTTTAAAAAAATGCAGTAAGTATTGCTTAATACTACAGAACTAAATAAAAAGAAACACGTAGGATATTGAATGTTTTGGTGCTTTAAGTCAGGAGATTGTGAAGAGCAGAGTTAAAATGTAGGCCTTTAACTGAGCTCCAAAGCAAAAGACTATTTGATATTATTTTCAGTGGTGTTTGTAGTATTTGACTCCACGTTTTGTGCAGTACAAGCCAATCTACATTGAGCTAGATGTGTAGTCCTGCACAGTTTTTTTTTTTTTTTTTTTGTGGTGTTTGTGATCAAGCTTTGTAAACAATCTTGCTTGCATACCGTATATACTAAGCACCCCCTTCTGCCTTTCTCTCTCACTTTGAATCCTGGCTCTCTTCCTCTCCTCAAACTCCCTTGTTCGTCTCCTTGGGGACTTCAATTGCCACATTGATGACCCCTCTCTCCCTTGGGCTTCCCGCTTTCTTTCTCTAACCTCTTCTTTTGGCCTTAAACCGTGGACTGCAGCCAGCACCCACAAGGATGGCTACTACTTAGACTTGGTTTTCACTAAGAACTTCTCCCTCTCCGATTTCTCCATTTCCCCTTTTCCTCTCTCTGACCATCATCTCATCTCATTCTCTCTATCTCGCTTCTCCCCTTCTCCACCTCCATCTACACCCCGGTTCTGCAGAAACCTGCGCTCTATTCACTTACCTGACTTTGAGTCCACTTTACGCTCCTCCCTCTCCTCTCTCAGCTTTGCTACAGACCCTGACAACCTGGTCAGGAACTACAACTCTGTCTTGTCCTCCTCTCTTGATCTACATGCCCCACTTTCTCTCTGCCGCACTCGCCCTACTAACCCTAGACCCTGGCTAAATTCCCACACAAGCATGCTGCGTTCCTCCACTCGTTCCTCTGAACGCCTCTGGAGGAAGTCTCACACTCTCGCAGACTTCCTTCACTTCAAATTTATGCTATCCTGTTTCAACTCTGCCCTCTCGCAAGCTAAACAAGCCTACTTTTCTGCACTAATCAACATGCACAAGTCTAACCCACGCCGACTGTTCTCTGTCTTTGATACTCTATTCAAACCACCCTCAGCTGCCTCTCCTTCCTCCATCTCCGCTCAGGACTTTGCTGACTATTTTAAGGAAAAGGTGGAATCCATACGTCAGAACATCCCCTCTGTTTCTTCTTCCCATCCTACACCTCTTCCTAACTCTCCTCCTGCCTTCCTTGACTCTTTTTCCACTGTCTCAGAGGAGGATGTGTCGCTGTTGATCGCCACTTCTCCCTCTACCACTTGCCCTCTTGACCCCATTCCCTCCCATCTCCTAAAACATCTTGCTCCTACTATAATCCCTACGCTCACACACATTTTTAACTCCTCCCTCTGCTCTGGAACCTTTCCATCCTCCTTCAAACATGCAACAGTCATACCATTACTCAAAAACAGCAAGCTTGACCCTACCTGTCTTTCTAACTATCGGCCTGTCTCCCTCCTGCCTTTTGCCTCTAAACTCCTTGAACATCTTGTATTCTCTCGCTTGCTCCATTTTCTCAACACCTACAGTATTCTCTCCTAGACCCTCTACAATCTGGCTTCCGCACTGCTCACTCTACTGAAACAGCCCTCACTAAAATAACTGACGACCTCCATGCTGCCAAAGACAGAGGTCATTACACTCTGCTCATATTACTCGACCTCTCTGCAGCATTTGACACCGTGGACCACCCTCTTCTCCTTCACATTCTCCATACTCTTGGCATTCGGAACAAAGCTCTATCCTGGATCTCATCCTACCTCTCCCATCGTACTTTCAGTGTCTCTTCTGCTAACACCTCCTCCTCCTCTATTGATCTCTCTGTGGGGGTACCCCAGGGCTCTGTCCTGGGACCTCTTCTCTTTTCTCTGTACACACTCTCTCTAGGTGACCTAATAACATCTTTTGGGTTTAAATATCACCTCTATGCTGACGACACACAAATATACTTTTCAACACCTGACCTTACACCTGCTATACAGACCAAAGTTTCTGAATGTCTCTCTGCTATATCATCCTGGATGGCCCTCCGTCGCCTTAAACTCAACATGGCTAAAACAGAGCTCCTCATACTTCCTCCCAAACCTGGCCCTACTACCTCCTTCCACATTACTGTTGGAACTACGATCATCCACCCAGTAGCCCAAGCACGCTGCCTAGGGGTCACACTCGACTCCTCTCTCACATTCGCCCCTCACATTCAAAACATTTCTAAAACTTGTCGCTTTTTCCTCTGCAATATAACAAAGATACGCTCTTTCCTCTGTTGCTCGACTGCTAAAACTCTGACTCGGGCCCTCATTCTCTCCCGTCTTGATTACTGTAACCTCCTGCTGTCCGGCCTTCCTGCCTCTCACCTGTCTCCCCTACAATCTATCCTAAATGCTGCTGCCAGAATCACTCTACTCTTTCCTAGATCTGTCTCAGCATCTCCCCTCCTGAAATCCCTCTCCTGGCTTCCAATCAAATCCCGCATCTCACACTCCATTCTTCTCCTCACTTTTAAAGCTCTACACTCTTCTGCCCCTCCTTACATCTCAGCCCTAATTTCTCACTATGCATCATCCCGACTCTTGCGTTCTGCTCAAGGATGTCTTCTTTCTACCCCCTTTTTATCTAAAGCCCTCTCCCGCCTTAAACCTTTTTCACTGACTGCCCCACACCTCTGGAATGCCCTTCCCCTCAGTACCCGACTAGCACCCTCTCTATCCACCTTTAAGACCCACCTTAAGACACACTTGCTTAAAGAAGCATACGAATAGCACTGTGGATATTCTGAACACATGATACATAAAGCTTGGCCCCCTGCAGACGCACTTACCAGAATTCCCTCCTACTGTCTCTGTACGTTCTCCCTACCTACCAATTAGATCAGGGTTTCCCAAACTTTTTTTTCCGTGACCCGGTTATTTTTTGAACTTCTCCTTCGTGACCCACTAAAAATGTTATCGCCTATACTGGCCTATAGGGCCTGCACAGACACACACACAGCCACTGATACACACACAGACACACACAGCCACTGATACACACACACACAGCCACTGACAGACACGCAGCCACTGACACACACACTGATACATACACACAGCCTCTGATACACACACACGCAGCCACTGACACACACACGCAGCCACTGACACACACACACGCAGCCACTGACACACACACACGCAGCCACTGACACACACACACGCAGCCACTGACACACACACACGCAGCCACTGACACACACACACGCAGCCACTGACACACACGCAGCCACTGACACACACACACGCAGCCACTGACACACACACACGCAGCCACTGACACACACGCAGCCACACAGATACACACGCAGCCACACAGATACACACACACACACACTCGCTCTCCCCTATACCCACACACACTCGCTCTCCCCTATACCCACACAGACACAAACAGTGAATTACAGGCAACGACGGATGTGAGTGACTGGAGAGGGGGCCAGGGGCACTTGGGTGGGAGGGAGGGAGGGGTCCAGGGGCACTTGGGTGGGAGGGAGGGGGCCAGGGGCACTTGGGTGGGAGGGTGGGAGGGGGACCAGGGGCACTTGGGTGGGAGGGGGACCAGGGGCACTTGGGTGGGAGGGTGGGAGGGGGACCAGGGACACTTGGGTGGGAGGGTGGGAGGGGGACCAGGGACACTTGGGTGGGAGGGTGGGAGGGGGACCAGGGACACTTGGGTGGGAGGGTGGGAGGGGGACCAGGGACACTTGGGTGGGAGGGTGGGAGGGGGACCAGGGGCACTTGGGTGGGAGGGTGGGAGGGGGACCAGGGGCACTAAGGGGGACCAGGGGCACGTGGGTGGGTGGGGGACCAGGGGCACTTGTGTGGGAGGGAGGGGGACCAGGGGCACTTGGGTGGGTGGGAGGGGGACCAGGGCCACTTGGGTGGGTGGGAGGGGGACCAGGGGCACTTGGGTGGGTGGGAGGGGGACCAGGGGCACTTGGGTGGGTGGGAGGGGGACCAGGGGCACTTGGGTGGGTGGGAGGGGGACCAGGGGCACTTGGGTGGGTGGGAGGGGGACCAGGGGCACTTGGGTGGGTGGGAGGGGGACCAGGGGCACGTGGGTGGGGGACCAGGGGCACTTGGGTGGGTGGGAGGGGGACCAGGGCCACTTGGGTGGGTGGGAGGGGGACCAGGGCCACTTGGGTGGGTGGGAGGGGGACCAGGGGCACTTGGGTGGGTGGGAGGGGGACCAGGGGCACTTGGGTGGGTGGGAGGGGGACCAGGGCCACTTGGGTGGGTGGGAGGGGGACCAGGGGCACTTGGGTGGGTGGGAGGGGGACCAGGGGCACTTGGGTGGGTGGGAGGGGGACCAGGGGCACTTGGGTGGGTGGGAGGGGGACCAGGGGCACTTGGGTGGGAGGCAGTGACTGGGTGGGGTGACTTACCTTGCCGCCGGACGCTTTCCCC
This sequence comes from Ascaphus truei, assembly GCF_040206685.1. NCBI lineage: Eukaryota > Metazoa > Chordata > Amphibia > Anura > Ascaphidae > Ascaphus > Ascaphus truei. The sequence continues at coordinate 327,858,553 of NC_134486.1, forward strand.
TGCTGCCCCCAATATCCCCTGCTGCCCGGGATGGGAGGTGGGCTTGGGGGGACGGGAGGTGGGCTTGGGGGGACGGGAGGTGGGCTCGGGAGGGGGTGCCACGGGAGGTGAGCTCGGGAAGCTGGCTGCGGGGGGAAGCTGGCCGCGGGGGGAAGCGGGCCGCAGTAGGAGCTTGAACTTCCCCCTCCGTCCCACGTAACGTGCGGGACGCAGAGGAGCTGGTACTTCCTCCTCCGTCCCACGTTGGGAGCGGGGGGGGAGGAAGGGAGCAGGCCCTGCTTGCCCTGCGCGGGACCGCAGGGGGAAATCGCCGGCATTTTTTTAAAATTGAGCAGGGGGGACGGGAGACACCGCGCGGCCAGCCTCGCTGCGACCCGGCAATTTTGGTGCCGTGGCCCGGTGCTGGGTCGCGACCCACCGTTTGGGAAACGCTGAATTAGATTATAAGATCCTCGGGGCAGGGACTCCTCTTCCTTAATGTTATGTTTGTCTAAAGCACTTATTCCCATGATCTGTTATTTATATTATCTGTTATTTATTCGATTACCACATGTATTACTACTGTGAAGCGCTATGTACATTAATGGCGCTATATAAATAAAGACATACAATACAATACAATACACTTCATCTGGGCAATCAAGCTTGAGGAAATAGGACAACTGCTGGCTATTTGTCTAGGGCAGTGATTCCAACCAGGGTTCCGTCGAGCAGTCCCAGGGGTTCCGCCTTGCCGCCCGCAGTCACTGCGGCTCGCGACGGCTTTCCTGACTCTCCTCCTCCCTTCACCCTAGGAGCGCGTACTAGCAGTCTGGCTGCTGCTGCTTGTGTGCTCCTCGGGGAGGGGAGAGGGTTGATCCGTGGTGGTGGTGGCGGCGGCGGCGGCTGCTGCTGCTGCTGCTTCTTCTTCTTGTGTGCTCCTCGGGGAGGGGAGAGGGTTGATCCGTGGTGGTGGCGGCTGCTGCTGCTGCTGCTGCTGCTGCTTCTTCTTCTTCTTCTTGTGTGTTCTGGGGGGGGATCTGTGGTGGGGGTCTTTTTAAAATGTATTGGTTTGGGCGGGGTATTTTTATTAAGTATTGCGGGGTGGGGTTATATGTATTTAAGGGGGTGGGGTTTTTTGGTATGTATTTTGTGGGGGGATTGAATGAGAGTGTGATAATTGATGGAAGGTAGGGGCTAGTGAGAATTGAGAGGAGGGAGTGAGTGAGTGAGTAAAAGAGGCAATAAGAGTGAGATGTAGGGGAGAAATACATGCAAGGCGGGAGGGGAGGGTAGAGAAATACATGGGTAGAGGGTGGGAAATAGAGGGGGAGCGTGAGGTGTGAAACTTTGTGATTTACCGCTGTCAATCCTATAATGTGTCAGCCAGATAGGGTTTCCCCAAGATTTTTCGAAATACTTCAAGGGTTCCTCCAAACAAAAAAGGTTGGGAATCACTGGTCTAGGGCCATGCTACTTGCCCTTTCTCTCTCTACCCTGTTAATTAATTTGGACAAAGATGCCCAACAACCTTAGTAATTGTTCGGACAAGCAGTATGTCACAACTGGCGCTGATTACAGTTTACGTTGCCTTTCCCACTGTGTAGTAGGGTATATGGCCTGTTTTTAAAAAAAATCCAAAACCTTCTATAGTTATAGGTCACAGGAAGATGAAGCCAGTAATTGTTGTCCATGGAGGTGCTGGTGTGATCGTTAAAGAATATGAAGAAAGATATAGATCCGGAGTCAAGCGTGCAGCCTTAAAAGGCTATGACCTTCTGAAGCAGGGAGGCAGTGCACTGACCGCAGTGGAAGAAGCTGTGGTAGTGATGGAAGATGACTCAAACTTCAATGCAGGTAACAGGTTGAAATACTTCTGAAAATAATGCCCACAATCAAATGGAGTATTTAATGATGTTCTCTCCTAGAATACATCTGTATTAGGTCCCATAGATATGAGAAATAAAGGTCTATGACTTAATGAATAGGTAATGTTTATGCACCTCGTTCGGTGTCTATGGTAAGTAGTCAATTCTACCCCATAGGTTCCCCAAGGAGAGGTATTCTACAAGACATACAGTATCAACTGTACTGTATAGAGGCGTAGTAAAACAAAGTGTCTTCGGTGCTGCTGCCACTCAGAGAGGAAGAAGCAAGAAACAGTGGATCAGTGAAATACTAGTGTACTGTCCCTTCCTTTTTTTCTTCTAATGGTTTTTGTTTTGTTAAGGTTTGAAAGTTTGGAGGAGAACTGAGTACTTCAGTATTAAGAGATTCATATATTTTGTTTTTCTTTTGATTAACAATAGATCATATGACAAGCTTTCAAGAGTTCTCTCTTCCTCAGGTCAGCAGTACTACAGAGATTCCTTGAGTTTAACACAGATGTAAAAAAAAAAAATAACAATTTAAGACAGAAGATTATGGAGCAAAACTGAAAATAAGCAGGAATTTTGTTTTTGCAATATTTTCAAAATGTACTTTTTTTGCAAAGGTTTACCGACATTTCGTTTATTAACGCAAAAGTTTGTAGAACTTATTATTATTATATATATATATATATATATATATATATATATATATATATATATATATATATATATATATATATATATATATATATATATATATATATATATATATATATATTTTTTTTTTTTTTTTTAAGTACCAGAGAATGAGCAATACTCGGTTTTTGTTTTTTGTTTTCCGCTCAAATTAGAACAGATGTTACAAAATTCGAGACGTTTGGATTTCCAACCTGTGAAACTGCTCATCCCTATTCTTCAATATTATACATCAATACGTATTAATGTTTTAGAAAACGTGTGTAGGATTTCCTACTGAAATATATGAACAGAATAAAGTAAGATATATTTGAGGTTATACACAGATTCCCAACAAGCTCTGAGAAACCCCAACCCTTACCACATTATATATATATATATATATATGCATATAAGTGTCAAAAGGAGCGCTAGTGGGCGTGGCTAAATGTATACAACAAAAAACAAAAATGCCCAAAGGTACTTCCTTTGTGACAAAAATACACACTGTTTATACCTATATATCTCTTGTAAAAAGGGTCATTTAGTTTAACCCTTTGGCCAAAGCATCTTAAGCCTGCTGCCACTTACAAGGCATGACCGAAGCAGGTCCTAACACTCACCTGGGTTAAAATTCTTATTTACCTGTATAATTACAGGAAGAATGATCACATTAGATCTGTCGTAAACTAGCAAAATGAAACTGACCTGCCAACTTGGAAAGTGGGGTGGGGCGAGCTTAAACCTTGAGGGGGGAGGTTATCAATAAGAAGGAACTTCCTGCAGGGATGTATGCAACATTCAAAAGATCAGTTCCACTACATAATGCGAGTTGATTAAACCAGCAATATCAAGTGACTTTTGAATACTGTATCATTAATGCTAATATATATTGTAGCAGTACCCATTTCAAGGAAATTTGTACTTAGATCGGTTCCGGATCCCTTCTGTAGTGCTCACGTGATTTAGTTTTGACCTGTCCCACTCCTCCGCCCGTGCTGGTATATAGCCAGTTATTCTAACACTTGTTTACCTTGATTTTTAGCATTGTTTTTTAATGGGCTTTGTTTGTCCACTATCATCATTGTGTTTTTAACATTAAAATTTTCATTGTCCCTTAGTGCGCCTGCCTGTCACTTGTTTTTTCCCATTTCAAGGACATTTGAATACTTGGCCATATTAAAATTGGTTATAGAATAGTTTTTGGTTTGTTAAGAAATTAGTGTTGACAAATGAATGAAGTGTTTTTTTTCAGTGCATTTTGCAGTGCTTATTTTTTGTGTGTGTTTGTTTACACCATACAACTTTTAAATCATAGGCTTTCCATGGCAGGCATTCCTGTTGTGCTTTTATATTTCTACATGTTCTATTATTATTTATTTTTTTATAACACAAAGTTTTATTTAATTTCTGGCACACCATATAAACATTACATATCACAATATTTACATTTGATTTTTTTTTTAATATCTTAATTTAAAGGAAAGCAAAAAAAAATATACCAAACTAGGGGAGGGAACATGTATTGTATCTTCTAGAACAGGCTGCACAACACGCGGCCCGCCTGCACTCATTGTACGGCCCGCGGCGGCTTTCCCCGTTGTCCTCCTCCCTCCAGACCCTCCTCTCCCACCCGTGAGCCGCTATACCCTCCTCCTCTCCCGGCCGTGAGCCCCCCCTTCTCTCCCGGCCGTGAGCCCCCCCTTCTCTCCTGGCCGTGAGCCCCCTCCTCTCCCGCCCGGGAGCCGCGAGCCCCCCTCCTCTCCCGCCCGGGAGCCGCGAGCCCCCCTCCTCTCCCGCCCGGGAGCCGCGAGCCCCCCTCCTCTCCCGCCCGGGAGCCGCGAGCCCCCCTCCTCCCGCCTGGGAGCCACGAGCCCACTCTCCCCCTCTCCTCCTCCTCGAGCCTGCTCTCAGGACTGCACAAGTGTGCTAGTCCTGCCTGCTCCGTGAGGTGCCGTTGGGGGGAGGTGAGGTACAAGTGGGGGGGGGAAGGTGAGGTGCAAGTGGGGGGGAGGTGAGGTGCAAGTGGGGGGAAGGTGAGGTGCAAGTGGGGGGAAGGTGAGGTGCAAGTGGGGGGGAGGTGAGTGGGGGGGAGGTGAGGTGCAAGTGGGGGGGGGAGGTGAGGTGCAAGTGGGGGGGAGGTGAGGTGCAAGTGGGGGGGAGGTGAGGTGCAAGTGGGGGGGAGGTGAGGTGCAAGTGGGGGGGAGGTGAGGTGCAAGTGGGGGGGAGGTGAGGTGCAAGTGGGGGGAAGGTGAGGTGCAAGTGGGGGGAAGGTGAGGTGCAAGTGGGGGGAAGGTGAGGTGCAAGTGGGGGGAAGGTGAGGTGCGCAGTGGGGGTGAGGTGCCAGGGGGGGTGAGGTGAGGTGCCAGGGGGGGGTGAGGTGAGGTGCCAGGGGAGAGGTAAAGTGCAGGGGGTGGGGGGGAGTGTGTGAGGTGCAGGGGAGTGTGTGAGGTGCAGGGGAGTGTGTGAGGTGCAGGGGAGTGTGTGAGGTGCAGGGGAGTGTGTGAGGTGCAGGGGAGTGTGTGAGGTGCGGGGGGCAGAGGTGAGGTGCAGGTGAGGTGCAGGGGGGAGGTGTAGTGGGGTGATGTGAGGTGCAGGGGGAGAGTGATGTGAGGTGTGGGAGGTGCAGGGGGAGAGTGATGTGAGGTGTGGGAGGTGCAGGGGGAGAGTGATGTGAGGTGTGGGAGGTGCAGGGGGAGAGTGATGTGAGGTGCAGGGGGAGAGTGATGTGAGGTGTGGGAGTTGAGGTGAGGTGCAGGGGAGTGAGTGAAGTGAGTTGTGGGGGGGGTGTAGTGGGGTGATGTGCAGGGGGAGAGTGAAGTGAGGTGCAGGGGGAGGTGTAGTGGGGTGAGGTGCAGGGGGGTGATGTGAGGTGAAGGGGGGGTGAGGTGCAGGGGGGTGGGATGTGTGGCTGCAAGGGGTATTGTGTTATGTGGAGGGGGAGTATTGTGTATGGGTGAGGGGGAGAGATGGGAGTGTGAGATAGAGGGTGAGTCTCGCAAAGGTTGATGATGAGGGATGCTGTGGGAGATATATGAAGATGAGTGCTGGGGGAGATATGAGGATGATGGGTTGCTGGGGCAGATATGAGGATGAGAGGTGCTGGGGGAGATATGATGATGATTTTACCCGTGTGGCCCGAATCTGTTTTCCTTGGAGCAGTTCGGCCCTTCTCGCTTTACAAGTTGTACAGGACTGTTCTAGAATAAGCTAGATCCTCTTCAGATATGCCTATGATCTTGTTCCCTGTGTGGGCACTTCTCTAACCTCTGTCTCTTTGACCAACATCACATGTTGATTTAATAATATGTATCATACTTTTCTTCACCTCTGTCAAGGCAGAATGCATTTTGTCTTATTAAAGCAAAATTGTAGCTATACTTACCCGTTTTGGGCTAGTCATGGAATCCATACTTTTGGAAATTTAGTGCCAGAGTCTTTGACCAAACTCGTCAACTTTTCCATATGGCAGACAAACCACATTCTGTTCCGACTCTTGGGAATGTTTGGAATCTCCAAATGGTTTCATAATACTGGGTTCTCGCACCTAGTTGCTGTTGCAAAATGTGCGATTAATTTACTTTCAGACCTGGAAATGCCTGGTAGTTTTCTGTTTAATAGAAACAGCCAGGGGTCAAATGGAACGGGATGCCCAAGATCCTCTGCAGACAATCTTTGATTTCCCCCCCCACCCCCCAAAGTGGGGCAATCTGAGGGCAGGACCACAGCATATGTAACAAGTCTGCTGTTTCTCCATATTGTTTTGGGCACAATGGAGAGTAACCTGCGACAAATGTTGATAATTTTAGTGGGATGAGATACCACCTCATAATTACCTTATGCGTTCTCCCTTAGCGTCGTGCAAATTGTGCTTTTGGCTACCGAAACAAAAATCTCATCCCACTCTTCTTCCTCCAGTACTTCCCCAGGTCTGCTTCCCACTGAGACATATACTGTATACTTCATTTTTCGGGAGTACTCAGGGCTAGAACAGGTCATTTCCCTATTCATTTGAGATGTAAGTTCGCTAGTGTCTCTCTCTAAAATACAGAGCTTTTCAAAATTTGTTAATGGGAGCCGGGGGCTAAATTTGTTTATAAAATACATCTGGATGTATCTAAAGAATTCAGAATATGGTATGTCTTTTTCTGACCTAATTTGTTCAAATGTTTTAATGTTATTTCTACCCTCCAGATCTTTCAATCTCGTAATACCTTGCTGCTTCCAAATTGTAAAATCTTTACTACCCATCCCTGGAGCAAACTCCGGATTATCCGATAGGGGAGCCATCAATGATTTTTGATTTTTTTAGTGGTTGGAGCACATCTAAATTTTGCGGCCTCCCAGATTGATAAGGAATTGGTCATTGAGGAAAGCGGTTTACAGTCAATTTTGACTTTCAATGATGGTAACCAAATTAGATTGTGTCATTCTAACGGAGAGCAGAATTATTTTTCCACTTCTACCCATCTTTTCAAATTGGGGTCTACATGCCATTGAGTAATTTGACATAATTGGGCCGCTTTGTAATAGGACAACAAGCAAGATACATGTCAGTCGACCCATGATTCCTTTCTTTACCCTCTTTTTAAAAAAAAATTGTAGTTCCATATGAATTTAGATGTTAAAGATTGGACATAACTGATATCTCTACGTACGACTAGCACTGGAAGAATTTGAAATGGATACAGAATCCGAGGGAGCTAAATAATTTTAGTGCAATGGCTTCTACCAACCCACGATATGTTATACGTGGACCAGATTCAAATGTCTTCCTTTAGAGTCTGCAGCAATTTGGGAAAGTTTGCTTTATATAAAGATTTATAGTTGTTTGTAAAATGTATTCCCAGGTATTAAATAGCCCTGTGTTGCCATGTAAATGGTAGAAAAAAGAAGAGAGCAGCGCCACTGCCAGGGAGTCAGGTGGTATAAAAATAAAATTCTATTTATTCAGCACAAATACAAAACATCCCCCAAGGAGGTGAAAAACCCTCCTACGTGTTTCAGACACTCCTTGATAAAGGACGTATAAGGTGCAGGGTGACGGGGACCCTCTATATATACCTAGCAGAAAAGGAGAAAGAATACTTAATTTTCGCGCCAAACACTTGCGCCCGCGTGAGACGTCATCATGGGTGCCCGCACGCGAACCTCCGCGCAAAATTCAATCCCCGTCCACACGAGCACCAATGCAGGGCTGACATTGCTCACAGGAGTGAAGTGCTGGCAACCTGCTCTGTCTTCCCCCGCTCCCCCGGGCCCATACCTTGAGAGCTATTGGACCACGATCGGCACACCAGCGAATGACAGCCCAAGCTGAGGCGCCAGCCCCCCTGGTCCTAGCAGCTCATCATCGATGGGCCCGACAAAGGAAGAAACATACCAAACCCGCCCCCATTTGAAACTCTAATATGTTCTTATGCGTAGCCCCCTGTGCTTCTAATAAAATAATGAAAAGCACAGTCTATACCTTTAGTTAATTGTGTCGGAGTGACATCACCATGAGGCAGAATCTGCGGGAGATGACTGTATAGCCTGCACGAAGGATCGAACAAACAATGAGCAGTAAAATAGATAAGTACAGCTCAACCCCGTTATAGCACAATCCACTATAACGCGGTTTGGGTGTGGACCCCGAATATTTAAAAAAAAAAACTTTTTTTTTTTGCGCACACACTACACACAGCTACCCCTACCCTTGGTGTCGGCTGCTGGTGGGGATCTGAGCGGGGCTGGCGGGGGGGGTGTCAGAGCGGGGCTGACATCGGAGCGGGGCTTGCGGGGGGAAGTGAGACTGCTGGGGGAAGTGCGAGGAGAGTTACGGTGACTGCTGGGGGACGTGTAGGGCTGCCTGCGCCTCACTCCACCTCTTCCTACCTCCCCCCTCTTACCGATCGGGCGCACGGTGACCATTTTTTAAAATAAATTAGCGTGACCCCAGTTATAGCGCGGTCAGATCGGGTGCCCCCGAGGACACGCTATAATGGGGTTGAGCTGTATAGCCTGCATGAGTATGGCCATGACTCGTTTCCTAACGGCATGCTGGCTGTGTAAACTGAACACACAGCCTCCGTTTTACCTCCGCTACTGATATTTATCTGTCTGGCTGATTCATGGACAGTAACTACCAACTGGGGTTCCCCTGGGGCTCATATGAGCAATACAGCCACAAGCAACAAACAACTAGTTTGGTACAGGAACAATTTGTTACTGTAATACACTGAGGATTGAATACAATGTATATATGTTTTGCCACTGCTGCTTATACATACAGAGGGAATCAGAACGATTGTATGTGATGCTTTCTGAGCATGTTTTATTATCTTTTGAATTAAATCTACACTGTTATTTTCACTATCTGAGTCTATAGCTGGATGCGGTCTGAGAACCGCGCCTCGAGACGTAAAAACATTTTTAGAGTGTGCCTCAGAATACAGTGTATAAGGAAGTCAGTCATAGCGGAGTGGGTATGAAAGGAGAGGTATAGATAGATCTATCTCCCTAGGTGTCTACAGGATTAATTGCAATACCCCGACCGGATTCGGGTATATATTCTTATCAGGAGTTACTGGAATATGGGAGGGCGATACTGCATAAGATGATCCTTGTTACACTAAAGAGGGCTGTAGACGGACGTTCACAGAGGTAGACAATTGGAGACTTTTATAAGGTGAAATTATAATAAGGCTTTATTGTGACTTTTCCTTTTCATCAGGAAATCATCCAAACACAGGGGGAACAGAGCTTCTATTCACTTGGGAGTATTTCTAGTGAAATCCTATGCAATTAATTCACATCTCCGTTAGTTAAGCATTTCTCCCAACCCCAAACACATAGCATGAAATAAGCAGATATAAGCAGTCTTTTAAGAATGAAAGTCTTATCTGTTAGCTGCTGTAGAGTAAGCTCCTCTGCTCTCCTGGAACCGCACCCATGCGTGCACAGAAAATCATCATCCAGGTTTAGAAGTCTTATTTGGTGTCTTGCAATCAGCTATGCTGTGCAGAGCTCAAGACATGGTCAGCTCCAGAGATATGTGTTCTCTTGGTCAGTCTCTCCTGGGAGACTCAAGAACACTGCTCTGTCTCCAAAGTTCAGCCCACAAGTGAGCTAAGGTGTCACTTCCTGTCTCAACAGACAGGCTTTTGTAAGCAATCAGGCAGGTGGTGTTTATTAATTGACTACCAGCAGTTAACCACCACACTGCTAGATTAAAGGCACATTACTTGAACGGGGATTACTCCCCTGTTACATACCTCCCCTGTTTGTGGGAAGCTCGGACTTGCCACGGCCAAAGCCCATCCTTCCACTCTCATTCTAGATATCTCAGTGACTTGAATGAGAGTTGATGGAGGAAGAGAACCCTCAGTCCTGTTGGGATTGGAGCCCTTTCTCCAGTTTATTTGTGTCTCCTCCTGAAGGTGCTTGAGATCAGCACCCCTCAGTCGCTCGAGGAGGACTTTCTCCAAGTATAGTCTTTTTTCTACGTGCGCGGTCATGAGATTTCCCTTGCGTCGGTTGCTTGTCTTATTGTAGGCATACTGTATGGCAGCAGTTGTAGCGTGTTTAAAAACAGCCCTTTGAGTTTTCCGCTCTTGAAGCTGTCTCTCTGCCCTTTTCCCACTCAATGGGGTTGCTAGTTCAGCCTCTTTGAGATTAAGTTGCAATTCCACACCCACTTCCAGAGAATGTCCCATCTTTTCAGCTTCATCAGCTAAGGATTCATCTGGTTTTAATTCAGCACGTGTACCTTCTTTTGTTGGCTGCTGGGTGGCTGAAGGTTTTGCTAGTGCTTGTTTAGGTGGTTCAAATTTTGCAACCTTGTCTTTCAGATGAGCGGTATTCCCAGCTCTCACTGTACCCTTGTCTTCATGGGTTTTTGAGGCTGTGGGATACTAACGCTTAGTCAGGGTCAATACTTGTCCTTGTAGGACTGTAATCTCATCCGCGAGAGATCCCTGTTTTTTGAGTGCATCTTGCAAGTCTCTTCTCAGGGAATTTATCTGCATGCTTTGCTTTCTCTGAGCTTGCCTCCACATTTTTATTGCATTGTGAAGCACTATGAACTTCTTTGCTTGGGCCACAGTTACTTGTTTCAGTTTCTGGACCTTGTGCTCCCTTTTGTGCCGCGTCACCTGGGTTCTAAGCTTGGCTTTTAGCGTTGCTTTGGTGATGCTCAGGGTAGCCTTCAGTTTCTCATGCTGCTTTGCGGGTACATTCTGGGTCATCAGACGTTCCCGCAGCAATTGAATTTCTTTAACAGCCTGCAGATTGTCATCCTGCAGAGTTCGCTGCTTCTCCTCGGCATTCTTGAGGTGCGTACGCAGACCTTGCAGTTGGTTCTGCAGTCGGTGCTCTGCTTCAAACTTTTCCTTGACTTCTTCTGTGAACTGAAAACTTTCTTCTTTCAGTTTTAAGTTTTCTCTTTTTAATCTTGAATTTTCTCCTTTTTCAGTCTCTGTATTCTTCAGGGCTTCTTTGCAGTCCTCCTTCCATTTATGCACATCTGTTTTGAGAATGACAATCTCCTGGCGTGAGACTTCCTTCTCTAGGTTGGGGGTCTGAAGCTCCTTCTGAGAGACTTTGAGATCTGTATCAAGATTGACAATAGTTTCTTTAGCAATGTCCAGCTCCTCAGTGAGACTGTGTAGTTCCTTTCTGGAAACTTCCAGGTCTGTGCGGCAGCTGTTGGTCTCATGATGTGAGGCATCAACTGCTCAGCGGAGTGTCTGAACCTCTTTCTGAAATACGTCCACTTCTATCCGGACACTGTTGATCTCCTGCTGTGAGGCATTCAGCTCTATACGAAGAGTGTGAACCTCTTGCTGGAAGACTGTCATCTGCTTCAGTGCCTCCTCATACTTCCGCTTTAGCGTAGCCACCATTTTATCAGATTGGCTCTGCTTTTCATCCATGGCGGAAATAGTAGCCTTTGCAGTATCTAGCTCAGTCTTGAGATCGTCCAATTCTGTACTGGCTAAAGAGTAAATTGTGAGCACATCTTTTTGTAGCCTCACGTTATTTTTCTGTAGCTCTGTGTAACAATCTTCCTTTTGTTTCAATTGTTCACGGAGCATATCACTGTCATGCCTGGCATTTTTCAGGGCATCTTCAGGGCTGGTCAAGGGATCGTCACTCACTGGTTCCGGCTCCACTTCCCTGGGATGGTTGGTTGAGGGTTCCTCACTGTTGGCACCGGACAGACACTTCTTTGGGGTACACGACTTCTGCCTTGGGCCCTCTGGATATTCGGTTAACCGCGGGATGAATTCTACATTTTCTCTAGGCTGCAGGGCAACTCGGTCCCCCTTTTTCTCCACAGGATCTGCGGACGTGTCTGTTCCTTCCACGGTAAGTGAAGAACCGCTTTTCTTTTTCTTTTTCCGCTTCTTTGTTTTGGATGACTCCGTCCCATCCGGAATACTGGGGTCTCCTTCTTTATTTGATACTTTAGCAGCTCCATTATATACGCCAGGCTTTTCTTGCAGTTGCTTTAGCTGACAGAAATATTGGGTGATCTGCTGCTCCCGCTCTGCCTCCTGTTGATCATATTCGTCATCAAAGGGAGCGGTCTTTTCTGTCCGTGCCGAGTTCTGGCACCCCCACCATTCTTGGGGTGTTTTGTGGGTGTGACTCGGTGCGGGTACCCCGTAAGAGAGGTCTTCCTCTTTATTGGACTGGAAGGGCCACTCTTCCATGTGGTAGGGTTCATTACAGGAACGCTGCATCTTGTCCTCCATTTTTAGGCTATCAGGTGTAATTTTCTTCCTGACCTCAGGAGGCGCTATTGCAGCTGTTGCCACTGTATTTGCTAGAACCCCCAATTGTGGTCGTCCTACAGATGGGCATATTTTGCTTGTAGAGGTCGTAGCTCTCACAGACATCTCTGTAGAATTTTTCTTTCTTGGGTAATTTTTTTCAATATCAGCAGCACTGTGCATGCATTTTCTCTTATCAGGTATACAAGATGTGCAGTTGCTAGGTAAAAAAGTCTATTTGCTTTACACCATTTACTTGCTAGGTGCAATCTCCCCACTTCAGCAACAGAATTTGGTGTTCTGCCTGAGTTCAGTAATTTTCAGTCTTATCTTTGGGTATTATGGCATTCACACTTCACACTTTGGGTGTCTGTTTTGCTCCCAAGATATATATATGCAGACTTTTTTACTTGCAGAAAAAAAACATTCTTTGCAGTGGACCATTTCTTTCATTCCCGGCAGGGTGACTCAACATTCGCAATTGGCTTTGAAAAACCTTTTTCACAGTTCAGAAATCCCATTTTCCCCAATAGGGCAATTTTACACTCAGCATGTGTTTGCTAAAAATTCCCCTGCTTCAGCACAGTCTTGTATCAATTTTCACACTTTTCTGCATATACTCCATTCACAGCTGGTAGCCCTATGCGGTGTAGCAACCTTTATTTGCAAAATCAGTACCACTCGTGGTCACCATCTGTATTCACTGCTTCAGCGAAACTTTTGAAAACAACAACACCTATCCCTTTTTAAGGGCTGACTCACTTCTTGAACCCTGACTATGGCTGGAAGGCAAAACCCATATTTGAATGACCATATTACACTTTGTGATAGGCAAAAAAGGTTTAGCTGTTTCAGCAGTCTCTCTCCTCTGGGGATTGGGGCAAAGAGCCCGTCTGTGTTTTTGTAAGTTTCAATGCAGTGTAAGTTTCAGTGGTGTGTCCCCTTAACTCTGATCTCTGCTGCATGAGGTTTTTTTTTTTGGTTTTTTTCTCTAAGTTGCTCAGACTGTTTGTAGACAAAAAGCATAACAAAAAAAATTTCACAGAAAAATCTCCGGTCCTTTTTAACTTCAAAGACACCTCTTGTCCCACTTCGAACACCATATGTAGACGGACGTTCACAGAGGTACACAATTGGAGACTTTTATAAGGTGAAATTATAATAAGGCTTTATTGTGACTTTTCCTTTTCATCAGGAAATCATCCAAACACAGGGGGGGGGGAACAAAGCTTCTATTCACTTGGGAGTGTTTCTTGTGAAATCCTATGCAATTAATTCACATCTCCGTTAGTTAAGCTTTTCTCCCAACCCCAAACAGATAGCATGAAATAAGCAGATATAAGCAGTCTTTTAAGAATGAAAGTCTTATCTGTTAGCTGCTGTAGAGTAAGCTTCTCTGCTCTCCTGGAACCGCACCCATGCGTGCACAGAAAATCATCATCCAGGTTTAGAAGTCTTATTTGGTGTCTTGCAATCAGCTATGCTGTGCAGAGCTCAAGACATGGTCAGCTCCAGAGATATGTGTTCTCTTGGTCAGTCTCTCCTGGGAGACTCAAGAACACTGCTCTGTCTCCAAAGTTCAGCCCACAAGTGAGCTAAGGAGTCACTTCCTGTCTCAACAGACAGGCTTTTGTAAGCAATCAGGCAGGTGGTGTTTATTAATTGACTACCAGCAGTTAACCACCACACTGCTAGATTAAAGGCACATTACTTGAACGGGGATTTCTCCCATGTTACAAGGGCATACCCTCCATCTCCTCTGTGAATCAATACGATTTTATGCAGAATACGACGCATGGTGATGTTCCTACGGTGGGCTTTGCGGATTAATACGCTTGTTGAGCTATTGGCTCTTCTTTCTAAATTTTGCAGCTATCAAAATTTTCTGTCATTTTAGCTCTGGCACCTTTGAGTGCCTTTAGTGCATCAGGCTGGGGGTATGAATCTTCCATGCTTGATGGCTTAGGAGAATTATTTATCCTGCTTTAAACTAAATACAGGAAATTATATATTAAGTGAGCTGTGTATGATTTAATACTATTAAGTTTCATTGACAGTAGCCTTGATTTGACTAGACAGGGGTTCCATATGGAATATAAGCTACTATCCGCTATAGCGCCAATTACGTGGTTAGGAGCATAATATTAAGTGTTTTTTAGGGACAGGTCACAGATCTATTTACTTGGTCCCTCTTTACAAATTATTTGTAACACCTAATAGAAGTGTTTCACTTATTACATCATTAAACATTCACATACAGTGAGGGCATTCAGTAGGGTACTGGTTCTGTCCTATTGTACTCTATTTCCAGGAACCAGTGAAGGGGATATAGAGTTTGAGTATAGTACTGGAGATGAGGAGATTGGGTTTAGCTCCGACGAAAGTGAAAGTAGTGAGCCATGCCCCAAAGGGAATGAGTTAAGGGACTTTTCTTATAGAGCCATTAACGATGAAACACTGATTGTTGTAGAGCATTTCCCCAGTTTTGAGTCTGCACTGCCTCATGCTTCACCCCCCTTGGTTAGTAAGATTATGGTGGAGTATCAGTCAGATTGGGGTATGCCTAGTTCCGACAAAAGCGCTTGGGTTATCCTGGCGGGATATTTCTGCGTACTTAGATTCCATGCCTGCCACCTTGCCGGGTTGTGGGTGCCCCTTATGTTACCAGGGATGTCGTTTGGTGGTTGCTTTAAATCCAGTAGATCATGCCTAATAGGGTATTTTCAGTGACAGTGCCCGGTAGTACAGAGAATTAGTTGGCTATTAAAACTGGAGCACTAATATAACAAGATTCTCCAGGTTGTGAGGAACCTATATTGCACAAGGCAGTTATTTGATGTATGAACACAAAACTGAGGTGCTCCCTATACAAATCCAGTGAGTTGGAAGAAACCCAACTGACTGACCCTAATAATAGTGATGCATGCAAAAGTAAAGGACACACCAAACAATGGTAAAATACTGGCCCGAATCAATAATGCTGCTCAGCCAGTCACGAATCTTCCCTTGATCCTCGGATAGCAATAAGTCACAAAGTTGGCAGAGCGCAAGAAAGAAGAAAATATGTGCTATTAGATGGTAGATAATACACACCATATACAGTGGTTGACAATGATATATCATTCATTCCACACACCTCATCCCCTTTCAACCCTCCCCTCTTCCCCTTTTCCCCCTTCCCTCCTCCCTTCTTTCCTTTGCTTGCCGTTGTGCTTTTTTTGTCAACCACTGTGTATGTTGTGTATTATCTACCATCTAACTGCACATATTATTTTCTTCTTTTTTGCGCTCTGCTATCTTTGACTTAGTTATTTGATGTGTCTAGAAAAATGTATTTTGTTCACAGACAATGTATATCATGCATCCTAATGTGATATTCATGTGAAATGTTATGTTGTTTTGTTCAGGTTTCATCCGATGATGGTACCCAAAAATTTAGGACCCAAGTGGGTTCTTTGGGAATCCACCAGAGGGAGAGTGTAGTAGGGTCCCCCCTGACTACTATACTGCCCAATGGGCTGGCAGTAAACCCTGGTACAATCAGGTTGCCAGTAGTTGGTATAGGGTTTCCCCCCTGCTCTTTGGTAATGCACTTGAGTGACAGCAGGGGGGTGGTACATCCTGTTGTAGATGGGACAACAGGGTGCCGCCTTCTGGTTGTACTTAAGGGCAGGACCACCCTAAAGTTAGTTTTTGTTCCTTCCCATCTGAGGAAGGCAGGTCACAACACTGGGAGCCTGAGATTGGGGCCTTCCCATGTGCTCTTCCCTCCGGGGGGAGAGTGAGTGTGGACCATACCTCTGCTTCCGCTAGGGAGGTGGGGAAGAGCTAGGATGACTGCGGATTACCTTGACGGTCCAGGGGCCATCTTCCAGTGATAGCTGACCTGACAGACAGCATCCGGCAGAAGACTGCAGTAACAGTTACACAGCAGAGTGTAGTAATAAACCTGTTCCTGTTTTGCAATATACCTCCTGAATGGTGCGGGACCTTACTGGGGGGGGAGAGGTAATAATTCTACCGTGGAAGATCACCTTCAGTTCCTGGAGTCCACGGCAGATGGAGGTGCTGCAAGGCTAAGGAGATTTGTGGGGTATGAACCCCAGAAGCCTGTTCCTGTATCCCCACTACCATCGGCGGACGACTCGGCCCTCCTGTTGCCTGCAGGTATATGCACCATACACCCTGTAATGGCCCCTATCTGCGATTGGGTGGGAGAAACACTGTTACATTTGAAAACATAGAATATATGAACTTGACTAGCCAACAACATAATGAGTCCAGTTATTAATTTAAATGCACACAGTGAAGCAATGTCTCCTGGGTAGCATGTGTGTCTCTCACTATCTGTTAATAGTTGGTTGTTATTTATACAGATTAGCAGTTATGTAAAATACATAATCTTAAGTATGTTTCTGTTAACCTACCAGAGCAGCTTTATCAGTTCTGACTTATCCTTTGCCTCATTTTCAGAGGCATTTTCAGAGTCTATACCCCCTCACTACTCTAGCCTGGCGGCGTCTAGGGCCCACCATACTATCCCTCTCTCAACCTCCTGTTTCCATTTCTCTGTGTGCTCGCCAAAAACCTGCTTTTATAAAACCGAACTTGTTTTCCTTAACATCTTTGTTTATTTATATAATTTTTATGTATGACTAACCCCAACTATGCACCAACACTTAACCACCTAGCCCTGCTAAGTTAAACTTGACCTTGGGGTATGTCCTACCTTGCTGCACTCTAAACACCTCTTTCATTCAGCACTTCGCAAATTTAGTGTTCTTTAGTAGATTCCTAAGACATCACCCACAGCCAAGATAAAAGAGCAGCATGAGACACAGTGGATAATTATTAAATGAACATTCCATGCAATTCAGTAAAACATTAGAATAAGGTCATAACACACTGCTGTCCCCCAGTTCCGCTGTCATTCCCAACAGTTCCCTTTGCGTTGATTTCTAGTGTTCTAAGATTGAAGCGCTCACTAGCCATGTTTTGCGCATTACCTAAGTAGTTGGGCGAGTAATGTTGTAGGCATTCTAAGGCTCCTCCGACTAATTCCGTACTGTGCTACAGAAATAACCCTACATGCATCTTTTGTTCTCCCCCACTCCCACCGCCCCCTTCTGCCCACACGCTACAGTCTATTCCTAACTCTCCGGGGGTCAATGACCCTCTGTGGCCAAAACCAGAGCCTCCATTTGGAGGTAGGAGGATATTACCCTCCTGTGACTATGGCCTTCGCCACCTGGACTCTCGCCCTGTTGTGGTGCACTCCTCATTTTCAATTGCCCCTCCCCCCACCGCCCATACAGACCGCACCAATCCGCTTCATGCAGTGATTACTTCTGGGCCTCGTGGATCACCAGATCTTCGGGACTCTGCATCGCCATCCAGCAACCGGTCCCATTCTGCATCACGGCTCTCCAAGCGGGAGCCTCCGTGACCCACAAGACCCGGATTGGAGCCATGGGTGTGTCTGTGGTGATGATATAAAGAATCCCCTTGTGTGTTGTCTTTAAATTGCTTGGCGCTGTGTCCGCCTTCAGTATCCTACTCATTTAAGTCCTTGATTGATCAATTAATTTCCCTTGGCCGCCATTGCCTTCCTGCCTCTTGCTGAGTCTCTAACCTCGTTCCAGGATGGCTCTGGAGAAGGTTCTTCCTCTTCAGCTCCATGAGCAATGTTTGTTTTTATCCCCAATTTCTTTAGGAATTCTTCTAGCTCCTTCATGGTGTTGGCAGGTCCGTCCTTAATTACCAGAAGCCTAAAAGGGAATACCCATCTATATATCACTCAATTTTCCCGTCGGCATCTTGTAATAGGCTGAAGCTTGCGCCTTTTGGCTAGTGTTAAGTGGGATAAATCTTGGTATTCTTGCAAGTTTATTCCTTCATAGGTGAGTGTGTTGGAACTTTGGGTAATTTGACATAAGGCATCCTTTGTCTTAAAATAGTGACGTATCTATAGCTCTCCTGACTGCGGTTTGCTCCGCAGGGCCCTGTAGCAACAGTCCAGACCCAGTTCCACTCCTGTCTTCTAAGGCAGCATGATGTTCAGCCACTTTGAGACAGTCTTTTGACTCCGTGACCGACTGCGGGAACACCCTAATAACAATATTATTTCTCCTGTCCCTATTTTCAGAGTCTTCCTGCCTTTCCGCCAGCTTGTAGGCCTGCTCTTTCAGGTTGTTTGTCCATTTCTCTTTTTTTTTCTGCAGTGCCTTGATAGTTGTCCAGCTTTTTTTTCCAGGGTATCTGTCTGTCGTTGTTTGCAAACTCACAAACAAGGGTTCGTTGATAATAAGTAGTTTATTTTAATACATAATATAGTATGATCATACTAATTAAAAAGTCTACAAGACTCTCTGCCAGGGAGTGTCCAGGCAGCCTCTTTATACATTCTTGGTTCCTTTGTCTAAAACTGTTACTAGGCAGATTATACTAACCACTCCTTAATTCTTAAACCAATCATATTACAGCTCATTAAACCTGGTTAAAACTAACCTCAAAACAACTATGAATAGCTCCTGGTACCAGGTCTCACTAGGAATGTGGGCGTTACTTTAGACACATTCGTAAATCAACTTAGGAGCGAAATCTCTCATTCACACCAGACACACATTCTTACTCTCAAAATGGATACTGGACATGAATGACTTTACAAAATGGAACTGAACATCACTTTCAATCCTTCTCCAGAGCCCCCCCCCCCCCCCACCCCCCCAGTCCATTTAAAAAAT
Source organism: Ascaphus truei (assembly GCF_040206685.1). Taxonomy (NCBI): domain Eukaryota; kingdom Metazoa; phylum Chordata; class Amphibia; order Anura; family Ascaphidae; genus Ascaphus; species Ascaphus truei. Next base: position 327,877,579 of record NC_134486.1, read on the forward strand.
ATGTTCATAATGTATATATCAGTGGGGGGACTCCATTTTGTCTGCTATAACCATTCTATACTAACACTGCCATTATGTTAGTCTGTTGTTGACTGACCTGTTACCCAATTAATGTTGGCTGAATTCCTGGACTATGTATGTTCAGACATAGTTTCGGAATGAAGAAACAGGAAGTTTAGCCAAGGATGCATAGTCTAAATTTATGTACTGTTTCAGCACTTCAAGCAACGTTTTTTTAATGTTGATTGTTGCTTGTCTTCAATGTGTAGGGCCAGATATGTGTAGAGGAGGAAGTTGCTAGCACTGGGCCTTTCCCTTTACTGTCTCTGTGCCTGCTTGACAGCCCTCCTGCAGCACTGTGCTACCCCACAGGACTATGCTGGTCCCCTTGCTGTGGGGTCAGATGGCTCCACCACCATCCTGCAGCCAGTTACAGGGGAGGGGGGTCATCTAGAGATTCTCTCAGCCCGCTGGATTTTTTGGCCGGTAGACAGCGGGGGGAGAGGGGAGGAGACGCACTGCAGAGGAGTGCCCACTCAAAATTGTCGCCCCATCTCACTCGATTCCCCCCTCCCGCACCAACCTATACCCCCAAGCGTCCTAGAGCAGTTCTTTGTTAAGCAGGGGGTTCCCCCAGTCGAGCGGCTGCCTTAGGCCCCATCCAGGGTGGTGCTGAGCGGGCGCATGTGCTCACGCTGGACACGTTGCAACAATGCATGTGACCTGCGTGAGCGGGCGGGTGCGCCTGCTCAGCGCTCAGCCGCTTGCCCAATGTGGGTGAACCAGCTCCGTGACATCGGGGCCGCGCCCCCAAGACGTGCGCGCACCAAGCCGGCCAGGAAAAGCACGGCCGAGCAGGACGCAGCGCTGGAGCGCCTGTTTCCACCCTGGTTGAGGCCTCAGTCTCCTGCGCAATGGGGGGGATGGGGGAGGGGAGGTAGCAGTCCCAATTGCGCTGGCAGCTCACCGGCGTCCCGCCAACCCAGAATGGCCATCCCGCTTCTTGTGGTCTCCTCACTTACCCCGGCAGCTCCGATCAGTGGGGGGTCTCTACTGGCTCTCCGCAGCCCGGTCAAGGTGTGGACGTCAGAGTCTTCAGGGAAGGATGTTCCCTCACTGCCACGGAGCTCCTCTGGGACAGATCAGTCGAGGTTCGGCACCATTTTGTCGCTCTGGATACTCTCTCATCCCTCAACACTTTGTGGGGAACTTATAGGAGCTCAGGCGAAACTGTAAGCATCAGGGTTGGCTTGTGGGTGTTGACATACTTTACATTTTTATTTTTTAAATAAATTTCAATGGGGTGAATGGCCCCGATAGAGCAGTTTGGCCCAGAGCTCAGTAGCTCTGCGTCCTCTCTGATCGACTGCTGGCCACACCTCTCCTACATGTTCTATTATAATGCCCTTGTATTCTATTGTCTGTACAAATATACATACATTTTATTTTCTTCCAACTTCTTCATATAGTGCAGAAAAGCAGATTAATTTCCCATTTTGTTCCGTTAACTCTTCAAGTTGTTTGAACTTGCAACAAACTGACATTTTTTTTATGCCATCATTTCTGTTTGATTTTGTTTTATTTGATTTAAACATCAATTATGTTGTCTTTGTAATTTATTCGTGAATGCATGATGCCTAATGAAGGAGAGAGATAATTTTTTGTTGGTATAAATCCCTTTTGTAAACCTGTACTCAGACATTTCTTTTATGTGTAACTTTTCATTTGATTCCTCAGGCTATGGATCTGTCCTGAATGAAGAGGGGGAAGTAGAGATGGATGCTATTATCATGGATGGGAAAAATTTGGCCACGGGAGCCGTCTCTGCAGTCAGATGCATAGCTAACCCAATAAAACTTGCCCGCCTTGTTATGGAAAAGGTATGTTTTATGAGCACTTCAATAAAATGTATAGTTCCTCTTTGGTGTGTTGCCAACTTATCTAATATAAATCATCAGTGGGTTGGTTCACTGGAACTTTTATATAGTTGGATTATTACAGTGTTACAATCCACTATCAAAGGTTTGGTGTGCCACCTTGTGGCTATATCTATGTACAACAAGTGCAAGCTCCCTCTACATGGATAACATCATTTAGTGGAAGTGCACTATCATAGTCTACTTGTCTCTGCTACAATTACTGCATTTTTTTCTTCTTCCCTTCCTCTGCACCGAAGGCTATCAGTGTGTCTGTCTATATTGTCTCTTGCACATGTGTCATCTGTTTGGCTTCTGTTACACTGCCTAAATTGTCAATTCTCCAGTCCTTGGACTTAACTTAATGAATGTATTAATAGATTATATATTTTTTCAGTAGACCTCTGACTACAAAGTGATCACTACACAATAACAAAATACCAACACTACCAGTATTGCTTCTTATTGCAGCATTATCTTTTTGGGGGAGGCAGAGGGTAGTATGAAAACTATAACATAAATCAAGTGATGTGGATATCTTTTTACTCTTTACAGTTAAGCAATAACCTGCCAGAAAATCAATATGAATGTAGCTTTCTGTGTACTCTACTTTTGCCAGGGATTAACATAGGGTTGCCACATTTACATTTGTTTAATTCGGGACACTGAAATCCAGTATGGAAGTGTGAGGTCATAATGAGGGATTTGCAAGTGCTTTGAGCTGAGTGGTATCGCCGGCTTGACTGCCATATTTTTTGGTGTTTATCATCTCTGCTCGTAGCAGGTCGGGGAAAGACGCCACTGAACTAACAAGTAGTAGCGTGAGAAAAAGTAACGCCTATAACACATGGGTGTCATGGCAGTGTCTGAACTTTATTATTTTAATAATTTAGTTAGGCGACCCCCACAGCCAGCCGGGCCTTGGACACTTGTCCTGGCTCTCTCCCCCACCCCATCCCACCCCACATTTCGACGACCCAGCGCATTACACAGCTTTTCAGCACAGCCTGGGTTAAAGAATTGCAAAACCAGTAAACCTACTCGTAGACAGCTGTTTGGTTGTTTCGACATTCTGGGTCTCATCAGTGGGAGGATGGTTAAACTCATGGAATCTTCGTAAATCAGTATTGCCGACCTGAGGAAGAGAGCACTCACAAAACCTTTTCTGATGATATCAATTGTAAGTCCAGATAAAAAAAGGTATTGCCTAATACTGAATTACTCATTCACTTTCACAACTGGATTAACAATGCCATTTCTATTTAATTCTGTAATTATTTAGAATCTTACACTTTGTACAGATTATTCTTGTGTATTGCTGGCGATTTTGTATTCTCATCGTAATGGCGTAATTACTACTTCTTCCTTCTTCCACCCCATTGAATGCTGATAAGTGGTTCTGTCTGGGGTGTTTATACTCACTTGGTGCTGGTTTTCCAATGTTTGACATCTGACAAAGGGGGAAAACTCGCAGTCATTGTGATCCACCGTAACCTCTATTTATAATTGTCAGTTATACTCTGACCGAGATTCTCCTGAGGGTGACATCCCACGGATATGGAACACTAGCTGTTGTAATATTTGTTTTCATAATGTTGTTCTGGCAACATTATTTTATGTGAAATGTTCTAGCATGGTTAATATTTGCCTGCTCTAAGCCAAGTACATATTGTATAAACTGTATGTTTTGTGGTATCATAAATTGTATACATGTATTATATCTGTAAATTCGCAGGTAAGACTCAAGTTGTTTTAATTGTGATAAAGGTAAAAGTGACAATTCTAGTCATGATACAAATCAATTTTTTTTTATATGTCCAGTTTTATATCTAACTCTAATGTTCAGATTTTACATTGTGGACATGATCTCTATATATTTATTTCTGCTCCACTTTTTGCTTTATTTCAGACGGATCATGTGCTTTTAACGGCTAATGGAGCTGCTCTTTTTGCAAAGGCTCAAGGAGTTCCAGAAGTTCCTGGTGAAAAGCTCATCACAGAGCGATCCAAGGAGAGATGGAGGAAAAACATAGAATCAAATTCCAATCCGGTGGCAACACAAGTGTAAATTTATATTTTTTTAAAAGTGTACATTTACTGTCATTTTGGTATACAAACTATATTCTTCTTAATTTTCTCACATGTTAGGAGCTGCTATCTTTTTCTACTTTTCAATGATATTGCAGGTGTCAACTTCACATAATGATTCCTATTTATTTTCGTTATCACTGGTGTTTTATTTTGGAGATTAGATGGAGTATTTTTATATGTTTAGTATCTTATAAACCCCTGAAGTGTGTTTTTTTTTTTAATTGTGCAGTGTTTCAAAACTGATGCGTGTGCTATACATGCTAAAAAGGAAGTATGTTAAGGGTTTTCTTTTATCTTTGCCTCTCTTCCCTCTGCTCTTTATTAATCTGTCTTTTATCTAATTGTTTCTCTCTCGCCCTTTCTCTCTGTGGCAAGCTCCATGATTGGGAGTAAATGCGTGCTGAACTCTAGCACCCTTTTTTGGATCTGTGCCTTGATCCCTCCCCACCCTTTCCTTCTTTACCTCAGCATTTCGTAGTCTTTCCCACTATACTCTGTATCATCAAACTGTTCACTTCTCACACACCACAAAGCCTTTCAATGGCAGCATGACACCTATTGGTACTTTGAGTCAGGGTCACTGTTGCCACAAGACAATGGCGATGTACTAGAATGGGTATTACCATAGGGTACCAGCTAATCGAGCTTTGTAAAGAACGACATCGGAAGCTGTGGGAGTGTGGGATGAATTATCTGGTATACTGGCAGTGGTTCTCTAAATCAGGAGTGAGCAAACTTTTTAGGCCGAGCCCCCCTTTTCATCCATGAAAATCACATGGAAAAAAAACCTTTATTAAACGATGTACAATGTAAATACATCTAAATACTTACATATTTCAACAGCTCGCGCTTGCAAAATTAGGCTGCGTCCACGTTGCCACTGAGAGCGCACATGCTTGAGAGCGGTGACATCACCAACTCTCCAAGCATGAGTGCAAGTTGTAGCTGCGATGAAACACATTGCTGCAATGTGTGTGTGTGGCCAGTGTGAGCCAGTGCTTGCGCGGCGCTTAGCTGCTTGCACAAGCAAGCAAACTTGAATTTGCCGCTCGCTAGCGCGTCACGTGAGCGGTTCGCTCAATGAGGGCAAACCAGCTCTGTGATGTCATGGCCACGCCCCCATCATGCCCAATACCCCCTCCCCCCCCCATGCACACACCTAGCCGGCCACAAATTGCCCGGCCGAGCAGAGCGCGTGACGTCACCGCGCACGAGCGCCAGCACGCTGCTCCATGTTTTACCGCCACCTAATTTTGCAAACCGTAAATCTTGCACCCCCCAGTTTGAACACCGCTGCTCTAAATAATGCTGTCACTCGGTATAAAGCCATTCTTACTGCTCAGTATTCTATAACAAGGGTGTCATCAATTTAACTGCTTTTAGTATTGTAATGAACTTAAACTGTACGGGGTATAATTTAATGAATTTGCAAGTTCTAATAATTATACTAATAACTTTTACATAGAGTTTCATAAAGGGGACTAATATAAAAAAAAATAGTGATTTTTTTTTTTTTTTTTTAATCATTTCTTACACTTGATATAAACATCTTATTTACTCTCTTAACGGTGCTACAAATATTCTTAGCAGTGAAAGGTTTTCATGTACATTTGTAGAAGTATACATGTAGAATCCACTGTGTACACTAAACTGATGTTTATATTTTCTTAGGGGTCTCGGCACAGTTGGGGCTGTTGCTATTGACAGTGAAGGAAACCTGGCATGTGCAACGTCTACGGGAGGAATCAGTAATAAAATGGTTGGACGTGTTGGTGATTCCGCATGTGTAGGTGAGATTAAACGGAAGTCATTAGCCATTTGGGTATCCGTTTGCCTGTAATTGGAAACACTTTCAAAATGCCGCTGCAGTGTAGCGCTTGAGTAGCTGTATTAGTTCTGCAGAGCACCGAACCTTGCTGATTGTGATTCATTTTATTGAGCTATTATGAAAATTCCAAATACTGTACTCATCGTTGAAAATGAGTTTCCAAAACCACAAAAATTCCTATTTCACATTTCTGTTCTCATATATCACATCTGAAGAAAGAACCTCTGTCTTTTTGCGAGCTAACACACAACCAAATCAATTAGTAACTTTTTCTTCTTGTGTCATGAAAAGATAACACTATTTGCTAAATATCAAATGCAACTTTTACTGACCTTTCAGCATGAATCCTGGAGGCTATGATTCAGGTTTTGGGAAACCCTTCCACTCTCTTGCTAAGGTGATTTATTAATCATCTGAGATGTACAGGTGCAGCAGCACATGCACAACTCGTCAGGAGAAGCTGTGAGAAGTGGGCAGGGAGTGTTCCAGCTGGTGCCATAACGTTGGCTACATCTGTATAATTGACCTGAAGTGCTTGTTCAAGACTGAATCTATCCCACCAAAATCTAGTGTCAAGTAACATTAATTTTTCCAAATTTTGACACAGAAAATCAATGTCTAGATTGGGTAGGGGGGGAACAGGTTCAGTGTTCTCCCCAAAAAAGGTACCCGCAATATCTCTTCTATTATTAATGCTATCAAAGGTTAATCCTGAAGGCATTGTGGAACCCACTAAGAACAGATAATGTTAATAAAATAAAATAAAAATGCTAATACCACAAATTGCAAAAAACAAAACAAAAATGCAAACCCTACTGGTGTGCAAACTGAAAAAAAAAAAAAAACATGAAATGAACAAAAATAAATATAAAATTTAACCTTGACCTAAATATTAAAACACATAAACATATATATAAAACCTATAACAGTTGATGCTCAGACAGTAGTGTAATAAATATTACACCAATTGTATATATTCTCAGTCCAAATATCAGAACAAATGGGGGGTAAGGGGAACGTTGCTGCAGCTCCAAAAAGTTGATCCGTAAGTGAAAAGTCAATTCCAAAAACATCTAGTAGAAAATATTGTATTTGAGCGCGCTGTCCCTCCAAACGACCACCCTCTCAGCTACACGGTGTCACCCCACAGCTCCCAATCTCCCGTGGTCAGCAGGACATACTCAGCAATCAAAAAACAAAAATAGGAGCGCATGAAAATGAAACCAAGAGAAACCAAAATGAATACATATATTTTATCAAGAAAAGTGATTCATCATACAAACATACATATACCATAAATAATTAATAATAAACTTTGTCTATAATTACAGTAATAAATTGCACCAGAACTCTAGTCACATAAGAGTAAAGGGTGTATACACCCAAATGCACAAGCCCTAGTTGTAACAGGGAGGAAGAAGTGCTAGGAAAGCAAGATGTCAAAGAAAAATAGATTGGCACTAAAAATCTTCCTTGTGCTCCTCGTGGCAGGCTGGGCTCGAACAGCAACACAAACTGACCGTCGTCACGGCCGTGCGTCGCTGCGTAATGACGTCACCAACGCGTTTCGTGTCACATAACACTTCATCAGGGCTTGGCCATAAGCTCTCAGAATCATTCTAATTACGGAGCCTGAGAAAGTCCATAGGGCGAAACGCGTTGCTCAAAATCCCCCTGTTCTTTTGACCTGTTGCGGCCACCGTCGTCAGTAGGACACGGGAAGTGCAGATCTCCATCCGGATGCGGAGAGAGTCTAACTGCAGCACCACGAGCCCTGCTAAACATCCCCTAGAGACTGGCCTTTTACCTCACCTCACACCGCAGCTCACTAGTTGAGTAAGCGGTGTGTTTGTTGTTTATTTTCATTTTTAATAAAGACTTTAGCCTTGACTCCCTGGGCTTATAACTTTATTTATCACTCTGGGAGAGAGAAATCACCATCAGAGGCTGCTACAATTCCCTATCCAGGGACGATAGAAGGAACCATTAAAGATACCTTTCCAAGTGTGCACTCACACTTGGCCGTGTGAGTAGTAACACTTTGATATATCTTTTCCTTTTCCCTACCACTTGACATACGTTAAGTTTTGCAATTTGGAGCAGCGGGACTGCCCCCTGGAGTCCAAAGATACCACCCCTTAGAGTGCACCCACACATGCCCTTGTGAGTGTTTTTAAGTATTCAACCTCTGGCTATTTTGTTCCCTTGCACTTATATTTTGTTCATATTTAAATGCTTTTATTCCGAGGGTGACACCACACCAAGGAAGAAGGAGAGGAAAAGCACAGACGAGAGGCGGAGATCGAATCCACAAGATAAAGAAGGTGACATCATACCAAAGAAGGAAGAAAGGAAGAGCTCAGATGAGAGGCGGAGATCGAATCCACAAGGCAAAGAAGTGAAGACGCAAAGATACCTTGATGCGCAAGCATTTGCACAAGGCCGTGTGAGTGTTAAAAATATTTTGGATTTAAAACATCCACCTTAATGCTTCAGAGTCTCACACACCTGAACCAGACTGTACCCTACTCTATTATTCCACCAGTGCTCCCCCATCCCTTTCTCTTGTCTCCTTTACTTTGAAGGATCCTGGGTAGATCCTCCTTTGGGGTCGTTAGAGTCACAGGAGGAAAAGAAACAGAGGGAGACCTTGCCCACTACCAAGGTTGTTTTTACACCCATATCCATCATTTAACTATTTATAGGTAGCGCCCGAGTATTTCTGTTCTATAGGCACTCTCCCGAATACATTCTTCTGAAGAGAGGCCAGAGGAATCTTTGGAGACTATCCTTCCACATGAGAGGATTCTCGCCACGTCTTCTTTCAAGAATCTTGACAAGATTTTGCACTCCCAGAGACGCATTCCCAAGGACTTGGTCGTTCCCGACAACAAACTCTTTGTACCATCCAAATTTGTTCCAGAGGTCCTGTCTTGGGGTCACTCCTCTAAATCTGCAGGTCATCCAGGTTTTAAGAAGACTACTGATCTCATTCGTCGGAATTTCTGGTGGCCAAGGATGTCTCAAGATATTCTGGAGTTTACCCGCGCATGCCCCACGTGCGCTCAAAGCAAGACTCTCCGTCAAAAGCCTCAGGGTTTTCTGTTACCCCTTCCAGTTCCCGACCGCCCCTGGTCCCACATTTCTATGGACTTCATCGTGGAGTTGCCCAGGTCCAGAGGAATGAACACTATCTTGGTGGTCGTGGACAGGTTCTCGAAGATGTCCCATTTCATTCCACTTAAAGGATTACCCACCTCCCCCGCCCTTGCTGATATCTTTACGGAGCAGATTTTCCGGATTCATGGGATCCCTTCGTCCATTGTTTCTGACAGAGGTTCTCCGTTCGTATCCAAATTTTGGAGAGCTTTCACGAAGAGATTGGGCATCTCTTCTTCTTTCTTTTCCGCCTATCATCCTCAGTCCAATGGACAAACGGAGAGAATCAATCAATCCCTGGAGAAGTACCTGAGATGTTTTATATCCGATTTCCAGGATGATTGGGCTCAACTCCTCTCTTGGGCAGAGTATGCCGTCAATTCTGCAAAAAACGAGTCCACCCGGGAGTCGCCCTTCTTTATAAATTATGGGTTCCACCTTCCTGTCTTCCCATCCCCAACATTCCTTCTGGAGTACCAGCCGCAGATTAACGCATTTCTTCCCTCCAAACCGCATGGTCCAGGATTCAGTCTACCCATCTCAACTCCTCCTGCAGATCGAAACTACAGGCCGATCGTCGTCGTCGTTCGGCGCCCAGTTACAAACCAGGGGATTTGGTATGGCTATCCTCTAGGAATATCCACCTCAAGGTACCATCTCCTAAACTGGCACCTAAGTTCCTGGGACCCTTCCCTATTTGTGAACAAATCAATCCCGTGGCATTCCGGCTCCAACTACCACCCAGTATGAAGATTCCCAATGTCTTTCATGTGTCCCTCTTAAAACCATTTATCTCCAGTCACTTCTTTCCGGATCAGACTCGTAAACCGTATCCCATTACTGTACAAAATAACGAGGAATACGAAGTTCACTCTCTTTTGGATTCTCGCCTATCCAGGGGTCAGCTCCAGTTCTTGGTGCAGTGGAAGGGCTTTGGCCCTGAAGAGAGATCCTGGGTACCTTCAAAGGACATTCATGCCCCATCCCTTCTTAAGTCCTTCAGGAAAAAGTTTCCAGAGAAACCGTTCTTGGACCGTCCTGAGGCCGTTCCTGAAGAGGGGGGTACTGTCAGGAATCGGCGTTCTCCTCGCTCCCCACACAGAGCACTCCCTCCCCGCAGGGAGCCCCTGAACACACAAAACAATCCTGCCTTACCGGCCTCCAAGGCTCCTCTCCCCTGCCGCCGTCGCGGGATCACTCCCCTCGGCGATTCCTCTGCTCAGCGCCGGGCGCGCCCACGCCCTCCTGCACGCACACCTGCACCATCCACTGGCTCGGTTCACACACGTACACGAGTTACGGAGCACACTCAGTCTGCACACTCTTATTCCCGTCCCCCGGACCTCAGGCTCCGCCCCCGCACACTGCACGGGCATACTCAGGTTACTAACAAGACTCACCTGGCCTGTTATGCCTGCACCAATCTGCAGTGTCTCCCTGTAGCTCTTCCTGTCCCGCCTCCGTTCCTAATTGGACCTTCCTGCTTTATCTAGCTCCTCTCTGCTCTCAGTCTTTGCTCGACATAGTCTCTGTATGGAAGTACTTCTGGATTCTCTCAGTTTTTTCACAGTTTCTGACGCAGCTCGTATGACTACCCCCTCTGGCTCTCGATCTCGGCACTCCTTGGACAACGCACACTCTGGTAACCCCTTGAACACGGCTTGGACTACGACCTATCTCCACTCTCCACTCCCTGACTTCGGCAAGGCATCATTCACTCTATCTCTACAACCGGTACCGGCAAGTATTGTCTACCTTACTACACCTGGCCTGGCAACACTTCTTACCACACTCCGACACGCTCCCTTTGCTGCGGGTGCGTGTATTACCACTTCCCCCTTCAGCTCAGGGGACGGGTCTGGTCTGCGGGCAGCACCGGCGTAACACCAATCAACTATACCTATACATAATAACATACATTTATGGTGACAATATACCGAATTCATAATAATGAATACGAAAATAATAATAGAAAAATATATATATAATAAGACATATTAATAAAAAACAAATAAAATAAAAACTGTGAACATAACTTTACATATTTCAATAATGACTATTAATTAGTCTATTATCCACATCACAGCATACTTATACATTTTTAAAATGTTCAGAGCTTTGATGCTCTAAGCACCGCACAACTATACCCTTTGTCCATATTTTAAAAAATATGATATAATATAAAAGACAAGAGATAAATGATAATATCGCAGCTTGTCATAGTTAACCTTTAAGTGTCAGAGTGAAACTCGCAGGACTCCTATTGGCAGGTGCTGATATAAAACACCTCATAACCTGGTTAAAAGAAAACGTATGGACATTGGTTAGAGTCACAGCTTGCACACTGGAATCAGACCTGTGTTGTGGTTGATGGTAATCGATATCCTATTTTTGGAAGTTACAAGTCTTTTCACCATGACACATGTTACTAGTGGCCAGTACATGTAGACAATACTGTATAAGTACACTATACATTTACAAATGGTCAAACCAAAGGCTAGCTGGTTTAATGGTCACCACATCGTGAGTTTTCTGCCTCTTTTTGGTGTGGAAATGAATGTACAGAAACTGGCCATATTTATCAACCTGATGTTTGTATAAATAGTCCTAGATTATCACTTTCCTTTAAATTGAATGAATTACAAAGATATTTCTAATTTCATGGCTGCAATGGATAACTTGTCCCATGTGGAAGTACAATATTTTAATATTATACTAACATACATGTATAGCTATGAGAAAAAGCCATGTTTTGTGTTGCAGTATATTATGGGTGACAGTGAAGTAGTAGACTAGACAGTAGTAGTAGTAGTAGACTGTGCCCAGGACATACTTGAAAACGAGAGGTAACTCTCAATGTATTACTTCCTGGTAAAATATTTTATAAATAAATAAGTTTTTTCCTTCTCTGAACTTTGTCACCTTTTATAATAGCTGACCCTGTGTTTATTTTCCTGATGGCCCCTCAAGTTCTTATCTGTTGATTGTCTCTTTGTAGAGTTAGTCAAGAGAGATACAGCTGTTAGACTTGAAGGGGGAAGATGACCTAGTCAGGCAGCAAAATCTTTTCTTTGTTTAGTCGGCTAAATTATATAGCCAAAGTATCACCAATAATTACATGTGAAATTATGCATGTCCGCCCCCTTTTTTGGGGTATAAAATAGGCTGTTTTGGAACGTGCATTTTGTGTTGGCCAGACAGCATAGTTTGATTTGTATTGGATGCACTCTTGCAAGCGGCCGCTGCAATAAAGTTTCTTAACAGATTACTTTTGTCTAAATAATAATACGTGTGAACAGAGTTCTTCCACGACACCCACCGTGCCGAGGATTTATGGAGATAATCATTGACCAACTGCCTTTTAATTAACAGAAAGTGAGAAAACAGACACTTTGTCTCCTTATTGTCTTTCTTCAGGCAGTGGCGGTTATGCTGATAACATTGTTGGTGCAACATCTACCACAGGACACGGGGAAAGCATCATGAAGGTGATTCTAGCCAGGCTGATTCTCTATCATATGGAACAAGGTAACTACAACATATTAAAGCAGCAATACAGGTTTAAAGCAGGGGGTCTCCAGAGCTTAACTGTGTTCATTTCAGGTCTGGGGACCCCTTGCTTACAGAGATATTTGGCTCTGTAGGGGACGCTTATATCTTTGCAGAGTTTAAAGGTCCAGGTCACGTGGACCAACAGGAAGCTGTCATCTGGTGCGGTTTTCTATTCGCCTGCGTGACCTTGACTGTTAAACTCTGCAGAGATACCAGCACCCCCTACAGAAGTAAGTATCTCTGGAAGCATGGGGTCCCCAGAACTGAAATAAACACATTTGAGCTCCAAAGAAACATGTTTTGCAGCTTTAAGTTCATCAATGATTAAAGTACAGTAGCAACACAAGGGAAATCGACTGTTCTTTTTATGGAGCAACTCCGGAAACTTGAGTTCCAAAACTCTTTTTTTAGGGATCAACTAGAAACATGTAATGATGCTAATTTGTATTAGGAATAAGAAATAGGAATTATTCTTCAAGCTGGGATGTTGATATTTATGGAAAAGGAAGAAAGGGAAATACACTACAACCTAATAAACAAATTATTAGATGCAAACTCCATGGCCAATTAATGTAGGCGGTACAACTCAGGAGAAAAAGAGCATATGAACCAATGAAAATAGACCCTGACAAAAGGGTCCAGAAATCTCCAAGAAAGCGATGTATGCAAAAAATATCAAACAGAATTTATTCGTGCAAAAAAGAGAACAGACCCACACAAAATTTAAAAACAATTAAAGAACACAGTACACAAGTAAAATGTGACTGTTACTAGTGAATGTAGAACATGTGAAAAATGCCAGAGAACCATAAATCCTGAGTGGTGTATACAAAGGACCCCATCAGGAGATCTAACACTTTGTATCCGTGTACATAAATGGTAACCTATATATTTCGGCACATTAAAAAAAATATATAACTCAGAATAACAATATCACTCGGTATATAGATCGGTTCTTCCATGATCCAAGGAGAAACTAAACCAGGAAAGAAATTCCTATGAAGAGACATAGGTTGGAAAAGAAGGCCCCTAGTGTAGCACTCCAAGCGGTGTAATGGTTAAATGATTAAAATGTAACCTTTATTGGTATATATTTTTAAAATAATGGTGGACTATACAAACATAAAAAGGTCTCAGATAAACCACTTGCTCAAAACATCTCTCTCGGATTCATATGTATGTGATATTCAAATCCGTGGTATATATTCCTGTGGGAATAGGTGTAAGTTCACCTTCAATCCTGGTGCAACCAGGTAAAGGTGAAATACCTTTATCTTACAAAAAGCGAACAACACTACTAAGTGGGTAGGCAGTAATCACCTAGGTGCTGGTGTTATCTGATACTGCTATCCTTATGTGGTACAGTTAGTGTTCGCCACTAAATAGAGAGCATCTGAGTGTGATAAAAGTGATAAAAAGGCCTAGATTCAGGTTTGTGTGACTTTGGTAGCAGATCACAAAAGCCTGTAGAGTAACTAAATAGTGACCCCTAGTGGAGCAAACTATGTTTGGTTATGCTCTAGTAACCTCAAGTGTCAAATGGATGATGACTTCATCTATATATCATGTAAACAGAGGGTTTTAGTGGTATTAGTAGTTCTAGTGGTAGCATTTATTAATGCAAACATTTGGTAGGTTGCTATGGGCTCACATCTGTTGGTATCCCTGGTTTGATTTGCAATCACATGGTAAGCTGTTATTAGACCATTGCTTTTACTCTTTTTGGTCCGGTAAGTATATAAGTCCTACCCACAGCCTTATGATGTGTAGTTGTTTGCTAAAGTTCAAACCAGGGCAAGTAGGGACTTGTGGAGAGCACCTATGCCTCTGTAGGTATCAACCTGCTATTAGGAGGTAATTCTTATATTAATAATGTAACTGGTATAGCTATACATTACTATTGCTACTTTATACCTCATGTTTTTCATGCAAGTCTGCATATAACCACATAGAACCTAATGGTATTCTGGTAATAGTTTATATGCCGAATCCACATGATATGTTTGTACTGTGTCTCCGTGTCGGAAGCATATCAGCTCAGTTACATTCATACATAGCCGGTCAGTCCTTTTTAGAAGTCTTTCCCCACTCGCTGGGATGCGGGGGGAACACACGGAACACTGCGTGATCAGCGCAGACTGAATACACATGTAAGTGAAAGGTGACTTCCGCGGTCACATGGTATTGCGCGGCGTAATGGCGTAGCACACCGACGGACGTTTTTGCGTCTTGATGACGCTTTTTCAAGGTGGCAACGCCCCTCCAAAAGAGAGGGGTGTAAATACCCTAGCCACAAATAAAGCAGGCACCTCCCTGACCCAGTCTGTAGTAGGGAGGAGAGAGTAAATATAATGCCAGTTCCGATCAACGCTGCGTCTTGGTGCTGAGGCTCTCGGAGGGGAAGTGGGTGATTACTTGTGACGTTACCCAATGTGCGTTTAACTAGTGGCTTCGTCAGGGGCGTAATTCAAACAGCACCATCTGTCACCTCTAAATACCCAGATCATGGTGACGTCATCTCAAAATTTAAGACGGAAAGGAGAAAGATTCAATACAAAAACACGGACTAGACTGCATATCAAATACACACCTCATACAAATGCAGAAAAACATAGTTCTTTATTCACGCCCTGGGGTAACTGTATTCAAATAAAAAATCCATTTCCACTCCTGTTTCAAAAGTAGTTGTTCTAAATTGCCATCCCGGCTTCCTAAAGAAACCTTTTCAATACCCGAAGCCCCTGGGGTGAACCTTTATGGCAAGTTAGAAAATATGTAGGAACACTTGCTAACTGTTTATTCTTGCTACATCTTTAATTACATTATTAATACTAACGGCATGCTCAGGTATTCACTTTCGCAGTTTCCTTGATGTCATGCCCACATATATAATAATTTACGTGGGCACGAGAAGGCATATATAACCCCAGTAGTGTGGCAGTTAATATAGTTGTAGCCGAGTCCCCCTCCTTAGCTTCAGTGAAGGTCGCCTGTGCTGGTCTGTCCGAATCTCCGTGTGATTGGGAGTGTGGAGACGGCCATATTGCTAGTTTCACATGCGCAGCGCGGAGGGCTGTGCATCCACAGTCAGGAGTGCGGTGACCATTTTTAGTTTTGGATCCACACACACAGCAGCGGGACTACATGTCCCAGAATCCTCCGGGGGAGGGACTGCATACATGGGACTGTCCCAGCCAATGGGATTAGAGCTGTTGGAGAAACAGGATATCCTCTGGGACAAGGAGCGCCAGCGTGCTCAGTTCTGACAGAGGCACTGAGAAGACAGGTAGTGTCCAGGGAGCAGTAGCTTCCTGGGCTAGGCCTAGATCTTGCCCCTAGGCCCCAGTTAGGCCCTGAGCCAAATCAGTGGAGTGTTGCAGGGAAGGCCCCAGATAGGGACTCTTCCATTAGTGTTATTAGTACTGCTCTGGTGACCGGATGGCCACGCGGCGCCCTGTGACCAGGCAACAGGACCCTGAGACATTGTGTGAGACCCTCCGGTTGGAGCTCACACTGAGGAGGATCAAGATCCTTGAGGAGGGGATTTGTGTTGGAGGCCCTGCTACGTGGCATCTGCTCCAACTCACCACGCCAAGGAGCACTTGGGTAATGGAGTTCCCAGTCAGGTACCCAACGTGCACCTACATCCGCAGGGGGTAACGCTACCTCACATTTGGGTGGGATTGCTGGGATAGGACCCCAGGGGTTATATGTGCCACAGCACCCTCAGTACTTTGGGGGAACCACCATGTGTTGGGTCACTGCTTATACTGTGGGTACAAGACAAAACACAAAAAAGCAGGGGCGCTTATGTAACAATTGTGGTTGTGTATTAAGAAAATGTATTGCAACAACCTTGGTGTTAAATTAATATTCAAATAGAAAATTAAACAAAAACTTTTCCTGTGTGAGGTTCACGCTTCCTAACCCGGTTAGGAGGGAGGAGTTCGGGTGGTGTTGGCCACTCGCTGGAGAACGTGCTGCTGCTTCCCTCAGGGTACCTATAGCTGGTGCTGCCTCTGGAGCCGATGTGATACAGCTGCACTGCCTCCTCCTGATTTGGCGCTTGTCCTCTGGGTTGCTTGCACTCAGGGGGTGTTGCGCCTCCGTCTGGAGTTTCTCCGTGCTGCGGCTGGCGTCCTAGATCTCTCCGGCTATCCCTCCTACGTCACCGGATGTGACATGGTCTCTCAGTGATTCTGGTGTCCATGGTTGGGTATTCCCCTTACAGCGGGGGCTGCCCGTAGCTGAGCACTTGTATGGCCAACACAGTAAGAAGCAGATTCCTCTCAGGCTGCCGTTTTTTGCAAAACAAATGTTTACTGACTCGTTGTCCACTACTGCAGACTAGAAAATGTCAGTTTGATAGAAATAAAGAATCCTACGCGTTTCGGCACTGCTGCGCCTTCCTCAGGGATATAATGAAGCAATGCTCAATCCTCTTCTTATGTATGTGGTAAAGTTATGAGTCTGTTCTCTTATTGGTTAGTGCATTAATTACTGATTGCTGGCCACATGTCCATACAATCACTTGTCGATTTCTAGATTGATTTCACACCACTTGGGTGTGTTAAACCTTGATTGAGCAGTTTTTCATGATAATCTATGGTTCATGTCATTTCAACAGGTATAATACTAGCCACATATATCATGATAAATACATATATAAAAATCAATAAAAACTCAATTCAATTTTATTAAACATGTTAAAATTGTGACCAATTGATCAAATATATCCAATAAAATATCAGTATCTATTTGAAGTATGACTGATATACTCCTAATACTGTAGGGTGCACTAATTTGTAACATGCTAAAAAATGGCCATAACTATGTGCCATCTCCTAACCTTTTAATAAAATGTATCTGTGGTCTCCCTGTGAGCAGTATGTGCATGACTGCCCACTAGTGCCTGTTTCCACTGTGGATGTAGGGGTGTATGCTACCTACTGCACCGACACACTTTATTCGAGCAAATACCCAGTATGTACCTGGCAGATACCTGGAATGCGCCGCTCCTCACCTCTGACAAGCCCCGTTGCGTTTGCCTTCCCAGCCTGGGTTCATGCCTGGCTGACGGGTGGCTGATCTGTTAAATGATAATGATTAGGATTTAATAGGCTGCAATGCTTCGCGTGTCTACCAGATGGCATAAATTCATGAATTGTAATGCAGTATATATATATATACTGTGCAGTATTGCAGCCAGGGGGAATAAAATGCTTCAATCCCTGCTTGGAAAATACCTCAATGCACTCGGGCAGAAAACAGTCACAAACCTCAATACACCCGGGTATACCCGAATTCGTGGGACTAGCCGAGCTCGAATAAAGTGTGTCGCCAGTGTAGGTGTCATCAGAGGATCCAGAGATTCAAGGGGCCCGTCCAATGTCTAATTGTATTAACCTAAACTAATTGTTAATACATTTTTAAGTCTTAACCATCCAATGTCTTGGCGAACACACTGGAATGGTTATATCCTATACTAATGAGATACAGTACTCTCACGTGGTAATTCCATTGAATGTACCGTTGCTAATGTAGGGATCAGCTAACTGCATGATCTAATACTCTGAGTTCTAGCTAATGTTGGTTCATTACTGAAATGCTAACAGGTCCAGTTCCTCAGACCTTCTAGTAGCATGGTTTGTAGCTTGAATATCCAATAGGATTCTCTCTGCCTGAGTTTCTGAAATCTATCTCCTCTGGCACTCCCCATGCTGATGCTCTCAATTCCCAGTACATTCAAACTTGTGGATCCTGATCATGTTTAAGGGCAAAATGCCTGGATACTCCGTGTCCCGTGAACCCTTTAGAAATGTTACGCTTGTGTTCTAGGAACCTTTCCAAAAGCTTCCTTTTGGTTCGCCCTACATACTGTAGCCCGCAGGGGCAGGTGAGAAGATAAATCACATGAGTGGTATTACAATTTATGAACTGTTTCATTTTGAACATTTCTTGCATGGCCCTAGATCTAAATTTATTTTCTTTGTTACTGATATTACAACAAGTGAGGCATCTATTGCCTCCACACTTGTAACAACCAGATGGACAGACCAGTAACCATATTTTCTTCCTAGGTGTTGTTTCTGGCTTGTTTCCTTCCGCAGTACGCTTGGTGCAATTATGTTTTTAAGAGATTTTGCTCTTTTGAAAATGACGGTGGGTCTCTCCTCCAGTTCCTCCTTCAAAATTTGGTCATTTAATAGTATACCCCAATGTTTGTTTATAATATTCTCAATGGTTTTGGCCGACTTATTATATTTTGTGATGAATAGGGACTTTTTTTCTATTTTGTCTTCATTTGGTACTTTTTTTATTTTTTATTGTGTATTCCTATTTAGGTTTCTTGTTCTAATTGTTCTACTTCTTCTTTTCTATATCCCTTCTCTTCGAACTATTTCTTTAATAAAAGTGCTTGTTGTTCAAAATCTATGTCTTTCGTACAATTTCTTCTTATTCGTAAAAACTGTCCGTATGGAATGTTGGATTCCATTTTTTCAGATGGTTACTTTTAGAATGTAGGTAGCTGTTTGCATCTACAGTCTTAAAGAGTGTTCTTGTACAAATCTTGGCTTCCTCATTAAAAGGAATTAGACCTAGATAGTCTATAGAGTGAGCGTCATGTTTCAAATTCATTTAGTTTGAGTTAAGAAATACAATAAAATCCATTGAGTTTCTCACCCCTTTCTAGATAAAAATTAGGTCATCTATAAATCTTCTGTAAAATAGTATATTTTCTAAAAATGAGTTATTATTCCATATATTCTGTTCCTCCCAGTATCCCATGAACAGGTTAGCAAAACTGGGAGCGAATTTGGTACCCATTGCTGTCCCACAGCATTGTTGGTAAAATTTCCCTTCAAAGTTAAAATAATTGTGGGTTAAAATGAATCTTATACAATTTATAATAAAATCAGTCTGATCTGGACACATTAAAAGATCGTTTATTTTGTTATCTGTGTGTGTGTACAGTAAAGGTTAGTTATATACATTGTGTGGTGTGTTACTACTGTGACAGGTTATCCCGCCAATGCTGGGATCCCTCATAGGTGGAGGCGCTGCATGCAAGGAGAAAGAGCTCACCCCAGGCTCCCAGAGGTGGTGGCTTAGGCCTCTTATGAGCAGACAGGTACAGCATCACACGTAGTTGCCCGCGTAGTTCCCTTAGGCATAGGGAAAGGGGGCAATATAGTCTTTAATGGTGAACTCATTATTTTAAGTACTGTCACAGAAACTGTCTTTGGCCAACATTTAAAGGATCCACAGGAGAATGAACCCCTAGTTTTAGTTTTTCTCTGAGGGGTTCTGAAAAAGTTACTGAACAAGTTGATTGCGTCAGTTAGATCTTTTTGACATTGTGGTCCCACTAATTTAGACAAATCATTGTCGCTGAGCAGAACCCCCAATGTTTACGTAGTATCAGACAAATCTCATTCCACCGACTACTTGCTGTATGTGGAGATAAAGCTCATTTTAGTTGGTATGGGAGGTTTGCATCTATCCTTATTCTTAAAGACCAGTAAAGTATCCCGATTACGCTTGGGGACTGGTGCATAGGCTTTTTAAAACATTGTTTACTATACCCTTGTAGCCTAGTCCTCTGGATATTATCTTTCCTTAGGCCCTAACAGTATAAGTCCTGTTAGACACAGGCACTGTGGGGGATAAGCTTTCTCATGGAGGCCTAGCTTGTTGTTGCAGCCTGGATACACGATTGCTGTATCCAGGGGCAGGCCTAACTATAAACAGAGAGTGTCATCCCTGGGGAGGATACTGACTGGGTCACATGCCCGTGATGCCTGTCTGTATCGAACCTGCCCTGTTATGGGGCAGGGTTACAAGCCCCTCCCCTGCGGTACATAAGCTGACACTCTCCCAGAAGTCAGGAGGTTCCTACTCTCCCCCAGTGGAGTGGATGTTTTTATCCCTTATCCGATCAGGGGGTAAAGGGACCAGAGGAGGGGCCTGCAGGGCCTCAAGCCCAGTGGGTGTGCTCCAGGGAACAACTATGATATAACTGCAAGATGATGCAATAAAGATCCTGATGTATACATATATGGTGGCCTGTATCAATGAACTACTATATGAGTTGCCAGTGTGGAACATCTTGGCTGCACCAGGATTCTCACCGGCTGGAGGCGCTGCGCTATACGAATCTTCACTGAGAGCCTGTCTTGATGTCTCCCCATGCCATTGCGGAGTCTCTGGGCCTTCTGTTCAACCTCTTTCAGGTATGCACCGCACCAGAATACATCCGTAGCTATATGATCTCACTTCGGGTGGGGGAAAAGGTGCTATGCCCTCTCTCCATGAACATTTGTTCTTGTTCCTTTCTCTCAAAGAAAAGGCACTCTCAGTTGACCAATTGTCTTTTTAAGCAATATAATTGTCCCACAGGGATACTTCTCTTAAGGGGAGTAGGATGGTAACTCTCCAAATGTAAGAGGCTATAAGTAGCAGTCGTCCAGATCTATTATTATTCTAATTATTTATTTATTTTAAATATCGGTCTCAATCTTCCTCTCTTATGTAACCTGAATCAGAAGATCAAGGAAAATGATGGAATGTGTGAAAATTTCAGAGGTTAATTTGATATGATTTATTCTCATTCAGTAAGCCGCCTTCCCATAAAATCTTATCCATAATGGTATATGTTTAGTCCATTCTGTCAAATCTTCAGAGAACACAAATTCCCGTTCCCACATCCCAGAAAGTGATTTTTATATGATGGGGCATAAATTGACCCCATCGCTATGCCAATAATCTGCAAGAAAAAATTGTTGTCAAACAAAATAATTGTGTGAAAGGATAAAAAATAAAAACTCAATCACTAAATCACATCTATTATAAGAGGCCAAATCCTGCATCTGTAAAAAAATAAATAAATAAAAAATATCTCACAGGTGCATATAAATTGTTAGAGTACAGTGACTCCACATCACATGTTACAAGTAAAGTACCTATTTGAACAACAATATCCTGTCATTCCAAAACATCGTGTCCTGAACATAAGAGGGCAAATTCTGAACATGGGGTCTGAGATATATAGGTCAATAATATTACGTGCCTGTTCACACAGGCCCCAATCCCAGAGACAATGGGATGTTCCGGAGGGGACTGGAGCTCCTTATGTACTTTAGGCAATAAATGTAGGGTGGTATCTTCAGACAGCCCACCAACAAAAATTACTGCTTTAAAAAAAAAAAAAAATTAAGTACCTAGTTGAAATGACCATTAATATATCCATCCAGTTCCCGTTTGAAGGACTGAGTAGGGTCGGCATTCAATCTCCTAGAATTCAATGGGTTAGTGAGTTGACGTTTTGACTCTTCAAGGTACATATTTTTGAGCCAGAGTACCACATTACCTCCTCTTATCAGAGGGTTTAAACCGAACATCATCCAGTTCCCTCAGTTGTTTAAGAGCAGAACGCTCCTTAAGGGAGAGATTCTTGGATAAAGATCTAAATTCAGCAACAGATGTGCTGCTTGACTTACACACTGATGAAGCTACCAGCGAAACGCATGTTGGGTGATGTCACAAGTACTCGCCCACATGACTTCTGAGAGCCACCAAGACTAAGCATTAATCGGAACTGGCATTATATTTATTCCCTCCCACCTACTGCAGACTGGGTCAGGCAGGTGCCATGGTTTATAGAGGAAACAATCTGAGCATCCTGGGCTCATGGTACAGTATTGGTATTATACCCCCGCACTAACTCTTTAGACTAGATTTATCTGAAGTTTTGTTCGGCTTATTGATATGCATTCACGTCTCATATTGAATGAGATATTGCACTATGCTCACTTTTTTTTTTTATTACCGAGTGATATTATTCTGTGCAACTGTACATATTATATTTTTTCATGTGCCAAACTATATAAGTTTGCAGAAAGTAGAGTTATGCAGGCACACATCAGAAAAAAGTCAAAAGAATAAAAAATATGCTGGTGCTCCATGCTGAAAAGACAAGTTCTGTAGAGTCCAAAATATAAAGTATTGCAGATAGAGGAACAGTACAGGCACAATGGCCTTCAATGCAAACGTTTTTAATTAGCCATGGAATCCAACATTTCTTCTGCAACAGGGTCTTTGTCATGGTGAGTGCTGTTCCTCTATCTGCCAAACTATATAGATTACCATTTATGTAACCTATATACTGTATAATGTAGTAACAAGTAAGGACATATCGCCCACTAGGCAAATGGGAGCTCACACATGCGCCTGTCGGGACGTCCTGAACAGCAATACTGGCTCCCCACCTGTTCAGAAGCTGTGCGCAAACGGGAAGACTATAGAGCCTGTTACAAATGTGTTATTTACATCAGTTATGCACGTATAGGACGAGTGCAGTGCAGTGCAGTACATGCATCACTAAGTGGAAAAAAGGTAGTGCTTCACTTTAAGTACATTTTTGCTTTACATACTGCTGCGGCCGAGTTTATTCGAGCATTTGCCCGTTCTCGGCCGCAGCAGTAACCTGGCGCGCGCCAGAGGGTGCCAGGCGCACGCCGAAGACACGGAGGAGCGCCCTCTGATCGGGGCTTTCTCCCTCCCGCTGCCGGGTCCGCCAGGTCCCCCGGAACCCCCTGCCGCCGTCCCCCACATCGCGGGACTCCCTCGGGGAGCCCTGGACGCGCGTGCAGGGGGCGCAGGCACCCGATGACGCGTGACCGCACGTCGATGACGCGTGACCGCACGTCGATGACGCGCGGCACGCCGAGGGAGTGCGGCTAGCATGCCGGGGCATCCCCAGGCTTGCGGAGCTAGCCGCACTCAAATAAAATGTGCCGCCTCTGTACATGCTCCGGTCCCATTGCGTACGTTAATGCGGGGTATGCCGGTACTAGTAAATTTGTACAGTGCAGCAGCATAATTTTAAGGGCTGAAATACGGATTTAATGCTTGGCGTTCAAAACCACATACAGGACACGCACACTTGTGTGTATATACATATAGACACACGTATCAATGCACTTATACACATACTGTATTGTTTTTAGTTTATATTTATCCATTGTGAATAAAATCTAGCTCCAGCTTAGTGAGGCTTAAAAAAAAAAAAAAAAAAAAAAAAAAAAACAAGCAAGTAGCCAATTATAATTTTGATAACAATTTTAGCTGACAGATGTAGACAGAAAAATAAAAAATAAAAAAATCTTTGTGGAAATTAAATCCAGAAAAAAAAAGCTAAATTAACATTTGTTTCTGTATTTTGTTAATGTGATTTTAAATTCTCACTTCCAACATTTTCCCTTTTCCACCACAAAGGGAACTGTTCCACCTATGACCAAAGGGAAGTTATGGTATTGACCTGTTTTATGGATTAAAAATAAATGTTTAATGGTTCCACAGTAACCAAATGCTTGGAAGATGTTTTTTTTTTTTTTAAACAATCTTTACTTCATCCCTTTGCTGATGGGAGGAACAATTTACCAGAGTCCCATAATCAGTCTTACTAACTTTCACCACTTCCTTTCCTTTGTCCCTTTTGTTAATTAGTTATGATGCCGTCGTTGGCCAAACAGATGAAAGTAACTCACCGGACAACAAGCATCTGATAAGATTAGAAAACAGACAAGCACAGCCTGTATAAGTAATGTGTATTGACACCAAATAAAAACAAGTGCTGCTCACTTGCATGCGAGAACATCGAAGGACGCAGCTGAGCACAGGAACCTCGATGTTGAACTGGTTCACCATTGCTCTAGGGGAGTCTGCACGTCAGTTCCTCCAGCACTGGCCTCCTGCACTAGATCCCGGAACTTAGACAGTCTCACGAGTCTTTGTCTCCGTCACTTTGGCGCCACTATCAATCAGCTTCACACCTTACTTCCATGTTCGGCATCCGCCATCAGAGGAGGTGGCTGATTCACTGAAGGCACAGCGCTCCGTAATGTGTTGCCACAACCATTAACCCTATGCATTTCGCTCGCAGGGGCTTTGTCGGAGGACAACTAAGCCACGGAGAACGAAACACGCAGGGTTAATGGTTGTGGCAACACATTACGGATTGCGGTGCCTTCAGTGAATCAGCCACCTCCTCTGATGGCGGATACCGAACACGGAAGTGAGGTGTGGAGCTGGAAAGCGGTGAAGCTGATTGAGAGTGGCGCCAAAGTGACTGAGGCAAAGACTCGCGAGACTTTCGGGGTCTGGTGCAAGAGGCCAGCGCTGGGGGAACTGACGTGCAGACTCCCCTAGAGCAACGGTGAACCAGTTCAACTTCGAGGTTCCCGTGCTAAGCTGCATCCATCGATGTTTTCTCACATGTAAGTGAGCAGCACTTGTTTTTATCTGGTGTCAATACACATTACTTATATAGGCTGTGCTTGTCTGTTTTCCTTTCCAATTTCCAAGGTTCCCCCCCCACCCCCCCGCAAGGGGGTTACTGGACATTGACTCGCATACCTTAGTTCATATGGACTGAGCATGCCAGGTATATTGTCATACATTTCCTACTTATCAGTTTAGTAGAGCACAGTTCAATTGTTATCTGATAAGATTAGAATTACACAGGCTCGTCGAAAATGGAAAACTATTAATTTTTCACAGTGAACACACAGGTTTGCACCTTTCTAAGGACGCTCATAATAGTAACAGTTGCTTAAAAATATTGGCTGCTGTGTGAAACTGCCCATAAAACCTTTTTACAAAGTTTTTAATATTTTGATTGCGAACTTCTAAGACAATAATAAGTGGGTTACTTGACGTGTGCATATATTTCAAATTCACTCAACATTAAACTAGTTGCTAACAGCAATTTTTCACTTGCTTATAGTACCGTTCTACAAATGTCCACAACATTGTTTTACAGGGTTTTATTAATGTGCAAAACTTCCCACTAGCAGGAGCTGTGGTCCTAGTAATAGAAAAGGTTACATTGAAAGGGGGCTCTTTATTATCCCATCAGGCCATCATAGTTTTACGTGTGTAATATGTATCAAAAACAATTAACTTTATCTTTAAATCGGACCTTATGCCCAAGGGGGAAAGCAGCGGACAGCTAATATTGAGCTTCTGCGGCTGCTCTCGGATCTCTTGTTGCCCGGAGCCACAGGAAAATGTTTTTTTTACTCGCAGCTCTGGGTAAAGATAGTCTGGCTAATCTGTAATGATATACTATTGTAGACGCCTTTTTAAATTTTGATATACATATGTAAAACTAGTTGCTGTTCTAGCTTTGATCTTTTGTGTTTCTTTTACTTTCTTTTGTGTCTCCATTTTGTTACTTTATCTTTGTAGCTTCCGTTGTCATATTTTTCCACAACCTTTTTATATCGTTCCCGCATTGTTTACCATATCCTTACGTGGTTTGCAATTTTTGGCTTTTGAATAACAAGTACGACTGCAAAGCGTATTTATAAGATCAAGTAGTGCACTCTATTAAACCCCCCTTGGCATTTAAGAGAAATGCAATGTGCATTTGTAAAATGCCTGTCTAAAATGAAAGGGGTTCGTCAGCCACTTATAAGAGATGCTTTCGAAGGACTGTAAGTTCTATGAATTTCTGAGGCATATGACTGTTCCCTGAGTTCCTTAGGAATATGAACGTGGAACTAACCTACCTTTTTTTTGTTTCAGGCAAGACTCCAGAAGAAGCTGCAGATGCTGGACTAAACTACATGAAGACCAAAGTGGAGGGTCTTGCAGGCGTTATAGTTATTAACAATTCAGGTGACTGGACAGCTAGATTCTCTACTAAACAGATGACTTGGGCTGCTGTGAAAGAGGACAAGCTACAATTTGGTATTTACCATGGAGAAACTCAGACCATATCTGTTGAGGAAGCACTAAAAAACTAACAGAAGGGACAGACATATGTTGCATTTTTAGGGTTTGTCGCAGTCCTTTTCTGTTGATGAAAGACATGAATATATCCTTTTTTTGTACCTCACAATGCTGTACTTGGAATAAAATGCTGAAGAAATAGTAAGGAATGATTAATTGATTTTGATTATTCACATGCAATAACTTCTATTGGGTATTGCTGCTCGAGTTGCCTTTTTTTGTATTTTATATCCATATTGGACCACATTATTTGGTACTCAGGACCCTTTTGAGAGACTCTCTGACTTCTTTTGACACAAGGGGTAGAGGGAAGACATACTTAAGCAGAACGCAAGTCAGGGTGGTGTATAGCATGAATTAGGGCTCAGATGTAATGAGGGGCAGAAGAGTGTAAAGCCTTAAAAGTGAGGAGGAGTGCAATACTGGATTGATAGGAAGTCAGGAGAGGGATTTCAGCAGGGGAGATACTGTGACAGATTTAAGAATGAGTAAAGTGTTTCTGGCAGCAGTGATTTGGATAGATTGAAGGAGGACAGGTGAGAGGCAGGAAAGCCGGACAGCAGGAGGTTACAGTAGTTGAGATGGGAGAGAATGAGGGCCTGCGTCAGTTTTAGCAGTAGAGCAACAGAGGAAAGAGCATATCTTTGCAATATTTTGGAGGAAAAAAACGACAGGTTCTAGCTACATTTTTAATGTGAAGGAGGAGTCAAATGTGACTCCTAGACAGTGTGCTTGTGATATGGGGTGTATGATAGTGCTTTCGACAGCAATCTAGAAGGAGGTAATAGGACCAGGTTTGGGAGGAGATATGAGGAGCTCTATTTTTGACATGTTAAGTTTGAGTCGACGGAGGGCCAACCAGGATGATATATAGCGGAGAGATTCAGAAAGTTTGATCTGTACAGCTGGTGTAAGGTCAGGGGTTTAAAAGTAAGTGTGTGTCATCAGCATAGAGGTGATATTTGAACCGAAGGGATGTGGTAAAGTCACCTAGAGAGTGTGTGAATAGAGAAGAGTTCCCAGGACAGAGCCCTGGGGTACTACCCCTACATAGAGATTGATAGAGGAGGAGGTGTAAGCAAAAGAGACACTAAAAGTATGATGGGAGAGGTGACAGGAAATCCAGTATAGAGCTCTGTTACGGATACCAAGAGTATGGAGAATGTGAAGAGTAGCATGGTCTTTGGCAGCATGGAGGTTGTTGGTTATTTTAGTGAGGGCTGTTTCAGTAGAGGGAGCAGTGCGGAAGCCAGATTGTAGAGCAAGCATGTTAAACTCGCGGCCCACAACGAATATCTTTGCAGCCCACGGCCTAGCCCAGTGGTTCCCAAATGGTGCGCCGTGGCTTGGCTAGAGGGGTGCCGCGATTTGAACTGGACAGGCCAATAATCCTGATGCCTGTCCGGTTGAAAATTTGCAGGCGGCCGTCGGCAAGCCAAGCGGTGGATGTGGCCCATTCTATAGTGTGATGTACAGGCGATCACGTGTGGGCGGGGGACGAGCCCGTGTGTGCAGAAGGGTGAGCCCGTGTGGGCAGGGGGGTGAGCCCTTGTGGGCCGGGGGTGAGCGCGTGTGGAGGGGGAGAGCACGGCGGATGCATGCTGGTCTGAGCCAGCAGGTACTAACGAGCACGGATGACAGTCATCCTGCAGGAGTGAACAGCGGGGGCAGAGTCAGAGGTAAGGGCATGGGGGCCAGCCTGGGGAAATAAAAATGATGGGGGGGGGGGAATAAGATGGGGCATGGGGGCCAGCCTGGGGAAATAAAAATGATGGGGGGGGAATAAGACGGGGCATGGGGGCCAGCCTGTGGAGATAAAAATGATGGGGGGGGGAATAAGATGGGGCATGGGGGCCAGCCTGGGGAGATAAAAATGATGAGGGTGGAGGGAATAAGACGGGGCATGGGGGCAGCAGTGAGGTAAAAATGATGGGGGCGGGATAAGATGGGGGCCAGCCTGGGGAGATAAAAATTATGGGGGGGATACGAAGGAGCATGGGGGCCAGTCTGCCAGCCTGGGGAGATGAAAATGATGGGGGGGGGGAGATAAGATGGGGCAGTGATGGGGGCAAGGATGAGCTGAGATGATGGGGACCAGGATGAGCTGAGGAGATGATGATGGGGGGGCCAGGATGAGCTGTGGTGATAATGGGGGGAGGTGGGGCTATATTTTGTATTGGGGAGGTGGGGGAAAATTTATAATGTATTTGGGGGCGCGGGGTATTTTTTATATGTATTCGGGGGGCGTGGGGGTCTAGTATTGTGTCCAGTATTTTTGGACAAGCAACCTGGCAACCCTAGGCACGTTCTATAGTGCCGAGCGTGTGCTACGCTGTGTGCACGCTACGCCGTGCGCAAACGCAGAATTTTAGTTGGCTGACGTTAGTCAGCCTTTCTATAATGGCGCAGTGCGCGCATGGCATGGAGCGGGAAGCCGATAGACAGCGGCAAAGACGGGGAAAAGATGATTTTGCGCCACTACTGGCACGCGTGTGTGTGTGTGTGTGTGTGTGTGTGTGTGTGTGTGTGTGTGTGTGTGTGTGTGTGTGTGTCAATGATTGCACAAATAAAATAAAAAAATGTTTATTAAACTTTTTTTTCCTTAAAAAAAATCTGTGCGAGAGTCTGAGCGTCTGAGTCTGTGTGAGAGTCTGTGTCTGTGTGAGAGTGAGCCCCCTGCCCCTGTCACCCCCTGTCAAAATATAGCATTGCGGGAATGAGGTACCTGAAGTTTTTGTTTTTTTTGCGGCCCACATAAACTTAAACCTTGTTTATTTGGCCCGTGTTAGCCTTTGAATTTGACATGCTTGTTGTAGAGGGTCTAGGAGAGAATAGGTGGTGAGAAAATGGAGCAAGCAAAAGAATACAAGGCATTCAAGGAGCTTAGAGACAAATGAGAGGAGGGAGACAGGATGATAGTTAGAGAGAGACAGATAGGGTCAAGCTTGCTGGTTTTGAGTAATGGTATACCTGTTGTATGTTTTGAAGGAGGAGGGAAAGGTACCAGAGTACAGGGAGGAGTTAAAGATGTGTGAGCATAGGGATTAGGAAAGTGTTACAAAGATTTTTCACTGCTTGAGAGGTGGACTAAAACCTGCTATAGAAAGGAAAGGATGCTCAGTCTATTAGAACCCAATACAAATGCAGTCAATATTATCTAATCCTATCTAAAAAATAAAACAAAAACACTTGTAGGATATTGCTTGGATTGCTCCTTTAACACTGGTGGAAGAAAATGCACAGTGATAAAATAAATTAAACATGATTCTCTACATGAGACTTTAAACGAATGCTCAATATAATAAGTATTTTCTATGTGGTGTTAATATATACATAGTGCTACACAAAATGAAATATAACAAAGATTAGAGAAGAAAAAAATTATCAATACATGATTACTGTAAGTGCTACTAACATACAGGAGCAACAAAATAGTAGTAGTGCAATCTAGAACTTAAGAACTGCCCCACCGCATCCAAAGCATTTTTTTAAAATGAGAATTTTGACGGTTACTGTATGTAATTTACGTAAATTCTTTAGTAACGTCTGTTTGGGCATAGGGTCTACACAATTTGCATAGCACGAATGCTTAGCAGTCCCTATTGAGATTTATCATATACAAAGTTAATGTAGCGATACGATTGGGCTTCAGTTGCGGTTGGGTTAGTGTGTATGTATTGGGTTACGCAAATAGTGTCCCTATTTCGGAACAGAAGTTATGTGATAACTCACAAAAATCATTTATAGCCCAGATCCCCCTCTGAGCTTCCGTTGGTTCCCAATTCCTCCGCGACTGTTGCAGAGGCGTGTGAGTGTCCAGCGCGGGTGCGCGCCTCCGGTGAGTGCGTGGAGGGGATTCAAGCAGTGTCGGTATTCAGGATGGCGAGTGGATCGCCATGTTACTTGTGCGCACGCATTCGCAATGAGATCGCGCCAGCGCAGTGATAGGCGCGCGAGGCGCCATTGGGGTAACAGGGCTCAGTGGAGACTATAAGCTCCATGATGTACAGGGGCAAGTAATCAGGTGCACTAGAGGGGCCAATCGCGCAACCGGATTTCCCTGCTCCTAGGATTGATACATTGTGCGCGCTAGAAGCCACACCAGTCGGAGCTGGGACACCAGAAGGGTAAGGTGTAGGTGTGTAGGGTGACAGTGACCCCAGAACTAGGCCAGAGACCCCCCTCAGGCCCCAGTTAGGCCCCGACTCATTACAGCTTCTGGTTGCTGCAGGGACAGGCCCATCAGTTAGGGATACTGCCCCTTTAGAACCAGCATACGGACACAGCCAGGACGCTGCTGCATCCTGGCCTACGTTGTTTTGGGACCAGACCAGCAGCTACCTACAGTATAAGAGACAATCTTCATGGTGTAGCCATCCACGCTGGATACCACCCAACGTGGAGGAGGAGGCTACGCTACCATCGCTGGGATCACTGGATCCGTTTCTTCTTCTGGCCATACCCAGATGCAGGAGCACCTGGGCAGGTACTCCAAGTGCATCAACTTTATACATTAGTGGGGCAGCGCTGTCTCACACATTTGGGTGGGTTGTTACTTGTGGACACCAGGGTGGTTGGGTGCCCAAGGGCCCCTCAGTATGTTGGGGGTATAACCCATCAGGTGGGGACATTGGTTGGAGGACATTGAGGAGGTACGGCCCTGCGAGGCCTGAGTCGTTTTGTCTATTACTATTATTCATGTGTGCAGTAAAAGTGTTAAATCATATCAGTGTGTATTCCTTATATTGTCCTGCACGGGGTTATCCCACATTGTTAGGATCACGTGCAGGTGGAGGCATTGTCACCCAACGAATCAAGTACACCCCAGGCTCCCAGCAGCGGAGGATCAGGCCTCCTGTGAGCCGCAGATAACGCACCAAACCTACCGTAGTCACATATCTCCCAGGGGGTGGGGGACAGTGCGCTACACGTGCAACAGCGCTTTTTTTTTTTTGTCGACTGGAAAAAGGCCTGGCGATGTAGAAAACACCTTACTGCATACTATTGCAAACAATAACATCTGTAGTATATTTATTGCCGTGGTATATCTATTCCATATGCGTTTGAATGAGGTGACCTTGCGTTTATTGATGCTTTAGTATCCCAGAATGCTGTTAGATATGGACTTCTTTGTTTCCTTTACATACTTTAGGAATTCTTCTGCTGGTGCCGAATCTGCTATTTCTGATATTATTTGTTTAATGATGTACCGTACATGTGTTTAATGTAAATTAATTGTAGCTCATTCTGGTATTGGAAAAGTACATTTTTTTTTCATGGTTGTAATACTTTTACGTGAACACACATACAAGTTCTTTATAGCTATAGTTGCTACAGAGCGTTCAAGCGTTAAGGCCTACCTTCAATAAGCTCTGTTAGCTTTCTTAATGTGATGTTAACCCAAGTTTGCCATTAGTTACAACGCTGTATTTACTAAAAAAATTAATTAAATTGCGTTAATCTGGTTTTACTCCTGTAAAAAGCCTAGTGTTATTTTAACGACCGTTATTCTAAATGAAATGTAAGTGAGCTTTTACATGCATATTATTTGCAGCTCAAATGATAATCATCCCAGAGAGAGATACCTGAGAACACACATGAGATAGCTAGGAAAAAAGTATTTGATATATTTAATATTTTCATATTTCCAGGTGTCTTTTGCCTCACCATGTGGAGTACCGGTTACGGTACGGGTCTGCTTGGGGCTAATGACAAGACTTCTTATCTTGAAATAATATTGCTTTAAAACTTTTGCTAATACCTGAATTATGGCCTTTATTTTATCATACGACTAGCTTAGTGAATCAGAAAATAACCGCTGTTCCTGTTTTAGGAAATGTCACGTTATTTTCACTGATTTAACGGACCTTAGTATATCTAGCACTAAGTGCACAAATCCACCTGTATTAACAGTTCTTTTTCTGACACTGATTAGTGCCCAAAAGAATACGGGGCCTATGCTGCTATAAGCGTTCATAAAAATAAAAAAATACTAGTGTAGATGAGCAGAACTGAGTTGATTTGAGCTCCGGGGACAAATTTCTTTTGTTGGCTACTGGTTTTAATTGATGTGTTGGCTAGCGGGTTTATTAATTAATTGATTTGTTGGTTAAGGCTTTTATTTATTACATTGATTGGTTGGCTAGTGCTTTTATTTAATTGGTTGGCTAGTGCTTTTATTTCTTGAATTGGGGTGTTTAGGTGCTTGTGTTTAGGTTTTATTATTATGTATTTTTGGCCTTCTTGCTTTTTGATTAGGGTGACCATTGGCTGCTATAGTGCCTTATCATGCCCATATTATTTGGGTATGTTGTACCACCATGCCAATCAATGGGTACAGGGTGGGTATTTTGGTCCCGGGTGAGTGGTGAGGCCTCCGGGTGGCTGACGGGGGTTAACCTCTTAATTATTATACCGGTTAGTAACCACTAAGGTGATTAAGTGGTTAGGGGCCATTAGATTGTATTTTTTCATGTATTCTTGCTGGCATCTGAGGACATGGACCAGGAGTATGCTGACGAGGACGCCCTTCATGATGGCAGGGTAAGTAGAAAGATTTATTTACTTTATTTATACAGGCTGGCTAATGTTTTATTTAATAATGGGCAAATGAGCTATTATCCATATCTGGATAATAGTTATTTTGCCCATTACTGTACTGTATGTGTTGGGGGGAGGAGGAGGGGGGTGTATTTATTTAAATGTTAGCAAAAAAAATTGCTGCAGACCCGAGGGCCCCGAGACACCCACGGAGACCACCAGAGGACCCGTGGGGACCACCCGGAGGCCCCCGGACACCTGCAGGGACCACCTGAGGACCCATGGGGACCACCCAAGGGCCCACAAACACCCAGAGGTTATCACCTGAGGACTCCGGGACATCCGTGGGAACCACCCGTGGGCCCACAGACACCCACAAGGACCACTTGAGAACCCGCAGCCTCTGGTATCAATCATGTGGAGGTAGAGGATTTGGATATTAGTGTTTATTGTGGGTAGCGGGGGTGGGTGAAGGTGGTATTTGGCCCTTGGTGGGTAGCGGGAGGGGTTAACCCCTTCATTGCCTTAGCGGTTAGCCGCTAAGGTAATGAAGTTGCCTGTAAATGCATTTGTATTGCATGTGATTCATGGCGGGGGTCTCCGGTGCTGATATGAATGGATATCGGCTCCGGAGACTCCTGGCATAGTCTGATGCAGGAAAAATGCATTTTTTTTTCTAAGTCTCGCTGCTTCTCAGCAGCTTCTCACCAGCCTCACGACAACTTTTTCTGGCTTGAGGATTTCGGGAGAAACTTACCATTTTAGCGCCGCGATAGGCCTCAATAACCTAATTGCGGATACTAGAATTGCACGGGTTTTAGAACCTGCCGATAAGTGGCTTATCGCCGCTCACTCTGATTTTTTTTTTTTTTTTTTTTTTTTGAAGGCTCAAAATGTTGGCGATTCAGTCTTTTATCGCCCACTTATCGACGCTTACAGAATCGCAGTAGGCATTTTGGCCGATAATTGCTCTCTAAGTGGCTTATGAACGCTTACAGCATAGGCCCTACATGTTTTACAAGGAATTGCTAAGCTCCTCTTTTAACAACCTTGCACTTCTCGCTGACATTGGAAAATCTAGTTCTTCTGGCATGGTTATGATCCTTGCATTATTTTCTTCATCATGCTTCTTCAAATTAGACCACCGCTCTTTAATAAACTCCCTGCTTTTCTGGGTTATAGCCACGGCTGAAATGTTGTCTGAGTATGTTCTCCAGAGGTGATTGTTGGAGAAGATAAAGGTAATTTTGTCTAATTTTCCAATGAGAGCAGCAGATTCATAAGCAGCACATTTTCCTCCCCAGTGAACATTACAACCCCTCGAAATTCCTCTACATTTTCTGCACTCCACTGGTGAACCCATTTGGTATAGTACACCCATATTGTTTGGTAAATGTATTATTTTTAATGCATACACTTTTATTCTCCCTGGAAGTTGTAAGTGTAATGTCAAAATCGATAGGGATGTTTTTATTATTATTATTATTGATTTTTATGCACACAACAGAATTGTAGAATTTCTTATTTAGGTGTGATTTACAGGAATTGGGGTGCAGACGGTAAACAATTAACAATGTTTCATGAAAAATATCTTAAGTTAGAATATATATTTTGGGCTAAATCTTTCAAGAAAATATCAGTTTAGTGGCTCTAGCCCAGAACATAAAACTTGCAAACTCAGGAGGTTAATCTTCAACATTCATTGTTTATTCACATAGAACAACTGTAGTGAAGACAAATTGTTTATACAATACTCATAGGTTGTTATATTCTATCTTTACAAGAATGTGTGAGTAGAAGAGAATATGCCGTAAAACACATTTCATGATATTTAACAAAAAAAGAAATATGTAGTGCATAATAATTAACAGTTGAGGCTTGTCTTCATCCAAAAATCCACTGTGTAGCCTAATGAAATACCTTAGATTATATTAAAGCAATTCAAGTGCTGACATTGAGCTGACCTTTGAAAGTTCATTCTGTTAATCACAAATCTCAAAGCACAGCAGTCATGGCTGGCTAATCTTGTGTTTTGTTTTCATTAAGTATTAACTGAAAGAGAAGTTGTTGGACCTGAGTTATGAAACCATTTCACAGAATAATTCAGTTGGTCTGGGGAAGGCGGAAAAAAACAACGGTTACATATAAAGATCATAGGCCAAAGTAGATCTCTTCTGCAAAATGTGGATGAATACTTCTTGCATTCAAAAGTTGCAATTTGTAACTGCAGTACAGTCTTAGTTGCAACTTGTTACAATTATTGCGCTGCAGTCATAAACAGGCAGACCCCCTTAACCCTCTCACCCCCCCATCCCCTTTTTTTTAATCGTTGAAAAACAAGAGGTAGCTGGAGCTGAGCCACGTTAATTTAAACTCCTGGGACCCCCTGGTTTACAAGATAGACTCTTAAAGGTAGCGCTGGTACTTCCACAAATCCCCCTTGGCATGCGGGCCTATAATAAGCTGTAAGGGATGATAAGATTCCTATTGGCCTGCACAATTCAGGGGATTTAAACCAGGGATATCCAACTCCAGTCCTCAAGAGCTACCAACAGGTCAGGTTTTAAGGATTTCCCTGCTTCAGGACAGGTGGCTCAATCAGTGTCTCAGTCTTCGATTGCATCACCTGCGCTGAAGCAGGGATATCCTAAAACCCTGACCTTTTGGTAGCTCTTGAGGACTGGAGTTGGCCACCCCTGATTTAAACCGGCATTTTCTTTCCCCTGGAGGGCGTTCGCTTTACAGATTTGTATCTCGGGAACCAGGGGGCCCCAAAGCTAAAATGAAACGCAGTTCAGCTCCAGAGACCCTCTGCTTCCCAGCCATGTCAAAAGAATTTGAGATGGGGGGATTGCTCCTTTTCTTCAAGTCAGCCGAATTCATGCCTATCAGCGAATTATCTGTTTGACTAACGATGGCTGCATAATTACTTTACAGGCAAAAACAACACTTTACCTATTAAATTTGAAGATTGCCAATATCATCCACACACATTAGCTATAGGGAGTTATTTACTAAAGTCTCCCAGCTGCAAAACTGGGGAAAAGTCTGTGCAAAAGAATTGCACCAGATTTATCAAAGGAAAAACTCCCATTCCTTTTCTTGGATGAATATGGCTCTGTCTTTTGCCCTGCTTTTGCAGCCAGGAGAACTTAGTTAATAGACCCCATAAATGATTACAAGTTCACTCTCTTTGCCATTGGAATGTGTTGTTACATCTATAGTATAAGTTATACTGTATTTACCTTCTTAGACATACTGTACCACTGTCCTTAGTTCACTTTGGTCCTAGGAGAGACTTCCCCTTAAGAATAAAGATTTCACAAGTATGTTGTGTTGTGCTGGTTGCTTGTACCACCGTGGGAACTATGCCAGGATTCCCAAAGTCAACATTATAAATGGAAGAGTTGCAGCTTTTTAAAAGCATAACAAAAGACTCTACTAAGGCAACAATCGTCCATGAAGCCTATATGAGTTTAACTCTTACAGTATAAAGTTAGAGGTGAGGGGAACCTGAGGAGCATTGTGCATCTTAAACAGTAAGAACCCACGAATCCTTACTTAATTGTAAGTTACTTTTTATTCCATTGTGAAATTAAAGAGGAGGGACTACTGCCTTGTATATGCAGAAGATTAATATGAAGTTAGTATTTTGCCCTTTGAGCATTCCCTGCTCTTTTTAAGAATTTCATGTTTTCTAGTGATAACAATCATGACCATTAAACTCTGGCATCTGAGGTTACCATGGTAACCTCACACTTCAATGGGCTCAGGGTAGACGCCATTTTGACCTCCAAGATACTGACCTCCAAGATACTTAATATTTCAAACGCTTATATCTCTTGAAAGGAGCAGCAGATTTGAAAAATAAAAATGGGGCAAGTGAAAGGCTGAGAGGAGGATTGAAACATTTCTGGCCAAAATTGTTGGGGTAAAATCACTTTGCTATACAAAGATGTGGTGCCACACGTCTTGTTATTATATTTCATATATGGCATTAGTGATGCAAGGAAAGTAAGCGCAAACCTTAATAATACATTAATAAATAAGCAAAAAACAACAAATGAATATCACCAAGATGAGATGCAGCTGGTGTGAGAGATTTCTCAATCTCTCAAAGTAACATCTGGGGGAGGACACAAAGCGCAAAAACTTCCTCTCCAGGGTGGAAAAATCACATGGAATCTCAAACCGATGTGGGCAGCATATGTGGGAAGAAAAAGAAAAAATATAGTGCAACACCGTTTTAATTAATATAAAATACTCGAGCAAGGAGCTCCAATAAACTCACATGCTCCAGATCAAATAAAAGCAGTTTAACCACTCAGGGTTCAGACGCAGCTAGGTATGGTTCCAATCAGCTACAGCACGTCCTCTGCTTCCGCATTTGGGCGGCGGCTGACGTCACGGACCGGTTCCTTCAGTTATCCAGCAATTGGGGAAGGATCATCTGGCTTCGTGGTGATCGGCAGATGAAGTCCGAACTATCGGATGAAACGCGTAGGGTTACCTGTGCGCTCAGACCTGTGAAGGAGTCGGTTTCCTTGCGGACTCTCCGCCGTGACATCAGCCGTGCTGTCATCGCGTCCTCCCGCCCATACGCCTTGCGTTGCTGCCGACCACCACAGAGCCAGATGATCCTTCCCCTATATATGGCATTAGCGTGAAAGAATGCAGTATGAAGTGTAAATACTTCATTTCCTAAGCATGACAATGTCAAAATAGATTCAAGGAACCAGGAAGAACAAAAACTGGCACAGAATGAGCTTAAAGCTAAAGAATCTGAAAAGCAATTTGTCTTGTTGCAGTGATCAGTAGCTCTGGCTGATTAGAATTGATTCCTATTACACCCCTAAATATGTATGTTTTATATCATAAAGCAGGTGTGTACTGTTCAAATAAGAAGTGTTATGTGATCATCAAGCCACTGGTATTGCATGCTTTATGGTAGGGCTAGACAACGCCTGTCCTCAAGGGCCACAAACAGGTCAAGTTTTCAGGATATCTTCGATTGTGCCACATGTGCTGAAGCAGGGATATCCTGAAAACCTG
This sequence comes from Ascaphus truei, assembly GCF_040206685.1. Taxonomy (NCBI): domain Eukaryota; kingdom Metazoa; phylum Chordata; class Amphibia; order Anura; family Ascaphidae; genus Ascaphus; species Ascaphus truei. Next base: position 327,915,514 of record NC_134486.1, read on the forward strand.
ACCTGTTGGTGGCCCTTGAGGACTGGAGTTGGCTACCCCTGATTTTAAAGGGGTGTAGGAATTTCAATCAATGTTTACTTTCCAGGTGACCCCTTAATCTGTTGAACTGAAATGTGATTAAAAATACGTACATAAAATAGAGAAGAATAAACTGAACTTCCTCAGGGAGGAAATGTTCAAAACATCCAATTCAGCACCATTTCCAAGTTTCCACTCACCTCTCACACGTTTTTATAATCAGAGCTAATGTTATCCCAACATGGTGCACATCCATCACTCAAAGTGACTTCGAATTCCAAACTAACTGGGTTTGTATATACAGTATGAGAACATGTTTGCCTTTGATAGGGATAGACAGTTACTTCCTGAGTACAGCAGGTGCTACGTTTTCAATGGTTTTTATCCTTTTATTTCTGTTTATAACATGTTTTACTGTACCTGTTATTATCTTCAAACACAGGGCCAGTCCTAATTATTAATATCCAATGTAAAGCGTTATGATATAACTCAATGATCACCATGAGTCTCCTGAATAAAGTCATGGTATCCTCCTTCAATCTTGCTGTTGAGGCTGCTATGCACATTCCAAAAATGCAAGTTTTTTTTACATTTATTTTTAAAGCACATTGGGGCCTATTCACAAACCAGTGATAAAATCAGTGATTTTGCATCCGACGATGCATTTTTTTTTTTATCGCGCTTTAAGACATGAAGCAGAAAGCGGGATTCACTAAGAAGTGAAGGCCATTTTTTTAAGGCCGATAAAAAAAAAAAGCACTATCGTCCAACCTGTTTTTAGTATCAGTGCTGCCGTGCTATAAATTCTATAGCGAGATAGCTGATAGAAAATACTGCAGCCTGTAAGAGCTGCATGGAGACGTTGCGTCTCCATGCACGGCTCTTATATGCGATTGTGCAGTAAAAAGATTGATTTTAATATTAGTGTACATGAGCAGGGGGTCTCCTGAGCTGAACCGCATTGGTTTCAGCCGCGGGGACCCCCTACTTCCAGAGATACAGGCCCTGTTATGAGGTGACAGTAACCCCCTGTGCTTTTAAATCTCCCACCTCACATGACCATGGGTTTAAATCCTGCAGGGGGATACCGTCACCCCATAACGGGGCGTATATCTCAGGAAGTAGTGGGTCGGGGTTGAAACCAATGCGGTTCTGCTCAGGAGACCCCCCTGCTCATGTACACTAATATCAAAACCCCAATAACAATTAAAAAAAAAACATTACCGTAGTGGCTATCCACTATGGTAATGAAGCAGCTTTAATTTAAATTTTATTAATAGTGTGTGGGAGCACGGGGTCACCTGAGATGAACCGCATTGATTTCAGCCTCGGGAACCCCCTGCTTCCCGAGTTACAGGCCCAGATATGGGGTGCGGGTATCTCCTCCAGTATTTAAATCCCACGGTCACATGACGCGGACGATTTAAAAATGGTGGCTATTTTGGCACCCGATGTCCCATACCGGGGCCTGTAACTCAGGAAGCAAGGGGTCCCTGAAGCAGAAATCAAAGCGGTTCAGCTCAGAAGACCCCCTGCTCCCGCACACTATTAATAAAATTTACATTAAAGCATCTTCATTACCTTAGCGGATAGCCGCTAAGGCAATGAAGGGGTTAAGGCACAATAGCAGGTTTATTTGGGGCAATTGTCCCCAATAAACATTGCAATATGTACTACCCACCAATACACAACCCACCCACCCCGTGCCCCCCAAAACCCCTATACCCCCTCCAAAACACATAAAAGCAATTTTTTGTTTTTATGCACAATAATGATACCAGAGGTGGTCCCTGCTGGTGTCTGGGGGTCCTCGGGTGGTCCCTGCGGGTATCCAGGGATCCTCATGTGGTCCCTGTGGGTGTCTGGGGGGCCTCTGGTGGTCCCTGTGGGTGTCTGGGGGTCCTGCGGGTGTCTGGGGGTCCTCGGGTGGTTCCTGCAGGTGTCCGGGGGTCCTCGGGTGGTTCCTGCAGGTGTCCGGGGGTCCTCCGGTGGTATCCGTGGGTGTCCAGGGGTCCCCACTGGCCTGTGGTATCCTGTGCCTAAAAAAAAAAAATTATACATTCAAATAAATACATCCCCCCCAATACATACAGTATAGTCATGGGCAAAATTATTATTATCCAGATATGGATAATAGTGCATTTTCCCATTTAAAATAAAACATTAACCAGCAGAAATATAGTAAATAAAACTTGCATTCACCCCTGCCAGCCTGCCACGATGAAGGCCGTCATCACCGTTCATGTTATTTCAGACAATCAAATTGTGAGATGCATAGCCCCAATCTGATTGGTTGTAGTAAACCATGCGACAAAGTCAATTTTTGGAAAGGATATGATGTCATCCAAAGGGCGTCACATGGTCTACTACAACCAATCAGATTGGAGATATACATCTCACAATCTAATTGGCTGAAATAACATGTGTCTGTGGCCATGTGGGTTTGGTGACGTCATGTTAAAGGGAAAGGAAGCACCGCCTTTCTGATTGGCTGGCTTCCCTCCCTTTACATGATGTCAGTCTAAAAAAAAAAAAAAAAAAAAGTTATCACATGGTTAACCCAGCCAATCAGATTGCATGGAAACTATTTACCACTCAAATGTGACGTCACAGGCTGTATAAAATCTTGTGCAGCCTCATTTGATGCCAAGAAGCTGTAGAATGAATACCTCCTCCCCAATAGGAGGAGGAAGAAGAAGAACCACAAGAAGAACCACAAGAAGAAGAAGAACCACAAGAAGAAGAACCATCAAATGGATTACAATAAAAAGATGAAGATAAAGAAAGAAGAAAAGGACTTTGGACTTTATCTGACGCCCGTTGCTGTTTTGGATCGTGGATTTGTTTGAGAGCTTGCTGAGACCATGGGAATCGGAGGGTGAAGACATCTAAAGGTAAGAAAAAACATTGAATGTATGTTGTTTTTCTTTTACATGGTTTTTCATTGTATTTTTTATTTTAATTTTTTCATTGACCATTGATTTCCAATGTATTTATGTATGGGCTATACATACATACAGTGACAAACAATGCTTTTTTTGGCAAATGCTTGCTTTTATTTATTTTAAATGTATTTTAGTTCTTTGCTTTTAAATATTATGCTATTTATTTTGTGTTTTGATTTTGAATTATGGCATTTTTTGTTGTGTTTTCAATTGTTTATTTCTGTTTTTTTTTGGTGTTTGCTTTTTAATTGTGGTTTGTTTTTGGTCTTTTCATTTTTAATAATGGTGTTTATTTGGAGTTTTCTTTTATGTATTGATGTTTGTTTGGGGTGTTTTAATTTGTAATTCTGGCGTTTATTTGGTAGTTGCTTTATTGATTGATGGTAATTTAGTTGTGTTTACTTGTTTATTGTTTTATTTGGTGATTGTTTTGATTGAATTGGATATTGTTGGTGGTTGTTTATTTTTTAGGTTGACCATTGACTGCCATAGTGTTAAAGCATATGGGCATGATGTACCACTTGCCAATCAATTGGTTTATTGGCAATTCTAATGTGTTGATTTTTCTATGTAATGTATTTGATTTTGGGCCTGTTTTTATTTTCTTCCCCATTTATTGCTATAGTGGCAAAGTATGCCCATATTATATGCTGCCAATCAATGGGAAGTGGGGGTGGAGGGTGTGGGTGGTGTCCCCGGGTAGCGGGGGAGGGTGGGTTAACCCCTTAATTACTATAGTGGTTACTAACCGCTACGGTGATTAAGGGGTTGGGGCCATTAAATTGTATTTTTTATTGCATTGTTTCTGGCAACGGAGGACAAGGACAGTGATGAGGATGAGGACAGCCTTCATCCTGGCAGGGGTATGTGCAAGTTTTATATACTTAATGCTGCTGGTTGATGTTTTATTTGAAATGAGTAAATGCACTATTATCTATATCTGGATAATAGTAATTTTGACCATTACTGTACAGTATGTATTGGGGGGGGGGGGGGGTGTCTTTATAGCAATGTATTGCTCTTTTTACTTTTTCGGCACAGGATTGGTACTGCAGGCTAGAGGGGACCCTCGGACACCTGCGGGGACCATCCGAGGACCACTGGATCTCTGTGGGGCCCCTTGACACCCGGGGGAACCACACGAGAACCCCAGACACCCGTGAGGACCACCCGTGGACCCCTGGACTCGTGTGGCCTCCCAGTCATCCACGGGACCACAAGGAGGCCCCCGGACACAATCCGAGGACCACTGGACACCTGCGGGGACCACCTGGAGGCCCCCAGACACCCGCGGGGATCACCCGAGGACCCCCGCTGGGCCCTCTGCGGGGAACACCCGGAGACCTCTGTCGGCCTCTTGTATTAATGCTGTGCAGAAGAAAAAAAATGCTTTTTTGTATATGTCCATCGCTTTTGCGTCAGCCTTTAGCTGATGAAAAAAAGGCGAGCTTTAAAAGTACGATAAAGTTATCACTGCTTTGTGAATAACAGTTACTGGCAAAAAACGGCGGATTTGCCATTTTGGGGCCTATTGTACATCTTTTTTTCCAATGACTGTTTATGGGTGATAAAAATTCATTATAGCGCGATACTGCACTGTTATCGTGAATAGCAGAGCAGGCAGTATCACGCTATAAGGGCATTTATCGCACTTAAAACCACTTATCACTGCTTTGTGAATAGGCCCCTTTAGGTTTGAGTATCATTTTATCTTACAAAAGAGATACATTAACAGTAAAAAAGAAAAAGGGAAAAAACATGAGGGTTAAACAGATGAGGGGACAGGCGGGAAGAATATTCAGTAGGAATATATGAACATTGGTTGGGATTTCTCAAAAGCTGCTGTTTCAAGATTCAGCACCCTTGATTTTAGGAACAAAGATTTAAGGTGTCTAGTGGTGCCCAGTGTGATTAGAAGAGGGCTCAGAGAATATAGATACATTATTGTAAGGGCACCTTGGCTTCCAGATCCTATTAAATGTACCGTATGTGTGTGTCCTGCAAGAAGCTTGTTCCGTTCTTAATAGACCTCAAATAACACACCTTATTTACCACTGAATATACACGGGGGAAGTGAAGTTTCCAGTTTTTAGTGTGCGAGCGATCAGTTTCATGGAATTCGTGTATGTGTATATATTTTAAAATACAGTAATACCTCCGTGGTTTTAGACATTTTTGTATTAAAACTCGAATGGTAGTAACGCCTGATCAAGGTGCAATACCTCGCTTTTGTGCTTAGTCAAGTGAATCTCTCCCATTGTGGTACTGTCTGGATGAAGAGCACTTTATGAAAGTTCTTTATCATGATCATGCATAATCATTTTGTAGAGGTGGATATAACGACAAGTGACTGTTAGGGAATAAATAGACTAATTATGGTAATTACTTTGACAGTGCACCATTTCAAAGTAACATTTAAAAAAAAAAAACCTTCTACTCTACTGAAGGATCCAAACATTGTATTTGACAATTTCCTGCTTGTATGTGTAATTTATTGATGATTACCTGGTTCACAAAAATATGGCACCTGCTATGCTAAATGCACAATGCCAAGTCTTCTGGAAAAAGAATGGCACTATCAAAGAGATATCTTAGATTATGGTGGTAGACATAGCAACTCCCATAAAAACATATTTGGCTTTTGAGTATTTCTGTTGCCATGGGAATAGGCATTAGGAGGTAAGGTCAAGAGGTCCAAGCCAATGATTAGCTAAGACACTGAAACAACAATTGTTCAAGTACAAGAGTTTTTACTATTAGGGAGCAAAAGTCAATCAGAGGTTAGTTCTTTCCGTATACTGTAGTTTCCAATCTCATTTTGTCTAACCCCATGTTTCTACTTTACATTATCATTTATACGGTGCTAACATACTCCACCTTGAGATAGAATAAGGGTTACATTAACACTTTCTTAATATTGTATTTTTTTATTTTTTATACGCGTGTGCGTGTGTGTGTGTGTGTGTGTATACCTATAAAATTCGAAAACACCAAAACGTATTTATAAAAAAATAATTCTTTTCAAGAGAATAATAAAAAAAATAAACATTAATACAAAAATACAAGATGTCTCTCTCTTCTTTCCGGTACATTTTATTTTCTTCTGCCTAGCCTGTTCTTCGATGTTTTTTTCTGTAAAAGATAGAGACAATATTAAATATTGACCTGAACACCACCACGATTACATAAAGATTAATCCTTTTGGGAATACATTTACTACTACACATTATTAAAACTGGATTTTTGGGGCGGTTTTTGGTGGGGGGGGGGGGGGAAGACTGGTGCGTGGATTACAGTTCATTACCGGGTGCATTTTTATGTTTAAATTAAGTAAACATACTGTATACTCATCCCCATAGCTGTGGTGGATCCAGGGAAGTACCCTTGTATGCCTCAAAAAACATTTATGTTGTTTTTCACCGATTTGACTATTAGCGAGTCCAGAATGTAATGAGCTTTGATTTCGTCCATAATTATTTTCCGTAAATTCAAGGGAGCACTGTCTTTCCCTTCTTGCCATCATACTTCATTGCTTTGACCCACTGATTGTACAACCTAAAATTGATGTGGTGTTTCAGAATAAGAAGTGCAAATCTGGCCACCTTTCCATCACATCTCCTTAAGTATTTCTCCTGTATGCTTTGCGGGAGGTCAGTTAACGTGATGTCTGGGATCACGACCGGCTCAGGTCGTGTCTCCTGTGCCATTTGCAGCTGGACAATGCTGGGTGCAGCGGGTGGTGGAGCGTGGGTGCTTATGTGAGTGGGTGAGGGTACTTGCACTGTGCTGATTGTCATCTCTGGTGTCATTTACAACTTTATTCTCCATGGTGCAGTGGGTGTGCTTCTGGCTGTCGGTGAGGGTAGACTGTCAGGGAGGATGCTTTCCTTAGGGCATACCTGTGCTCTTACCGAGATTGTCATCTACTCGGGTGGGCGGGTGTACTCCGGTGGTGGTGTGGATTGTCTTGGGGGCATGCAGGTCAATTCTGGTGATGCGAGGGTGCTGTCCATCCTGATCACCCACCGCTATCTGCCCTACGGGGGCAGGTACAGCAAGCGAATAATAAAGCTCCGTGATGTTACTGTCAATGTTGGCCATGCGAGCACACATGCCCCTCTCCTTCCTCTCCAAAAGAAGATCCACCTTGGCCTCCATTCTGTCCCTTATTGCAGTGTGCGGTTTCAAGGTACCTGTATTTTCTGAGCCCTTATCCCTTCTAGTATGCGCCCAATGGAGCTGGCGCTGATCAAAGGTGTCAGGTTTTCATCTTGTGTGCCTCTAAGTTGCCTGGTGATGGGAGGGGCCCCATCTGCTTGAGCATGAACATTGTGTGATTCGCCTTTTTCATACTCCGGTTCCTCGCCTTCGGTCCTTGGTGGGCCTTCTCCTTTGGAATGAATGGGGTGGGATGCACCTAGTTCATCCTCCGGTTCCTGGCCTTTGGTCCTTGGTGGGCCTTCTCCTTGGGCATTAATGGGGTGGGATTCACTTTGTTTATCCTCTGCTTTGGTCGCGAGTGGGCATTCTGCTTCGGTATTAAGGGGGCGAGGTACTTCTTGTTCTGCTTCGGTTGGGCGAGGCATGCACCTTTTGCCCTTGGTGTATCTAATTTTCCTTTGTATGACTTCCCCCAGTTTGTTCTTCGTATAGCCCGGCCCAGGATTGTTTGCCTTGGGAGCTTTCTGTGCCGTTGCATTTCGCTGGGAAACAGCTGCCACCTTTCTCTTTGTCACGGCCGGGACAGCAGCACCAAGATGTTTGCTGCATTTGTAGAATCGGGTATGATTCATGGCAGAATACAGTATAAAGCACAATACAGTCTCTTGACAGCAGTTGGTTCAGATTAAGATACTGTACACTGTACGTGTGGGAGCCTATGCAATTTCGGTGCCATTTCATGCACAGAATCCCAGACCTGATGGCACAGTACAGGTGTAAAACGAGGGCGTAAACTTTAACGCTAAAGTGCAGTACTTGATACATTATAAATACCGTAAAGTACAGTAGCTTGCATACAGTAACTGTGCTTCTTTTATTTTCTAAAGCAGCCATGCCAAAAAAAGTTATTTAAAAAGAACTCGGCCAGAGAATTCGGGAGATGTACACGAACGGATACCGAATAATGCATTTCCATGCCTGTTAGCTCGCTCGAACATCGAGGTATCTCATAAAGTTGTCTGCTTTCATGCCTATGGAAAGACTAAAAGTATATGCACAGGCTGTCTTCTATGCATAGGTATGTATGTACAGTATATGCACAGGCTGTCTTCTAAGCATGGGTATGTATGTACAGCATGTGCACAGGCAGTCTTCTATGCATGGGTATGTATGTACAGCATGTGCACAGGCAGTCTTCTATGCATGGGTATGTATAGCATGTGCACAGGCAGTCTTCTATGCATGGGTATGTATGTGCACAGGCTGTCTTCTATGCATGGGTGTATGTGAACAGGCTGTCTTCTATGCATGGGTATATATGTGCACAGGCAGTCTTCTATGCATGGGTATGTATGTAAAGTATGTGCACAGGCAGTCTTCTATGCATAGGTATGTATGTACAGTATGTGCACAGGCTGTCTTCTATGCATGGGTATATATGTACAGTATGTGAACAGGCTGTCTTCTATGCATGGGTATATATGTACAGTATGTGAACAGGCTGTCTTCTATGCATGGGTATATATGTACAGTATGTGAACAGGCTGTCTTCTATGCATGGGTATATATGTACAGTATGTGCACAGGCAGTCTTCTATGCATGGGTATGTATGTACATTATGTGTACAGGCAGTCTTCTATGCATGGGTATGTATGTACATTATGTGCACAGGCAGTCTTCTATGCATGGGTATGTATGTGCACAGGCAGTCTTCTATGCATGGGTATGTATGTAAAGTATGTGCACAGGCAGTCTTCTATGCATAGGTATGTATGTACAGTATGTGCACAGGCTGTCTTCTATGCATGGGTATATATGTACAGTATGTGAACAGGCTGTCTTCTATGCATGGGTATATATGTACAGTATGTGAACAGGCTGTCTTCTATGCATGGGTATATATGTACAGTATGTGAACAGGCTGTCTTCTATGCATGGGTATATATGTACAGTATGTGCACAGGCAGTCTTCTATGCATGGGTATGTATGTACATTATGTGTACAGGCAGTCTTCTATGCATGGGTATGTATGTACATTATGTGCACAGGCAGTCTTCTATGCATGGGTATGTATGTGCACAGGCAGTCTTCTATGCATGGGTATGTATGTGCACAGGCAGTCTTCTATGCATGGGTATATATGTGCACTGGCAGTCTTCTATGCATGGGTATGTACAGGCAGTGGTCTCAATCATGTTAAAAAAAAATGACCGTAGTACTGTACTTAATTGACAGTACTCGTTAATCATTGACATTTTGTTATTACCATAGGGCGGCAAAGCGGGTTGTGGATGACCTTAGCAATGCAAATGATGAACGTTGTGCGACAGATGTTAGAGAGTTTCTGCTGAAGGATCATAACCTGACAATGTCTGAATCCAGCATAAAGAGAATGAGACACGGATTGGGATGGAAGTATAGACGTGTCAAATAAAGTGTTTTACTGTACTATTATAATATTGTATCATGCGCTAGTGTTGTTCAGTATGCCCAATTGTCCAGACTGTGCCTGTACAGTTATATATTTTCATTACAGTGTATCCAATGATAAGGGAGCCAAACAAGATTAAGAGAGTAGTGCAAGCGCAAGCTTGGATCGATAGTGGGGGAATGTTTCAGGATGTAATATTTACGGATGAAACGTCAGTGGCCCTGGATAGATTTTGCACTTTTGCCTTCTACAAAAAAATAAAATAGGCTATCCCAATGCATTGCCTGCATCTCTGGCAGGGAAGGATAAAATAGGCTATCCCAATGCATTGCCTGCATCTCTGGCAGGGAAGGATAAAATAGGCTGTCCCAATGCATTGCCTGCATCTCTGGCAGGGAAGGATAAAATAGGCTGTCCCAATGCATTGCCTGCATCTCTGGCAGGGAAGGATAAAATAGGCTGTCCCAATGCATTGCCTGCATCTCTGGCAGGGAAGGATAAAATAGGCTGTCCCAATGCATTGCCTGCATCTCTGGCAGGGAAGGATAAAATAGGCTGTCCCAATGCATTGCCTGCATCTCTGGCAGGGAAGGATAAAATAGGCTGTCCCAATGCATTGCCTGCATCTCTGGCAGGGAAGGATAAAATAGGCTGTCCCAATGCATTGCCTGCATCTCTGGCAGGGAAGGATAAAATAGGCTGTCCCAATGCATTGCCTGCATCTCTGGCAGGGAAGGATAAAATAGGCTGTCCCAATGCATTGCCTGCATCTCTGGCAGGGAAGGATAAAATAGGCTGTCCCAATGCATTGCCTGCATCTCTGGCAGGGAAGGATAAAATAGGCTATCCCAATGCATTGCCTGCATCTCTGGCAGGGAAGGATAAAATAGGCTGTCCCAATGCATTGCATGCATCTCTGGCAGGGAAGGATAAAATAGGCTGTCCCAATGCATTGCCTGCATCTCTGGCAGGGAAGGATAAAATAGGCTGTCCCAATGCATTGCCTGCATCTCTGGCAGGGAAGGATAAAATAGGCTGTCCCAATGCATTGCCTGCATCTCTGGCAGGGAAGGATAAAATAGGCTGTCCCAATGCATTGCCTGCATCTCTGGCAGGGAAGGATAAAATAGGCTGTCCCAATGCATTGCTTGCATCTCTGGCAGGGAAGGATAAAATAGGCTGTCCCAATGCATTGCCTGCATCTCTGGCAGGGAAGGATAAAATAGGCTGTCCCAATGCATTGCCTGCATCTCTGGCAGGGAAGGATAAAATAGGCTGTCCCAATGCATTGCCTGCATCTCTGGCAGGGAAGGATAAAATAGGCTGTCCCAATGCATTGCCTGCATCTCTGGCAGGGAAGGATAAAATAGGCTGTCCCAATGCATTGCCTGCATCTCTGGCAGGGAAGGATAAAATAGGCTGTCCCAATGCATTGCCTGCATCTCTGGCAGGGAAGGATAAAATAGGCTGTCCCAATGCATAGCCTGCATCTCTGGCAGGGAAGGATAAAATAGGCTATCCCAATGCATTGCCTGCATCTCTGACAGGGAAGGATAAAATAGGCTGTCCCAATGCATAGCCTGCATCTCTGGCAGGGAAGGATAAAATAGGCTGTCCCAATGCATTGCCTGCATCTCTGGCAGGGAAGGATAAAATAGGCTGTCCCAATGCATTGCCTGCATCTCTGGCAGGGAAGGATAAAATAGGCTGTCCCAATGCATTGCCTGCATCTCTGGCAGGGAAGGATAAAATAGGCTGTCCCAATGCATTGCCTGCATCTCTGGCAGGGAAGGATAAAATAGGCTATCCCAATGCATTGCCTGCATCTCTGGCAGGGAAGGATAAAATAGGCTGTCCCAATGCATTGCCTGCATCTCTGGCAGGGAAGGATAAAATAGGCTGTCCCAATGCATTGCCTGCATCTCTGGCAGGGAAGGATAAAATAGGCTGTCCCAATGCATTGCCTGCATCTCTGGCAGGGAAGGATAAAATAGGCTATCCCAATGCATTGCCTGCATCTCTGGCAGGGAAGGATAAAATAGGCTGTCCCAATGCATTGCCTGCATCTCTGGCAGGGAAGGATAAAATAGGCTGTCCCAATGCATTGCCTGCATCTCTGGCAGGGAAGGATAAAATAGGCTGTCCCAATGCATTGCCTGCATCTCTGGCAGGGAAGGATAAAATAGGCTGTCCCAATGCATTGCCTGCATCTCTGGCAGGGAAGGATTTATATGGATAGTTTTTGGTGCAGAAAGGTTCGTATTGATCAGAAGAATTGTCCTTTTAGGCAAAGATTAAAGCGGCTACAAGAACATCTAGAGACTACAGACACAATCATTTACAGTAGGAAGAAATGTTGTGGGTTGAAGAGAAATATAAAGCAATTCATTAAATGACGTAACTTGAGTGTTCCGAGTTCATAGTAATTTCCTCTGTTTTAATTCCCCTCCCCTCCCCCCAAAAAGATATAAAAATATTTCATGCATTATGCTAAAGACTAATAAAATGGCAGATCAGAGTCCCTTACTCAGAAATGAAACCTATGGATAACATCTACTTGTGTGCTTCGTCAGTGCTTACTGTAATAATATTATTTGCATTATTTTTCATTATCACTGTGTCTGGTCCTATAGTCTATGGTCTTATAGTTTCCAGATACATCATTGGCATGGTTTGTATCATTTTCCAAACTTGCAGCTGCATTAATAGTCAACACAGGTATGGAGATTTAAAATGTATCTTAAACACTCCCCTTCTACTGCAGTTTATTGGGCTGAAAAACTTGAATGCTGCAAATGTTTTAAACTCAAGCTTAGTGAGGCGTTTGCCAAATAAGTGCAACAAAAATGTTATTGCTGATGTTTCTGTTTTTTAAAGACATCATTTGGTTTATTGCACCGCAATTCTGCATTCACTTGAATGGCAATTAAACTGGGATATCAGTGTGATAACCTTTTCGCACCTTAGTGAATCTCCCTTGTGTTTCATGGCTAAATCTGAATAGTTACCTACAGTAACAAAACATGCCTGCATGTGATATGAGGTAGCAGAGCACTCTGTGATGGACTTTTTATGTGCACTTAGCGGAGGTCATATCCATTAGAATGGCTCTTTACTTTAGGGATTTTTCTGTCAAACTGAGCAGCATCTGTCCCTGTTCCCCCTTCCCCCTGCACTCCCACTCCCTTAGGGACAAGAATGAAGGAGGTTGCGGTATTGTTGAGGTGCGCATGCCGCGTGCGCACGCCGCCCCCTGGTGTCCGTACTCGCGAAGCACACATACGTACATAGGGGTATGGTGCAATTAAAAATAAATGTATGTACTTGCGAGTGTACGTAAAGCGGTGTACTTAAAACGGGGTATGCCTGTATGAAGTTTTACTGTATTATCTGAACTGCTGACTTATTTTTTTTTTTTCACTGTAACTAATAAAGTCTGTCCGGGTGCATTGTGTAAATGTAGGAGCGTATTTTAAAAAGATATTAAGCAGATGCACCCGTGTGGAAAATCACCCTTGTGTTTTGGAAATATACATATTGCCTATTTGTAAAGCTGGTGATGTTAATAGCAGCCCCTTACAGTATGTGGAAGTTAATATTCAGTAACTGTGTTAGAAGAGGAAGAAGTTCAAGTTTACCATGTGCCCAGTCACTACTAATGATTTACAGTAAATCAATAAGTACATACTTTATGTTGTGTTTTATTACATGGAAGGTTTCAGAGACTGGCAGAGAAGGTCATTAACCACCTACTCTGTGTGTGTGTTGTTGGACTCCTACCTAAATCATCAATATAAAACCCATTGACAGGCTGCATTACTGCCTAAAAATGCATGTACTATATATTTATTTCATACTTCGATCACGCATCGCAGGACCTTTTTAAAAATGTGCATGAACTGTACAAGCACCCTCATGAATTTCCCTTTTTGAGGTTAGCGAGTATAAAATTATATTTATGTAGCCAGGTCCCCCTCTGCATTGCTGCCCCCCCCCCCCCTCTGGGTACTCACCGTGGTGGTTAGGAGGTTAGCCACGCTCGTGGAGAGGTGTGGGAGCATGAGCTAGCATAGAGCGCCATTATCGAGGAGTGCAGGTTGCCAGGGAAGCTTGCGGTAGCGTTGCTAGGGCTTCGGCGGGTCCCGGTGCAGGGCGCCGCCATAGCGAATTGCGCACACATGCGCAGTGAAGATTTCAGCTCGGGGAACTGGCAGGGAAGTTTGCGCAGGACAAGCGCTCGAACGCTAGCCTACCAGGGAAGGCTCTTGGAAGGGACTACAAGTCCCATGAGCCTCGGGAGCGGCCCCATGACACCAGGGAGCCAATAGGGCTGCAGGAGCTCCCTGCTTGCAGGGAATTGATACTTTTCGCGCGCTGAGCCACGCTAGTGAGTGCTGGACCGGGAGAGCTAGGGGAAGGAGGTGAGTGCAGGGGTCTGTGAACCACTGCAATAGGCCAGAACACCCCCTAGGCCCCAGATAGGTCCTGAACTCCCCCAGCTTGTGGTGCATAGGGACTGGCCCTAAGTTAGGGACTATCCCATTAGTGTCAGTGATAGATAGGGACACAGCGGACGCTGCGCTCCCTGAACGGAGGCTTGGGCTCAGGCCTACACCCCAGAGACAGAGACTATTTCCAGGGTGGGATCGCCCCTGGCGGACCCCGTGCGAGGAGACCCGGGATCAGAAAGCATCACCAAGTGACTGATCCTTTGCGAAGTTGTTTGCTGGCCCGAGTGCAGGAGCGCTCGGCAGGTACCTCATAAGTGCACCAACCTATACCATTCTCACATTACCTATTCACATAGTGGCAGCGCTGACCACGGGACAAAAGGGGGTAGGCTGTGGACACGGTGTGGGGATACACGGTGGCGGGCGGGTATACTCCTAGTGGAGTAAGAGACACTGAGAGGACTGAGTTACATGGTGGAGATACCCCCTCGGGGGGAGTGTTAGTGGTGTACGTTATAAGATTGTGTTATTGCCTTCATATATATTCTGCGTTACAGTAAACTGGTTATATATATATCCCTGAGTACGTGGTTATTGTATATGTGGGTCCTGTGTAGACAAACTTCTATATCCCTAGAACCCTACGCAGGTGGAGGCACTGAAACCGAGAACGACCCAGAGGATTCACCCCAGGCTCTCACTGGCGGAGGCTCAACCTCCTGTGAGCCTGACAGGTATAACGCACCACACCTGGTAACATGTAGGTCCCTTTTACATTCATATGTAGCTAGGTCTCCTTTTTTTATCAGTACCCCCTCACCTCGAGCGCGATTGCGGGTACCGCCGAGTCTCAGGGCGGTCAGGCTCCGGCTCGGGGGTTGCCGGGGACGTGTGCGGCCGGTTGCTAAGGCCGCGATCGCGTCACCGGGCTCCCGGTGCTCCCGGATTCGGACAGGGAGGGCGCCGCCATTGCCCGGATACTCACGCATGCGCAGTAATCGCGCATTGCACAAGGAAGTCTGAGAGCCAGGGAGAAGACGCGCGAAGGTTGCGGCAGCCCCAGAGAGAGACAGCCCGCGAAGCCCTAGCCTACCAGGGAAGGTTTTAGTCAGGGAATACAGGTCCCATGAGCCTTAGGGGACCACATGTGACGCCAGGGAGCCAATAGGGCTGAAGGATTGCCCTGCAGTCCTAAAAGAGATACAATTCGCGGGGTTTTGCAGACAGGCAGTGGATGAACGGAGCAGCTAGGGGAAGGAGGTAAGGTGCAGGAGTCAGTGGCTCCCTGCACTAGGCCAGCAATCCCCTAGGCCCCAGATAGCCCTGAGTCACCCTAGCTAAGTGTTGTAGGGACAGGCCCTAGCTTAGGGACTCTGTCCCATTATCTATTTGTTAGTAGGGAACAAAGAACATTGCTTGTTTGCTGGGAGAGAGCTGGACTATTTCCAGAGGGGGATCGCCCCTGAGGGATCATCCTGTGGTGGATCACGGATATCGTGTAGGAGCTCGCCTTGATCCTTTGTGAAGCCCGTTGCAGGTCCGAGCACTGGAGTGCTCGGCAGGTAATCCAAAACATCAAGTGCACCAACAAGGCCTATCACCAGACATAGTGACTGCGCAGTCACACACGCACATGTATATGACTTGGTAGTGTGGGACATTGGAGTTACTGGACACGGGGTGGGATCCTTCCGTGGGAGGGGGCGCATAAAGTATTGGCGTCCGCCGTGGCGCATAAAGTGTTGACGTCCGCCGTGGCGCATAAAGTGTTGACGTCCGCCGTGGCGCAAGATAGCGTTAGCGTCTTACGAGACGCCGTGGTTAGTGTCTCCTCTAGGGAGGGACACAGGTTAATGTGGTATGCACGTATGTTTCTATGTTCCTAAGTAAACGGTATTGGTTATTATACATACAGTCTATGTGTTTATTGTGTGATGTCCTGCGAGGAACAATTCCTGCTCTGCTAGGAACCATCGCAGGTGGAGGCGATGCACCCAGGACGAGAGTACTGTTATTCTTAATATATTGCCCCAGGTCTCCCGTGGCGGAAGCTCAGCCCTCCTGTGAGCCACCAGGTAAAGCACCACACCCTGGTAACACTGTATGTCCTTCGCACCCACACTATAATCTGCGATTGGGTGGGGGAATACCCGTTACACATATATATATATGCGATTGGGTGGGGTGGAACCCCTGTTACATTTAGTTATTAAAGCACAATGATCTTACATAGTAGAATCCATCAGAACCATGTTTTATATCAAATCAAAAGCAGTGGTACCTATACTTGTATAATGCATTTTATATTTCTGCTATATCACCCAGTGGGAGGTATTGAGAGAACAGAAAAAAGTCTCATGTGGAGCAGGAATACCAAATTGTAGATTAGGATTTAGTATACTGTATATCGATGGCACATTTTCCATTGTGATTCCGGACTCAGAGTGACTCCATATGCTGGTGTATGTTTAAACTCCAGCCCGCAAATATCTACAAATACCCAGGAATTCCAAAGATTTAAACAACTGACATTGCATTCACTCCTACTCATGGTCAATGATACATTTTAAGACAAACGTACTAAACACCTGTCTTTTTATTATTGTAGCTGTGTCACTGTAAAATGACTAGAACAGCTCTGTGAATAAATAGTTTCCCTTCTTCCTACATACAGTACATACATGTGGTAGCATTACTGGGCTGGTTTCTGTGTGTTTATATAAATAGAGAAATATTGGATATTTCTACAACATCTAATGCAGGGATGTCCAACTCCAGTCCTCAAGGGCCGCCAACAGGCCAGGTTTTCAGGATATCCTTACTTCAGCACAGCTGGCTCAATTAGTGGCTCAGTAGTGTCACCATTTATTTGCCGCAGTAATATCTCATTAATGTAAATGCATTTTAGTCCACAAGAGGTATTTGCTCCTGAAATGGGCCATGTTTTCCACCTGTATACTCTTTAGACCCCCGCCCTGTAAGAGGGGCCTTCGCCATATGGCAAAGGTGTATGCGTTTGGAATATTTCAGGTTTTTATCAGCATAATGGTTTCTATCAAAGGGAATCAGTGCATTGCAGGAGTTACGTTACTGGCACTCCCAACAGGTGCGGTGTTCACAAAACATACTGTAGGGTGAAAGTTTATATGTGTAACCCTGTTCCCCCTCCCTCCCCCCCAATCTCATGTCGGGTACCCCAGGGGAAATGGTTTCCTGGTTACTGTGTCTAAGATGGTGCAAACCTGCTGGCAACAGGGGGACCTGACTCTCCCACGGTGGTATGGGGGATATCAGGACAGGCTTTTGAGGTAGAGCTGAGTAATACTCACTGGTACAGCGCCTCCATCTCCAACAGATCCCCAGACTGGTAGGGAGGAATCTCTGAAGGAGAACTTCTCTCTGTAACTTATCCCTGAATGATTCCAGGCTCAGGCAAGAAGGTTTCTATATCAAGGACATACTTTATTTCTCCACCTGGCAGAATGCCCATCTTGCAGCCAGGTCACTCAGCCGCACATCAGTGGGTTGTCACCCAAAGGAAGTCCCTGGACAATCACTCCTAGTCAGGGCCCTAGAAGCTGTCCTAGCTCTTCTCTTACTCCCTGGTGGAGTAAAAGGAATAGTCTCCCACCTCTCCCAGAGGGAGGGCCACAAAGCCTGCCAAGAGCCCTGGCAGCTATCCTCTCTCAAGGGGGAGAGGAACTACTAAATTCAGGAAGTGCTGTGCAATAAATAGTTCCAATAGGCACCACCCCTGTGTCACTGTGATTGGACACAGAGCCTGATGACACTATCTTCACTGCCTCACTGCACAGCATGGATGTGTGGGGAAACCCATGATTACTCCTGGCAAACCTGCCCTTACCAGGGATTACTGCACAGGAGGAGAAAGAACTATTGCCCCAAAACTACCCAGGGCTAAATATGTAATAAATCACTGCCATGATTTAATATGACACATTATTCACAATGGCTCTGGACTGGCAATACAACATCAGGTGCTTAATTATCTATAGCCAATTACTGTATGGCTGAGAATTATACATCACAGGAATTCCGATTTTCCAACTTCTAAGTATGTGCACCACCAAGTTCCTAAAGCAGGAGATCCTCCAAAAAGGATAATAATAATAATAATAATAATAATAATAATAATAAAAAATAAACACTTTGCTGAACTGGAGTTCATCCCCTGACTGTTCCCAATAGGTCCACATTCACTAAAGGGTACCAAGCTTTAGCGCGTCTTAACTCGCATTCCAATGACTGGCAGTTATGGTGTGCTGAGGCTTAGCACCTTTTAGTTAATCTGGGCTTCAATGTTTTGTACAAAGATGGCCGCCACGCTCACCAATAGAAAGCCACAATGTCAGCTCCTGATGACATTGTGGCTTTCTAGTGGTCACTGGAGGAAGCCTTGTCTGCAGGGACGTTTACTGCCTAGCGGGCCCAGTTTTGCTGGGTGCCAGACTGCAGAAACATGGGGCTTCCCGGACGTCAGGAACTGCGTAGCAGCAATAAGGTTCAGGTAAGCTTTTAAAAAAAAAAAAAATGAAACTCAAGCAGCTTTAACTGTGACGTAAATGAGCAGTGTCAAAACTGTCCCCTGTTTTTGTGTCCCATAAAACTAAATTAGGAAGCACTAACTCTAAACTCCTATTTAAGTTCAAAAATGTTTTTCTCACTACACATTGTATGGAATTGACAGAGAAATATCAATCACCTAATAAAGTACAGGTGCAACTGCCTGTTGTCGACCACTTGCTGTGCGTGTTTTGCACGGAAACCTCCAGCATCTCGCGAGATTCCAGGGGCCAGACTAATGGCTCATCGGATAAACACAGTGTGGGCCCCTGCTGTGTGAATCCTACCGGGTTTCACCTGTCTGTAAGAGACGCACAGTCGGAGATAGACAATAATTCGCTGTACCTGCGCGCCTCTAACGGGCGATCGTGGGACTTTTATTTCGATTTAATATCACAGTATTGTAGCAGGGGGACTCCGGAGATGAACCACATTGATTTCAGGTCCATTAACCCCCTGCTTCCCGAGTTACAGGCCCCATTATGGAGTGCCGGTATCCCTCTGGTTTGTTTAACCCCGATCACGTGGGCTGTGAAATGGGAGAATTTAAACAAGGCTGCCGGGATACCGGCACACCATAACGGGGCCTGTAACTCAGGAAGCAGGTGGTCCGCGGACCTGAAATCAATGCGGTTCATCTCCGTAGACGACCTGCTACAATACTGTATTAAAATAAAAGCCCCGCGTTCGCCTCCTAGAGGCGCACAGGAAGAGTGACTAATTCAGTCTATCTCTGACTGCGCATCTCTTACTGACAGGTGAAACCCGGTAGGATTCACACAGCACGAGTGCCATTCAAACGATGGGCCATTAAGTCTGCTGCTGGTAGTGTTGGACCGGGTCCTACTTTAAAAAAAAAAAAATGGGTAACGGGTACCCAGCCAAAATTAAATGATCTACCCGGCCGGGTACCTGGCTACCCGGTTGGCACTCACCTGGGGGTGGAGGAAGACGGCGGCAACATCTAGGAAGGTCAGCAGCGGTCCTGTGGCGGTGGCAGCATCAGAAGTGTGTGTTCAGGCGGCGCGGGAGCTGCAGGACTCCATAGCAGTGTGAGCTGGGGAACCACGTGACCGGAGCAGGAGCAGAAGCGTTCCTATTGGACAGCCGGCTGTACCGGTTAATTCCGGGTACTCGGTACATCACTAGCTGCGGGGTATTTGGAGAATTGGCCGAGGTTTTGTCCCGTGATTCGGTCGACAACAGGCAGTTGCACCTGTATGTGTTATTTAAGTTCAAAAATAATTCCAGCTTTCAACATTGTCTGTTTTTATTTCATACAGCCAATCATGTATAATCCATTGACGCAAGATTTTTTTTTTTGTTTTAAACCAAACTTTATATAATGTAATATATTTTCTCTTGTGACAGTCAGATGGTCAAAAGCACACTGCAAATGAAAGATTAGGCAAACCTTTGAATGAGGTGCTAACTGTCAAAGAACAGACTCTCTGCTTTCCTAATCTAGTTCTTATGATGCTAATGCATTTACAGCAAGCGAACAACCTACTGTAATTATCGCTTAAGGTTTAGGAAACGTTTATAAATTATGAGGCACTTGAATGCCTATAGTGTAAATAGTTTATATATTCTTACTGCAGTCCTTTCAATTACTGAATGCTTTCCCATTTATTATGTTTACTTTATTTCTATTAGAAAATGTGCTTTTTTTTTGGTTATTTTATTCAGATAAATATAACATGCGTGGCTTCCTGCAGTAACTTTTGTATTCATTTAGAACTTGCTTACTTGTGTCTCAGCTTGTCTATCCTTGTGTCTGTCTCTATAATAAACACTTAATTATCTTAACTGTGAGGTATTGTTGAGACCCTATAATCTCTTTTATTCCCGTGTCTGTACTTGTGGGATTTTTATTTTTTTAAACTTAATTTTTATTAATTTTTTTTAGGGAGATGGGGAAATGAAGAAAATAAAAAATGGGGGGGGGAGGGAAGGGTACAAAAAATAGAGATGGAAGAAAGAACACATTCATTTAAAATTTTACCTAACAAGACATCTTAAAATATTCTATCACACAGTTAATATAAATATCAACTTTTTTTCTTTTTTTTTTACAACAAAATTAAGTGGGTATTAATTTCTGGTTGACTTTCACTCAGAATACAAGGTAACCACACCTTCTGAAAATCTGTGTAGGTGTCGTTATTAAGACTAACCATTTTTTCCATGTAGCAAATCTGCCAGACTTTATTTTTAACTTTGGAGATTGAGGGAATAATTGTTTGTTTCCATACTGCCGCTATTTCGGGTCTTGCGGCTGAAGATTTGTGGCACAGTAATTTATTTTCATGTCTCGTGAGGGGGTAATATGGTTTGTTTAAAAGAAATAACCAGGGATCCATTGGTAGGTCCAAACCGAAAAACCTTTGTGACCACATTTTGATTTCCAGCCAATAAGCTGCTATGAATGGGCACCCCCACCACATATGTATAAATGTGGCTTGTACTCCACATCCTTTCGGACATATAGTTGGGTACTCTGGGATGAATTTAGCTAGTCTCATGGGGGTTAAATACCACCTCATCATAACTTTATAGGCATTTTCTCTGATTGTGATACACATTGAGGATGTGGCAACCTTCTGAAAAATATCATTCCAGTCTTCCAGGTCTAATACCTCCCCCAGATCATCCTCCCATTGTAGCATATATTTCAGTTTTTGATTCATATGCGGAGGAGGGCTAACAAAGTACCCATACAGTTTAGATATCAGTACAGATGTGTTACTATCTGCTAGACAAAGTGACTCAAATCTAGTTAGCAATTCGGGGGGCCGGATTTTGTTATAAAAGGCTTTCAATTGAAGGTATTGGAGGAATTGATTGGTTGGGATAGCCTTTTCTTTGTGGAAATATTCAAAGGGTCTGGGAAATCCCTCTGAACCTACATCTTTTAATCTTGTGACACCTGCTATTTTCCAGTCTATAAACCTATTACGGCCCATTCCTGGACCAAATTCTGGGTTATGATATAGTGGTGTCATAAGTGTATTCCGTGTTGTAAGTGTAGCCAGGTCTCCCCAGCACTCCAGCACCCCCCTCCCCTGGTGCGCGATCGCGGGTGCCGCCGAGTCACAGGGCGGCCCCGCGGGTCAGTCGTGCGGGTGAGGGAGGTCAGGTCCCGGCTCGGGGGTTGCCGGGGACGCGTGCGGCCGGTTGCCAAGGCCGCACGCGCGTTACAGGGCTCCCGGCGCTCTCGGAGCCGGGTTGTAAGGGCGCCGCCATTGCGCTTCAAGTTGCGCATGCGCAGTAGGTCCCCGGCAGCCCGACAGACTCGCGCATGCGCAGGGCTAGCCGGGAAGGCAGGGACAGAGCAGGAGAGGTTGAGGCGGCCATTAGTAGTTCGCGCATGCGCAGGAGAAGCGCGCACGCGGCCCCAACGCTATAGCAGCCTCCTGGGAACTACAACTCCCAGGAGGCATAGGGAGACAGGCACCAGGTGCCTCATAGTGGCCAATAGGGCTGGAGGAAGCTCAGCCCGGGAAAAGAGATACATTTCCCGGGCTTTGCATGAGTCAGTTGGAGCAGCGGAGCTGAAGGGGAAGGAAGGGTGCGGGGAGTGAGTGCAGCTCCTGCATCCAGATAGGTACCCACACTCCAGGTAGGCCCCAACTCCCCACCAGGTTAGTGGGTAATTTATAAGGGACGGCCCTAGATAGGGAAGGTCACCCTTAGGTGTAGGTAGGGTGCAGGTTTGGCAGTGCCACAGCGGGTAGTGCTGTGAGCACTGACAAATAGGTACCGGGTGTACAGCGGATGCTGAGTGTGTGCAGTGGGTTATTGCTGCGGGTTCCAGGTTGCTGTGTTGAGTGTTGCATGTGACGCTGCATGTACTGAGTGCAGTGTGTGTGCAGCGTGTGTTACTGTCTGCAGGCTGACTGTGAGAGCTGTGTGTCGGCTGCAGGCGCGTTAGGATTAGTGAGTTAGCTAGTGGTTAGTGAGGTTTCTGGACTTGGGGTAGGTTATTAACCCCTGCAGGCCCTAGGAGTTTTCCCCAAGTCACCTCAGGTTGCGGTACAACAGGGACAGGCCCTAGGTTAGGGTTCCTGTCAAGTTAGTGCTCTGTAAATAGATAGGGAAAGAGCGGCGGTTGCTGTTCCTGGAAAGCGGTTGGACCCACGTTGGGGTCCACAGAGACTGTGTTCCCGAGGGGACCGCCCTAGCGGTCCACAAGTGCAGGAGTTCGGTTGGAGGAGTCCTCGTCGATTGACCCTTTGAGAAGATCGTTGCCGACCCGAGTACTGGAGTGCTCGGAAGGTATCAATATATAAGTGCACCACCGGGCCCTTAGCTAACTGTGACTGCGCAGTCACCCATTGCCTCTCTGGGGGAGTGTGGAACATTGGGTGGGGTTTTGGACAATGGGTGGGTTCACTGATGTTTGGGAAGCGTCCTGCGCGACGCAATAGGTGTTTCCTCTAGAGAGGGACACAGGTTACTAATGTAGTATGCACGTATGTTCTATGTTCATAAGTAAAGTCCTTAGTTATTATATAATCACTGTGAGTGTGGTTTCTGATTGGGTTCCTATGTAGGGTCATTCTACACTTCCCTAGAATCCTACATAGGTGGAGGCGCTGAAAGAAGATCCGTTCCAGAGGATTCACCCCAGGCTCTCATTAGCGGAGTCTCAGACCTCCTGTGAGCCTGCAGGTATACGCACCACACCGGTAACACTACATGTTCTACTCACCCACACTATATATGCGATTGGGTGGGGTGGAATACCCGTTACATTTGGAGGCGCTGCTGAGATACCACCTGGGGTGCCCTGTTCCATTTTTTTCCAAATTGTCCCGTTCCTATTTTTGTCACCATGTTTGTGAAGTCCGGACACGAGGTCCTTGCCTGGGCTTTGAGGCAATATCTAGAACCTGGCCAGGTAGTGGCGGTAGGAGGCATTCCCGCTCTTATACCCGCGGTTAAAGTCCGGGAGTATATGTGTAAAGTTCCTGGGTGGCCGTGGACATGTGTCTTAGAGGAGGAACAAGATCCCACGTCCACATGGAAAACCATTCTGTTTGGTGTAACTCACACCGAGGATATATGCCTGGCAGAGGCACCGTCCGCACTGTTCATGCCCGGGGGCCCCTCAGAAGGTTACCCCCTAGTCTATGCCGACCCAGCAAAATGGCGTCTCCCGCCAAATCAGGAGAGCGCACGTGCTGCTGACTGCAAGCCTGCACAGAAAGATGTCGCAACATTCTGTCCGGGTTTGGCGCGAAAATCAGAGCCCCTCCCCGTGATGTGAGTGACTCAGTGCAGAGCGAAAACCAATCCCTTGTAAAAAGTGCCCTTCCTTTAGATTCCACCAGGGGGAGCAAGCACGGTTATCTTCAACCATACGTGGACGCTGTGATAGACACTCTGATCTCTGAGGATGAGATGATGCATGAGGATGAGATAGACTGTCAGGGGATACACCCTAATGTGTATGTGCCCTGGCGAGTGCCAGGAATAGATCTCCTTATGCTACTGTGCCCCTGCTTGCAAGAAGCCTATGACGAGGGAGCCGTCATGTCCCAAGTGCCACTAGACTTCAGGATCACCGAGGTAGATGGGGAGCCGTGTACACAGTGCTTTAGCCCCACCTGTGACTGTTCTAGGGGAGCACTGGCGTGGGAGCCCAGATGTGATTGTTGCGGTGCAATTTTCTTGATGCCTATTGTACCCCAGCCTACAGAGCCAGCTAAGGAGCCAAGTGAACCCTTGGCGGAGAAGAGCGCGACCGCAGTGGAGGTACCGGAGCACGCCAGCTTCGTACCAACACCCACTGGCTGTATTACAGAAGAATCTGGTGACTACCTTGCGGAGGATTCGATCATGATATCTTCCGGGGAAGAGGTTAAAGTCCCATCGGTGGCGATGCGCCTACCGGCGAACCACCCCAGCGGTGATGCAGAGGATACAGAGTCTGCTGTGGGTCCGTGTACCCTGGAAGAGGTGTATCCCGATGTTGCGGACTCTGCTGTGGGCCCGTGTGCCCTACGATGGTCAGTCCGACCTACTACAGAGGTACCATCGGTCCTAGGCTTGGGACCAGTACCTACAGACGACAAGGGTGAGTCGACTGCCACAGGGGTGTTGGGGGTGAGCATCCAGGTGACCGCGGAGCACGATGGCTCCTTAAGTCTGGTCGCCCGGGCGAAGGGCTCCCCTCTACATCGCGTCCTTGTGGAGGTGTCCTCATTAGAAGGTAGCTGTCCAGAGAAGAGAGTGGACCAGTGTCTACCGCCGATCCTTCCGGAAGAAGAGAAGCCCATCGTCAGCCAGCCGAGTGGTAAGGAACCCCCTTGTTCCCCACAGACTCCGATGGAGGTGGCCGTGAAGAAGGCCAAAGCTACGGTTCCTGAGCGGAGTGTGAGCCCGTGTGCTCCGACACAAGTGGTCCCAGGACTGGGATCCAACGCTCCCGAAGTTCGAGTCAGTGAGCGGCCTGTCCCAGAAGAGTTGGGGACAGGTCCCGATACCGCCAAGGTGGGAACTGACAGCGTCCCCGAGGACCTGTTGGCCACCGTGAATCACCGCAGGGGTAAGGTGTCTACTTTTTCCCCCCTGCCAGGTGAAACCGAGACATTGTCCAGTGCTCGCTTCTCAGTGGAAGCCTCGCAAAAATATGGGGACAAAGACTGTGTGGAGAGAGATTCAGGGGAAGCTGCCTCCTTCAAGCCCAAAAAGGAGCGCCCCATTCCTCGGGTAGTGGACCGCGAGAAAGGTCCTGGCCTCCTGGTCTACCGCATCCCTGCCGCAGATGACCGGGTAAAGGTCTGCTTCAGAGACACTGTGCTACTCCTTCCACCAGGGGGAGGAAGTAGCGAAGAGCCAGTAACTGTCGCTTTAGAGTGTGCTCTCCAAGAAATTTTTCTAGGGGAGGCTCACGGACGCAAAAGTGAGGTACCCCCACATGTTCAGTTCGGGGCACCCCACAAATGGTCTCAGCACGCTTCGGTTAATTGGTGTGAAGTGCAATGTAACCTGAAGTGTAAATTCGACACGTGTTGTATGTTCTGTGCCATGCATATTAATTGTATAAACCTTATGTCAGGGTATGGCGTTCTCCAAGCGAGGACGTTGGAATTTCCACCAGGGGGAGAGTGTAGCCATGTCTCCCCAGCACTCCAGCACCCCAGCACCCCCCTCCCCTGGTGCGCGATTGCGGGTGCCGCCGAGTCACAGGGCGGCCCCGCGGGACAGTCGCGCGGGTGAGGGAGGTCAGGTCCCGGCTCGAGGGTTGCCGGGGACGCGTGCGGCCGGTTGCCAAGGCCGCACGCGCGTTACAGGGCTCCCGGCGCTCTCGGAGCCGGGTTGTAAGGGCGCCGCCATTGCGCTTCAAGTTGCGCATGCGCAGTAGGTCCCCGGCGGCCCGACAGACTCGCGCATGTGCAGGGCTAGCCGGGAAGGCAGGGACAGAGCAGGAGAGGTTGAGGCGGCCATTAGTAGTTCGCGCATGCGCAGGAGAAGCGCACACGTGGCCCCAACGCTATAGCAGCCTCCTGGGAACTACAACTCCCAGTAGGCATAGGGAGACAGGCACCAGGTGCCTCATAGTGGCCAATAGGGCTGGAGGAAGCTCAGCCCGGGAAAAGAGATACATTTCCCGGGCTTTGCATGAGTCAGTTGGAGCAGCGGAGCTGAAGGGGAAGGAAGGGTGCGGGGAGTGAGTGCAGCTCCTGCATCCAGATAGGTACCCACACTCCAGGTAGGCCCCAACTCCCCACCAGGTTAGTGGGTAATTTATAAGGGACGGCCCTAGATAGGGAAGGTCACCCTTAGGTGTAGGTAGGGTGCAGGTTTGGCAGTGCCACAGCGGGTAGTGCTGTGAGCACTGACAAATAGGTACCGGGTGTACAGCGGATGCTGAGTGTGTGCAGTGGGTTATTGCTGCGGGTTGCAGGTTGCTGTGTTGAGTGTTGCATGTGACGCTGCATGTACTGAGTGCAGTGTGTGTGCAGCGTGTGTTACTGTCTGCAGGCTGACTGTGAGAGCTGTGTGTCGGCTGCAGGCGCGTTAGGATTAGTGAGTTAGCTAGTGGTTAGTGAGGTTTCTGGACTTGGGGTAGTAGGGGAGGGGGGTAGGTTATTAACCCCCGCAGGCCCTAGGAGTTTTCCCCAAGTCACCTCAGGTTGCGGTACAACAGGGACAGGCCCTAGGTTAGGGTTCCTGTCAAGTTAGTGCTCTGTAAATAGATAGGGAAAGAGCGGCGGTTGCTGGACCCACGTTGGGGTCCACAGAGACTGTGTTCCCGAGGGGACCGCCCTAGCGGTCCACAAGTGCAGGAGTTCGGTTGGAGGAGTCCTCGTCGATTGACCCTTTGAGAAGATCGTTGCCGACCCGAGTACTGGAGTGCTCGGAAGGTATCAATATATAAGTGCACCACCGGGCCCTTAGCTAACTGTGACTGCGCAGTCACCCATTGCCTCTCTGGGGCAGTGTGGAACATTGGGTGGGGTTTTGGACAATGGGTGGGTTCACTGATGTTTGGGAAGCGTCCTGCGCGACGCAATAGGTGTTTCCTCTAGAGAGGGACACAGGTTACTAATGTAGTATGCACGTATGTTCTATGTTCATAAGTAAAGTCCTTAGTTATTATATAATCACTGTGAGTGTGGTTTCTGATTGGGTTCCTATGTAGGGTCATTCTACACTTCCCTAGAATCCTACATAGGTGGAGGCGCTGAAAGAAGATCCGTTCCAGAGGATTCACCCCAGGCTCTCATTAGCGGAGGCTCAGATCTCCTGTGAGCCTGCAGGTATACGCACCACACCGGTAACACTACATGTTCTACTCACCCACACTATATATGCGATTGGGTGGGGTGGAATACCCGTTACATAAGGAAGAGTCGATTTGCAACTGAGTTCCATAATTTGAGTGAGTGGGCTATAATTTGGCTGGATTTGAATATTTCGGGTCTCTTTCTCACTGGGGACCATAGAAGATTACTTAATTCAACTGGGGCAACTAAATCCGTTTCCAATGATACCCAGCGTCTGTGGACTGGATTAGAGTGCCATAGTATTAGTTGGCTTGTTTGGGCTGCCTTGTAATAGGACATAAGGCATGGTAGACCCAGCCCTCCTGTCTTGTTTGGTATATTTAAGATTTTCTTACCAATTCTTGATGTTTTATTTTTCTAGATAAATTTGTTTATAATAGACAGTAGAGTTTTAATTTCCTCCAATACCAATGGAATGGGTAGAGTTTGGAAAAGATACAGGAGACGGGGCAATATGTTCATTTTTATACTGTGTATTCTGCCTATCCATGATATAGCGTGGCCGGACCACTTCCCAATATCAGACTTAAGTGCTCTCAAGACCTTTGGGTAATTCTCCCTATACAGATTACTATAGTTTTTTGTGATAAATATCCCTAGGTATTTGATCGTATTCGGTTGCCACTTAAAATCAAAGTTTAAAGCAATCAATTTAATTTGATCTTTAGGCAGATTTATATTTAGTGCCTCAGATTTGTTACTATTGATTTTGAAACCTGAGATATCCTTAAAAGAAGACAGAGTGGAGTATAAATTTGGAAGTGAAGTTTGAGGTTTGGTTATTGTAAGGATCACATCATCTGCATAAGTGCGATTTTGTATATCTGACTCTTCACCTGAACTCCTGTTACATTTGGGTTGTTTCTTATGTTTGCAGCTAGTGGCTCCATACAGAGGGCGAATAGCAGCGGAGATAAGGGACATCCCTGTCTGGTTCCATTTTTTATAGGAAAAGTCTCAGAGGAGAAACCTTGGGAGTATATTTTTGCCGATGGTGTAGTGTATAAAGACTCGATGGCTCTAAGGAAAGGGCCTTCCACTCCAAATGCCTGCAATGTTTTTGACATGTATTTCCAGTCGATTCAGTCAAACGCCTTTTCGGTGTCAAGGCTCAGGACCATCAATGGTTTTTTATTTTTGGTAGCTAATGACACCAACTCAATAATGCGTCTGGTATTGTCCGCACCTTGTCTTCCAGGGATAAAACCCACCTGGTCCGGATGAACCAGTGATGGGAGAACTTTATTTAATCTATTAGCTAATATTTTGGAGAATATTTTTAAGTGAGAGTTTATTAAAGAAATTGGTCTGTAGTTCTTACAGTCTGTAGGGTCTTTTCCATCTTTATGGATTAGTGTTATGGTTGCCTGGAGCATACTGTTGGGAAATTGGGAGTCTATTAGTATAGAGTTGAACATATTTAATAGTACTAGAGCGAGGATATTAGAGAATTTTTTTATAGTATAGGTTCGAGAAGCCATCGGGCCCCAGAGCCTTAGCCGGTTTGAGATCTTTAATAACCCTGAGAACTTCTTCGAGTGTGAAATTTTGGGCTAATTTGTCTTTATCGTCTGGAGTAATTATGGGGAGATTAGCTGAATCTAGGAAGTTTTCCATTTGGGTTGTCAATTGTTTGCTTTGTTTAGTCTTATTACCGTCATATAATTTGGAATAGAAGTCCTGGAATTCCTTAATTATAAATGTCGGGTTAGTTGAGAGAATACCTGATTGTTGTCTGATTGCGTGGATATTACGGTTTGTTGGAACTGATCTAAGTCTAGCGGCCAGCAATTTATCAGGTTTATTTGATTTCTCAAAAAATTTAGCTTTAGTAAAGGTGAGGGATTGTTCTGCCTTAGCCATGAGAAGGAGATTCAGTTCAGTTTTGGCCTCCTTTACTTTATTTAGATCTACATGTTGATTCCCTCTTTGGTGTAATTTTGTTATTTCTTCCACTTTTGTTTGGGCCCTCTTTATATTGGCTTCCCTTTCTTTCTTTCTATTTCCTGCAATACTGATTAGCTTTCGTCTAAGGGTGACCTTATGGGCCTAACCGAGAACAAAGGGGGATGATACAGAGCCTGTATTGGTTTTGAAAAAGAACTCTAGTACTTCATCCAGTATTTTTTTAATCTCAGGTATTTTGAGTGAGGACTCATTTATTTTCCATTGGGCTGAATGTGGCGGCATGTTAAGATGTGAGCATCTCATCTCCACCTGGGCACGATCCAACCAGGCCACAGCACGTATTCTTGAATATGCACAGTATGGTATTGCTCTAGAGGAAATAAAAAATATAGTCTATACGGGAATGTGAACCATGAGGAGGAGAATAGAAAGTTAATTCCCTGTTTGTTGGATTAAGTTCTCTCCATCCATCTGCCAAATGGAGTTCCTCCAGACCTTTGATCAGGGTCCTACGATCTACCTTTGTTCGAATGGTTACAGGCCCAGTCCTATCAGTGTTTGGGTCCATGGCTAAGTTAAAATCACCTCCAATTACAATCCTACCTCTAGCTACTTTTTTTAGGGTACAGAAGAATTTAGTGAAGAATTTGACACTGGTTTCATTAGGGGCATAAACATTGGCGAAGGTCAGGTCTTGACCGTATAGTGATCCTGCTAGGATTAGATATCTTCCATCTCCATCTGATTTAGATCGGGTAACTTTAAAAGGAATTTTGTTATTAAATAGAATCGTAACTCCTCTTTTTTTTGCTGGTGCAGTTGAATGAAAAACCTGTTTGTATTGTTTATCAATGAATGAAGGGATATTGTTCTTCTTAAAGTGCGTCTCTTGAAGGAGGATTACATCGCTCTTATATCTCTTATATTCTGTCATGGCCATTTTCCTTTTACAGGGTTCGTTAAGACCCTTGACATTATGTGATATAATTACTATTGCCATTTATATGGAAAGCAAATTTATCTTATCTCTCAGTGGGGTTATTAGTAAATTGGATGATTAGCGAGGAGGAAATCACTCTGTTCTGAATATGATAGGGTAGTACTCTATTATATGGAAAGGGGGGGGGGGAGGAGAGAAGAAAAAAAAAAGGGGGGGGGAGGAAATGTAGAGCTTTTAGGGACAATTATGTCCTGTAGCTCGATTGCCCTTGGATAAAACGGATGAATGGAATACCAAGGATTGAATAGAGGAGCTTGCACTTAGGGGCATCAACCTCTCGGTGGAGCACGGCCGGATATCAGGGAGGGTCGGAACAACCCGGCCGTGGCAGAGAACTACAGAATTAATGCACAGCAAGTAATTCATCAGCTTATAACCAAATAATTTAACAATAACTTATCTTATCATATATATATATATATATATATATATATATATATATATATATATATATATATATATATATATATATATATATATATATTTATTTATTTATTTATTTATTTATTTTGATCTATCCTTTTCTTTTAACACCTTTTCCTTATTTAAAACCACTATGAATAACAACAATACAATACTCTCAAAAACGTCTGGTCGTTAGTCCCCCCAATGAGGCCCCTCCAGGTCCCGACCGTGAACCAACGATGTCATCCTTCAGATGTATCTGCCTCAACAGGAGTCTTCAGTCAGGGGACTTTTATATGGCCTTGTTCTCTTTTGGAACGATGGAGGGAAACACTGAGTGGGAATCCAGACCAGAGGATTAACTTCTAGACCTCAGCCGAATCCTCCAAAGGCACCACCGGTGTCTGGCGGTCTCCAGAAGGGCCTATTTTTCTCCGCCTCTGTTCGTGGCTATTTCGATTTAATTGAGCCTCCTCAGGCTGTTTGTGCATCAAACCCAGGGCCCTCAGGAATGCTGGTCCGCCTTCCGGACTTCTCAGGCAGTACTTGTGGGATTTTCAGTTTAAAGCAGCAATACCACCCAAAACGGAAATTCATATTTTTATGTCATCTGTTGCGGCTTTCTACTAGCCTGCGGGATGGTGGCCATTTTGAGTTCCCAAAAGAGAACACCAGTACCTAAAGCTGTATCCGTCGGTTAGAACAGGGGTGCAAAAACTCGGGGGTGCGGCGTTTGCAGAGGCCCTGCGCTCTTCCCTACAACATTTAAATCAAATGCCGCGGGAGGTGTGAGGAATCTGTAACTCCCTCTTACCTGCTCTCAGCCGGCTCTTCAGTGACGTGTCGCCATGAAAATGCAACGTCATATGACGCCGCCAATGCCAGAGAGCGGGGGGGTGGAGGGGGTGGGTTTGAAGAGAAGACAGGGGGGCACAAACAGAAAAGTTTGCGCACCCCTATGTTAGAATATTGTAAAATAATTCATTTAAAAAACGAGCAGCCGGGATTGCTGCTTTAATGTTATGATGGAGATAGGTGTAATAATAGTAAAAAAAATTCCTGCAGACTCTTACTAGCCATAAACCAGTGATATTACGCAATCAGCTTAGCTCCCTAAGGCTGAGTCCAGTGAGCCCCTGCAGCCGTAATGAGAGCGGCTTTAGCAGGGGCTCACGGAGGCGTAGGTCTTACCAAATTTTTATTTTTTTGCGGTCACGTGAGCGGTTCGCCCAATGAGGGCGAACCAGCTCCGTGACGTCACTGGCAGCCCCCCGACGGCGCGCGAACTAAGGCCAGGGAAAGCATCCGCTTTCCCTCAGCCACAGCGCGCCTCCGCACGGCTGCAGTCACCATGGACTCAGCCTAAAGCCCCTATTTAGTAAGATTTAAAGTGGCTGATTATACCACGATTAACTTGAATGGCAGTTTGTGCTTGATTGCAATGAAGAGGCAGAGGCCCCAGCATGGGGTCGTAGGCTCCTTAAGGGCTGCGACGTCCTGATTGGCATGAGCTGGGGGGTTCGGCCAACCCCCCCCTTCCCCCTCGGAGTTGGGAAGGCTGCTTGTCCCCTCCCATGCAGGGGGAGGGGGGAGAGGGTATAAAGAGTGGGCCCCCAGGGGAGAGGGACAGAGCTAACGGAATTCCCACCCACCCATCCCCAATGTTTTGCTATTGTATTGAGCTGTTGCAATGTTATATTAACATGATTTTGTATCACACAGGAGCAGTTTGTGTCATCGTCACATCAGAGCTGCTGCGCCAACCAAGCTCAGGAGACGGAGAAAGGGTGAGGACTTTAGGGTCCATCCCTCAGCTGGAGCCCCTAGAACAGCTCGGCAGGCTGGAGGCGCCGGCTTTAGGGCCGGGCCGGCCTATGCCCAATCAAAGCTGGTAAAAGGCTGGGCCCCAGATTTAGGGCTGGGCCTAAGCTGACCCTAGGGGCGGGAGGGGGAGGTAATGCAGCCCAACAGCGGCTGATAAGGATCTCCCCCTCCCATTTTACAATGCTTTGGGCGGGGGGAGGGAGCGGGCCAATTGCTGGTCGCTTGGCAAGGATCTCCCCCCGCATTCAGGATCTCCCCCCCCCATTCACATGCTTCGGGCGGGGGGAGGGAGCGGGCCAATTGCTGTCCTCTGGGCAAGGATCTCCCCCCCCCATTCACATGCTACGGGCGGGGGGAGGGAGCGCGGCCAATCGCTGGCCGCTGGGCAAGGATCTCCCCCCCCATTTTGCATGGAGCATGCTTGGCTGGCGAGCAGGCTAGTAGGATTTTAACAGCGGATGTTAAAATAAAGCTGTGACCTTTTCTTCCAACATTGTGTGGTCTCCATTATTTGGTTTAGCGTCACAAAGGAGGGGCGGCGCATAAAGCCTTTATGTGCTTGGCCACATAGGACCTTGTTAAATAAGCATTTAAATAGGAGTTAAAGAGTTTCTACTACTACACACGCCACCTCCTACATTCCAGCTAAGAGGAGTAATTATAATTATCTGACTGAATATAGATAAATAAACCAACGGGTAAGTAAGAACCAAGAGCTGCCTCTCAGCCACACTCCAGCATTACCTGCCCAAACACCCCAGACATGTATATACAAATATACCGGGAAAAAACCTGGAGGTGTGACGCCGCCATGCTGTGACAGTATGCTGCATTTCTTTTAATAATAATTAAAGGCCAAATGGGTAGAAATTCTGAGCGTTATTGAAACCCCTGTTCTCTGGTTGGTCAAAATTCTGGTCATTAGTCCAGTAATGCCCGGAATTACTGGCACCTGGTCCAATCGGAGAGCAGTGATTTCTTTACTTACAAGCTGATTCGGGAGGGAGGTCTGTCTGTGGTCCAGAAGTGTTTCAGGAGGAGCGAGGGCTGAGCGGAAAAGCGTGTGCTGAGGCTGAGAGGAGATGGGGGAAGGTAAGTGTACAGTGAGTGGAGCAGGAGAGTGACATGCCATTGATAAACTGGGGGAGGAGGAAGCGGCACACACACACGGCATGATCTGACCATGAATGCCTGGGTGGGTTAAAGCAACTTTTCCACGCTGGTCATTAATAGCCATTTAATGCCCTGCCCTGAGAGGATTATTATGTGAGAAAATTACTTATATGGAGAGAAAAAAATCCGCATATAATAAGTTAAAACCATAACAAAATTCATCTTAAACCTTATTTTTAGCGTGTGTGTGTATATATACAGATGCAGCCACCAGTATTAGTACACTTGTACCTGGGAAAGTCTGGGAAATTCTGGAGCAGTCTCACAGTAAATGCCTCAACATTTCTGTGAGATTCCTAATGGCCCATTGATTAACACAGCAGGGGTCCCTACAGTCCCATTCAGTTTGAATGGAACTGCAGAGAACTCCCCCCCCTCCCCCCCCCCCCCCCGCTGTGTTAATCGGATGGGCCATTAAGAATCTCACAGAAATGTTGAGGCATTTACTGTGAGACTGCTCCAGAATTTCCAAAGCAAAAGTTCTAATACTTGTGGCTGTGTGTGTGTGTGTGTGTGTGTGTGTGTGTGTGTGTGTGTGTGTGTGTGTGTGTGTGTGTGTGTGTGTGTGTGTGTGTGTGTATATGTATGTATGTATATATATATATATATATATATATATATATATATATATATATATATATATATATATATATATATATGTGACATAGTCCAAAGATGTTAGGCAGCTTTCTGCCCCATTTTAGAGCAGAAAGTGCAGGAATAGTTACAAATGATCCGTTCCACAGCTTCCCATTAACTCAGGCAGCTGGATGGAAAATCCAGACCACAGATTACCATGGCTCTAGTTCTCCCTCACCTGCTCTTCTAATCACATGCACAGGTATTTAGAGCAGAGAGGTTTTTGCATTTCTCTCTCTCTCTCCTTGGAGCCTGGAGGCTGGGGGTATCGCTGCTCCCCTGCATCCAGTATCGGGGTTGACGGCCCCTCCACGTATCACAGTACCAGAGGATTTGCCTGGACACGGGACCGAGTTCCCACCACGAACAGATAAGACCAAACAAATGTTTACTGCTGTTGCTAAAAGACTGTGCTGTATCTAAGTGACCCTAAATGAGAGAGCATTGTTTTAAGCTGGGGAACCAGGTTAGTTGGCCAGCAGCTGTTAGAGAGACTGATTCTATGTGTAGTTAGATCCCTGAAAGGGATAGGATTTTGTTTATATAATTTGGTTTCTTTTTACTTGAAATAACAGTGTGGGAAATACTGTAACAATGAAATGAGTGAACTGCTGAATGAAAGTATCTGAGTACCTCTAACCTACACATGTTAAAGCTGCAGTACCTTACTTGGATGAAAATAAAGCAGGCAGAAGCCTGAGTTAAGCAGCTTAATACTTTGCATGATCCTGTTTTTGTATTAAATAACCCTAGAAGACTGTGTCGGGAAGAACCCAGACAGACGTCAGCACTACAAAAGAGGGGCGTTTGTCACAATATATATATATATATATATATATATATATATATATATATATATATAAACAGTATAGCATATCACTTGGGAGCATATTCACATGTCTAAGACAGGTCTGCAACCCTGCCTTACAACCATTATCACGTAGCAAACAGTGCTCCCACTGCAGCAAGGGATTCTGGGAAATGATATGCACATGAGCACACAATGTGTTGCTTTTTGCCTGAAATCCAAACCAATCAGAACACTCGCCACATTGACCTAAACCCTAGGAACAAGCTTAGTAGTTAATCATAGCAGGCCATGGCTACTAATCACTTCGACACTTATTTCACCAGAATGTCGACACCTTTGTGCTGAAGCTGTGGGCTACTATTCTGGCACATGGTAGTGTCAATTTGTCCCATAACACACTTTTCACAACCTTTGCTTCCTGGTAAAAATGTAAGCAATAATTGACCATTTTCCTTACGTGTGCGTAAACATTCTCTTGATAAAATCTTACCTCTATTGGGGCCTCCGAGACTAGATCCTCAGAAGTAAATGTGTTCATTTGATCTCTTTTGAAAGTTTTCTTAGACGCTGCATAAAGAAAGCTTTTTGTTTATAATGTTTATATCCAAAGACTTCAACCTTCATCTCCGTATCAGGTTTCCCTGTACTTTAAGTAAATGATAGTACCTTATGCCAAGAGTCATTTCTAATAGAAAGCTTTGTACAGTAAGTTATAATAATTCTAGCAAACTAATAGTCAGGGCTGGAAAAATATTCTCGCTGTCAGAACTTGCACTAGATAGGCAAAATTATTATTTTTTACTTACAAAAACTACTTTACATGAATAAATGGTTGCAAATACCTCTGTGTTGTCTGTTTTTTCCCCATCTTTGTCTTTTACAACCCAGCAACTCCATTTCCCATCTCTCTCTAGCATATGTACCCCATTGCGTCTATTTCTACCATCTGTACCTCATTGCTTCAATCTCTTCCATCTGCACCACAATGCCCCGCTTCATCCCCTCTGCACAACATTGCTTTCCTCTCTTATTTAAACCCCCAACCCTCTACACCTCACCCTCCCCCCCGTCCATCCCTCACTCTGCCCTCTTCCGTCTGTTCCCCCATTACATTCCCTCCCTCTTTTCCCCTTACGCTCTCCCCCCATATGCTCTCGCTCTCCCACCTTACGCTCTCTCCCTCTCCCATATGCTCCCCCCCTTACGTTCTCGCCTTCACTCTCTACCTCTTCCCCCTTTCTTCTCCCCTCACTCTCCTCCTCCTCTCTTCTCCCCTTACACTATCCCCCTGTCTTGCCCCCTTACTCAGCCCCCTCTCTTGCCCTCCTTACACACTCCCCATCTCTTGCCCCCTTACAGTCCCCTCTCTTGCCCCCTTACTCTCCCCTCTCTTGCCCCCTTACTCTCCCCTCTCTCTTGCTCCCTTACACTCTCCCCCTCTTGCCTCCTTACACTCTCCCCCTCTCTTGCCTCTTACACTCTCCCCCTCTCTTGCCACCTTACACTCTACCCCTTCTCTTGCCCCCTTACCCACTACCCCTCTCTTACCCCCTTACATGCTCCCCCCTCTCTTGCCCCCTTACACTCTCCCCTCTCTTTCCCCCTCTCTCTTGCTCCATTACACTCTCCCCTCTTGCCCCTTTACACTCTCCCCATCTCTCTTGCCCCTTTACACTCTCCCCATCTCTCTTGCCCCATTACACTCTACCCCTCTCTTGCCCCTTACAGCCTACCCCCTCTCTTGCCCCTTTACACTCTACCCCCTCCTCTTGCCCCCTTACACTCTCCCTTTCACACTCTCCCCCTCTCTTGCCCCCTTACTCTCCCCTTTTCCCCCTCTCTTGCGCCCTTACTCTCCCCTCTTGCCCCCTTACACTCTCCCCATCTCTCTTGCCACCTTACACTCAACCCCCTCCTCTTGCTCCCCTTACACTCTCCCCCTCTCTTGCCCCCTTACTCTCCCCTCTTTTCCCCCCTCTCTCTTGCTCCCTTACACTCTCCCCCTCTCTTGCCCCCTTACTCTCCCTTCTCTTACCCCCTTACACTCAACCCCCCTCTCTTGCCCCCTTACACTCTACCCCCTCTCTTACCCCCTTACACTCTCCCCCACTCTTGCCCCCTAACAATCTTCCAATCTCTCTTCTCCCCTTACCCTTCCACCCCCCTTGTCCCCTTACACTCTCCCCACCACTCTCCCCACCACTCTACACACATCGCCCCCTAGCTCTTTTTGAGTCTGAGACAGACACACACACACACACTCTCCCACCTAGCTCTCTTTGAGCCTTAGACACACACACACACACACTTGCTCTCTCTGGCCCCTAATTCTCTTTGAGCCTGCGCCGGTCCGCAGCTCTCTCCTTCTGTCAGCCAGAAGTTGAACGTGACTTCCGGCGCAGACAGGAGGGAGAGGAAGGATCGCAGTGACCGGGTGGCTGCTTCTGCTGAGCTCCGGAGTCGCTGGGTCACTGCTGCGTGGAGGAGCCGTCGCGACACCCGGCATGGGACAGCTGGGAGAGTTGTCCCAGCTCTCTTCCCTGGCAGCCGCGGAACCCCGGTTGAAAATCACTGGTATATGGAGTCTGCATACAGCTTACTGGAAGTGCACCCATGGCAGTCATGGCAGTACCACGAGTGCTCCTTTACATGCATACTGTCTATGTAAGATTGTGCAAGCCATAGCAAAATCAGAAAGCAACAGAACATCCCCCTGGCTTCAAATGTAGAAAAACTAAAGGAACGATTCCTGCGCTCCTGCCAATTAGGCTAAAGTAAAATAGTGATCTCATGAATAAGGGTTATTTTGTTAAACCCTTTGTCAAAAGCGTTATAAGCCTGCAAGCCATGTGTAAGTAAGCCACTTGTGTAAGTTTTATTATATTCACCCCAGGTAATTTGTGCACCCACAGTTTACCTCTACAGTAAGGTACTATGATACTGGCCTTGGCCAGCTTTTAATTGCACCACTCACAAAAGCATATGCTTTATTTAACCCCTTCAGGGCTTTCACACATTTTTTCACCAGTCCATGGGACAATTATTACATATATTCAGTGTAGGTACCTGCATACGGTTATGCCTTGTCGTGGCTGCAGGCTTATAATGCTTTGACCCAAGGCTTGAACAAAATAACCTTTATTCATGAGATCACTATTTTATTTTAGCCTAGTTGGTAGGAGCGCAGGAATCATTCTTTTTTGTTTTTCTATATGTACAATAAGGCCTATCTTTTTACCAGCAGCAAACTTCTATATGGAGGAGCGCGGCTTCAAATGAGTTAGTATTGTACAGTTTTCAGTTTGTCAGTTGCTTTTGGAGTGGGATGACCTATTATAATCTGTGTGTCATGTAACTTCTCCCTCTCCTCTTTTGTAAGTTCCCCAAAAAACAAGCTGCCACTCATGGCACAAAAACAGTCCTTGATAAATTGACGCAAAGGGGGCCAACACAATAACAACGCAATGTATGCCAATTTCGCAACAAAATTTCCTTAGTGCCTAGACCCCTATGTTGCGTCTGGCTGTTTTTACCTCTCAAAGGTGTTGTAGTCGGACGCTCACAGAGGTATGCAAGGGAGACTGTTATGGTGAAATTAAATAAGGCTTTTATTGCACCTGTTTCCTTAACATCAGGAAACCATCCAAACAAGGGGTAAACAAAGCTTCTATTCACTTGGGAGTATTTCTAGTGCAGTCCACAACTCCCTTTAGATAAGCATGTCTCCCAGCCCCAAACATATATTATGTAATGAACAGGTATAAAAAGTCTTATAAATGAAAGTCTTATCTGTTCCTTGTTGTTGGAGGGAAAGTCTTCCTGGGTTGCTACCTTCTCCTCAGGTTCTGTCAGCATTCAGGTTTTGAAGATTCCCCTGTGTCTTGAAAGCAGCACTGCCGTTTCTTCTGGCATGCTCAAGACAGCTGTCCCCATGTCAGTCTCACAAGTTGTGTGAGATTTAGGAACAATCTCCCTTCCTGTCTCAAAAGACAGGCTTTTCTTAGAAGCTAATCAGGCAGGTGGTGTTGGATAATCGACTACCAGCAGTTAACCACCATACTGCTGGATTAGAGGCACATTACCTGAACAGGGATAACTCCCCTGTTACAGGTGCCTTGAGATCAGCGCTTCATATCTGCTTAACTAGGGATGTCAAGGTGAATCAGCTCACTCCTACTCAGGAGGAATCCTCGTCCATATCAGTCTTTCAGTTAAAGACCTGTTGCTTTTAGTTAATCTCGTTACCCTCCTTACCCGGCTCTAAAGAAGGTCACTTCAGATTAATTATACACATTGGCAGTTTTCAGTATCTCAGGCTTTGTAGGGCGCTGGATTGGTGCCGGCTGGGTGTGAATAAGAAGAAATTAAAAGGATGGGCGCCAGGAACTTTTATCAAACAAAAAGGTGTTTTTTTGGACAGCCGTCTATAATACTCCACAGATATCTACATACATCGTACTTGACAGAAAGTCGTGGCAAGACATATTACTCTGGACTTCATAACCTTGAAGCTCTCATGCCTATGCTGGTGAGGTACTTACACTTGTTACCCATAGTAAAAGATAAATTGGTAGTCTCTTGCATGGGATTAATAATGCTCCACCACTTATCTAGTGGGCCGTTAAGGCATATACGCTGGGCTCCTGAGTTAGCAACACGCTGTATTATATACTTTCTCCTCCTTATGTAATCAGGAATGCACAAGGAACCTTCCGGTTGGGCCGGTCCAAACATACTCCATGGACTCTTATCAATAACGAGAACAATTGAGGGCCTTTACTACTGGCGCTTACTTAGGTGAGGGCATATTACCTAATTAAAAACAACAAACGGTGACAGGACACTTCTTAATACACATGACTTTACATAAAACGATTTAGAGGACTCACAGTGAGGACCACGGTCAGAACTCTTAAGAACCTGCTTCAAGAAAATAGGAAGGAGCTATATATACCCTCCCTATAGTAACATCACGGGTCACAAGACATACAGGGGAGGGGCAATATCATAGTGAGCCCATCCAGTTAACCCAATAAG
Source organism: Ascaphus truei (assembly GCF_040206685.1). NCBI lineage: Eukaryota > Metazoa > Chordata > Amphibia > Anura > Ascaphidae > Ascaphus > Ascaphus truei. The sequence goes on from NC_134486.1 coordinate 327,955,701, forward strand.
ACCGTTAACCCCTTATAGAACTACTAGTCCCAAAAGAAGGCGCTTGTAACAGGAACTTACCCCCCGTTAAGAAACGTGCCTCTAATCCAGCAGTGCTGGTTAATTACACACATGCTATCAACCAACCCCACCTGCCTAATCAGAACTCTGTGTGATAAAGACTGTTCTGAGACACAGGAAGAGGATTCCCGAGTCTCACAATTGGGGGCTGAACAAAGGAAGGACAGATGTCTTGAGCTGCAAAGAGACTGCAGCCAGCAGCAAGACAAAGGGGACCAGATCTCTATACCTGGACAGACATTGCCTTATCACCCAAAGGTGATGACGCAGGAGGGCAGAGAGGCTTCCTATACAGCTACAAGACACAGATAAGACTTTCTTTTGGGACTCTTATATATCTGTATAAATGTATATATATTTGGGGCTGGTAATTAGCTTAGCTAACCACCCAGTTAGAGAGTGCTGGACTACATGTGTAGATATTCTCCAAAGTGGAGTAGGTTTTCTTTTGCTTCATTTAAATATTTTGCTGTGTTAAAGGGACAGACACAATAAAGCCTAATTTTAGTTTCACTTTAAACGGTCTCCATTGCATACCTCTGAACACGTCTCTTACAGCGCTACATTCTGATTTCAGTTAACAAGACTTAGTTGCAGTCCTAAAAGTCTGTAGGGGAGAAATGTGTTAAAGCTGCACAATAGTTCATATTGACGTACCATCCCCTCTATTCATTTCTCTATGTATAGAACTCTTCTAGTGTGGAAGGGGTTAGTTACTATCACACTCCATACCCCCACCTCCCCCCAGTAGGAGAATATAAAAGATTCCTCAGATGAAGAGGCGGCGCTTACCCTTGAAAAAGCGTGTAGACGTGATACGTACGTCAGGACTGACAGCTGATGTTATCAGCCAGTGTCATTTATCTCAGTGGACGGCATAGATTATCAAACCCTGTGCAACGTGTGAGCACCCACATCTGTATGCACAACTGGTCAGCCGGCTGCTGGTCTGCTCAGTGGCTACGTGTGTCCTAGTGGCTTCTAAACGATAGTGAGGTTTAGCGCAGTGATTCTTTATAAGATTACCTTTCACCTACCGCTACTCCACCCTTCATACCCATCCCTATTGGAGGGCGCTGTAATAGGGTTCAGAGCATCATTCTCATTGCCGATTTGCCCATAAATTAATTTTGAGGATATAAAAGCTATTTATTTAGCTGACGTTATGACACTTTGCCTATCAATAAATTTGAGGCTATAGCAGCAATCTGTCTATCTGAGCCAATCTGACACTGTCCAACTAACTGCTGCTATCTGCAGCAAGTGCAGTGCTACCACTTTGCTGCAATTTGCAGTCTATACATCGGTATATGGGCGACTCACACTTCGTTACCAATTATAGTGAATGATTGATTAGCCTTCATTAGGCTTTTTTTTTGTCTGTACTTGAGTTTCCTCGCTACCTTAGACGCTAAACATTCAAGCATGAACTGTCAAAATAGCAACGATTATTGCCTCCCACATTCATTCCTGACCGTATTCTGGGAGGAACGTCTTTTAATTCACTGTATTAGCGTAGCACTACGTTTCCTTTTGTTGCTCTGCTTATTTCATATTTTGGCATTAATGATTCATTTTAAATTCTAGTCATACTACTTACTTACTAGGGTGGTAATTATAATAACAGTGTTGATCAAAAGAAAGATCAGAAAGATTCCCCCTATAGTAAGCACTCTACTGTATGTGATATATAGTACCTATAGATGGACTTAATAGCCCAGCAGTGAATTTCTGCAAGTCAGGTCTGTTGACCCAGAATCACCGGAGAAACCAAAAAAATAATAAAATTGTATTACTTCTACATTGAAATACTTACTTACTAGGGTGGTAATTACACATTTACAGTTATAGCTCTAATATGTGACAGTAACCAGGTCACCAGACAGTCCTTCGGGATATCAAACACTATATTGGTTACATCTCCACCCTATTTATGGGCTCATACTCACAGATTGAGTAACCTATGTGATCATAGGACTAAAGCGCATATAATTGGGAACTTTCCTTTCCTTCTCCCCTCCACCTCGGTGAGGAGATTTCCTTTTTTGATGCAATACTTCCACTGGTACACCTACCTATCATCATTAGAGGTTGAGCTGGTATTGTTTGTGCTGTTCATATTGACTTACATCAAACTTAATTTTCTTTCTGCTATTCGCTGCATCAAATTAAGGAACTTGTCCAAGATTCCCACATTTCATGGAGTTCTATTAGCCTGAGAGGTTTATGTCATCTTTAAAACAAACAGATTGTATTGACATCCCAGGGGAAAGTGAGAAAGAATATACAGTAACCCCACATGTACAATTTGATCTCTTATAACTACTCTATATGGGTTATTTATTAAATGTGATAGTGCAAATCGGTGCACGACTACTGCACAGAAACTCCCTTGGACTTCAATAGTACTGTAGTTTCCGTGTGGCACTGTCCTCATCGACATCTTCTCAGTTTAATGCATAACCCTTTATATCCTCTGTTGCTTTATATAAGCCTTGCCCAAATCACTTCCTGAACTTGACAGTAAGAGGCCAAATTTCACTTTTACTGTTGATCAAATAGCAAAAATGGTCTGACTGCTGTTGGGAAAAAGTGAGTATTTGTCTATTAGTCTATGTACCAAACCCATGATGTTTAACGCACTTCTACATGACACGCATCTATCCCTGGGATGATCCATAGTCTCGCTCCATTTTGTTTTTGCAAGAAATACAATACCTATTAGGCTGTGGCCCCGCTACTGACTGACCGCGCTGAGCGTGCGGTGCTTGCCGCTTTTAGTTACATAAATGTATATGGGCGCTTGAGTAAACAAAAAAATGTAACTTTCCAGCGCGCTCAATTTGCCCGCAACGCCCCCGCGTGTGCTTGCGAAATAGCCAGGACACCCGGGACTCATGTGTGGAGAGCTGGTGACGTCACCGCTCTCAAGCATGAGCGCGGTCAGCGCCAGCGCAGCCTTATATATAAGAATACCTGGGAGAAAAGCTGGTATAAAACAGTGATAGTGGTAATTTTGCATTTGTGTAAAAAAAAAAAAAAAGGAGAAAAACATGGACCTTTTGCATAACAGCCAAGTCCAGTTGCATTCCCCACTAAACAAACACTCTCCCCTCCTCTCCCACACTAAGTTCTAATCAAGTGTTTCTCAACAGGGGTGGCTCTGTTTAACCTGTAGTGTTTCCCATGAGAAAACAAATTATAACGTGACAGCAGTGTAATTTTCATGGCATAAAAATTGCATTAGATGTAATATATTAAATGAAAAAAAACAATAGAACTTCTACATCTACCTGCAATATTTACTACTACATTTTGGGTGCAATCGTTGAGAAAATTGTAAATTGCTAAACATGAAGAGTAATGATGCATGCAGCTTCGGTTTCTAGCTAGTTTGATAGGAAACCTTCATTAACTAAAGTCAATCTGCAACTGGATGAAACTAATAGGAGTTCTCTGTGGGAAGACGTGAAGAAACACAATTGTAATCCAACGGGGAATCCTGCAGACTGGTAGGCGCCTCCCCTTGCTGCTGCCATTGGCCCGTCATGTGCAGCCTCCCTGCCAGTCCAGGGCTGCTCACTGGCTCCGGTCAGTGTCCCTGGAACGCCAGCCCGGTGCGCAGGGGGTGTGTCTGTCCTGAGTTCATTGACAGCAGCGCAGGGGGGACATAGGGTCACATCAAAGGGGGCTGTGCAGATCCGGGTGACTCAGTCACATAGAGGAAGAAAGTGGCGATACAAAGGTGAGGCTGCAGGATCTGGGTTATTACAGGAGTTAAGACTGTTCCATTTTGCATGGGTGATTGTTGCATTTCTCCCTCCTTTATTCTATGTTTTATTGTTCTTGTAGCGTGTTTGATGGTGGCAGTAACATGGGTAAAGCATTGCAAATCATTTGCCTTCAACTCCTGCTGTGCCAGATGTGCATTGCCTCAGCAACAGGGAAGTTAATAGTGTAAATATGGAGAAAAGCAGCACTTTCGCCTCCTTTTTTTTTTTTTTTTTTTAACAATGAAAGCTACTGCATTCATTTTAATCAGATGAAGATTTACACTTGGGATAGATGCAGCAACTAAACATAAGGCTGCATTATTAAACTGGAGATAGCAGCTGCATGATGAATGGCAGAGCTGAGCCTCCAGCCTTATCTGCCTGGCAATTGAAAGAGTTAAAGAGGGAGGGAGTTCAAGGGACTGGCACAAAGAACATGGCGAGAGAAGCTGGGTCTCCCTGTCCTGTGTCCCCAGCAGGAAACCTTTCTTTTTTTTTTTTTTTTTTTTAAGACAAACTTTTTTTCTTTTATTTTAATCTGCAGTTGTTGTGCTTTTCACTCCCGCCCCTCTCTCCCCCGAAATCCTCAATGAATAAGGGACAGGGGTGTGACTCCGCTCCGCCAGCAGCTGCTCTGCATTGGCGCCCTTCACTTGTCTCCCTGGGTAAGTGACCTTTTTGATTTATTTGCAGTTGTGATTTTGTGATTGAGTCAGGAAGAGGCAATAATCAGAAACCAGTGTCTCCTGCCAGTGTGTTTGTGTTTTTTGGGTGGACGGTTTGTTTATTATTTTGTAATTGCATTTTGTTTAGTTAAACTAAAACTGCTTAGAGATTGAAAACTGTGGCTTTTTTTTTTTTAATTAATATTTATTTTCTTAACAGAACTAAATAGTTCTAAAAACAACTCCAACTGCTAAATTCTTCTGCTTGGTTGCAGATTGCCTGTCGGGAACCACACTTCAGTACAAGAATTGGTCAGGGTGCAGACTCGGTCATTTACAGTCTGTCTCACTGATTTTGTAACATGAAACTACTCAGACTTTTTAATTAAGACTCAGTGATTAAAAGTCAGAACTTTTATGTTTTAAAATGCTATTTTTATCTATCATTTTTTTTGTTTGTTTGTTTTTGTTTACAATCGCCAAATCCCACAGATTCCATTCTTTGGAGGCTGAGATGTCCGCAGTAAAGTAGTAATACTCTGCATGATTTCAGCGGAGTCCAAAGCCACGCGTATAGTGCCCGCGACGGATGACGTCGCTACCGGCGAAAGTTATAATTTAACTTTCGGCAACGTCGCTGGCGACAGGGTGATTGGTTCAGAGCCTGTCACGTGGCGACAGTCTCAGAAAATTCAAATTTAACCAGCTACCAAATTTTTTTCCGCTCCGTCGTGCTTACTATAAGCACTGGCGACGGAGTCAATTGTTTGTTTTCGAGCGACGTCGCCGTTGCGTGCACTATAAGCCCAGCCGTAGGCAGGTCTGAAACCCTGCCTTTCAACCATTATCACCTAGCATACAGTGCTTCCACTGCAGCAAGGGTTTCTGGGAAATGACATGGAAATGAGCACACAATGTCACCTTTTGACTTTAATCCATTTACATGCAACCCATCTAAGCAAATGCTCTGCTGTTCACATAACTTTTAAACACAGCATAGGATTAGATGCAAAGCCATTTCCTAGGGGAAAAAATAATATATATTCTCATCCTCCAATGGATAGTAGAAAAGTTTAAACCATATGACTCTTAGTCAAAAGTAAGGCTAAGGCCCCGGTAACGCAGTTGTAACGCGCGCCCGCGAGATTGGCGGCGCGTTCAGCCGATTCCCCGTTCTGCAGCTCACTGCAGGAAGAGAGACCGGGGGGGGCGTGGTGGGGGAGTGACGGGGCGTGACCATGACGTCACCCGGCAGGTTCGCCCTCATTGGCTGAACCGCCGGGGGGCGTGCCTAATCGCTCGACGCGAGTCCTGCTCTCAATTCTATTGAGAGTAGGAGCGACTCTCACCCGAGCGCTGCGACCCCCCCCTCGCAGCGGGCCCGGCGCCATTGAGGGGAGGGCTCTCGGGACGCTGTAGTAGGCAGCGGGGGCAAGGCCTAAGCCCTGACAAAGGAACTGAAATGCTGCTACAACATGACTTTTTGTGATTATTCCCTTCACATTAAACAAGACTTATTTTCTATTTTTGACCAGGAGTGCTATCTGGTTTAAATTTCTTCAACTTGTCTTGATTGCCTGCTTCATGTAGACTTGTGACAGTGAGCAACCTACACATATTATTTCATTTTTTATTATTTTTTCATTTTGTTTGAATATGCAAAGATTCCTTCCCCCTTCTTTTTTTAAAATTTATTTATTTATTTTTACTGCTGTGCCCTACAAAGAATAATCTCGGCGAGATTTGGTGACAAAAATCTAATTTTAATGAGAAAGTATACTGTAGATCGTTATCCATCTCCATTGACGTACTCATGCCAAAGATCGTTGAGGCTGACTCCAAATCAGGAAGAGTTGACATGTCTGATACATGCCATATTTATTCTATAGCAACATACCCTAGTTTCCTAATGGAAGACAATGTGCACTTTTATTTGTAGTTACTAATTTAAATAAGTATGTGTACTCCCTATTCCTTAGTACAGTCACAAAGCGAAGGTGGTGCATACTGTATGTAAAGAGGCTATATAAGGTCACTGCCTGCTGAGCAGTCTGGGAAAGGTTGTAACTTTCCTCTTATGTCATGGGAATTCATAGGATCGGCTATTAACTTCTTCATAAGATCTGATTGCAAAGATTAATGCTGTGGGAAAGAGTTACAAGTTGTCAGTGGGTTTCAGAACATCCTATTATAGAGGGGGTATCCAAACAGCGAACGTTAGAAAGGATGAGGAAGTGAGTGTTAATAAAGGTGAGTGGGGGGGGGGGCATTTTATGGTATGCTGCAATTGAACTTTTATCTATGATTATTTTTTCTTTCACTATGAAATTCTCCAGGAGTTTTTGTTAGTGGGGGTACTAGCCAGTTTGAAAATTGCCAGTGTAGGGATTTTTAGAAATGTTATCACTTCTGCGTGATCACTGTAACTGGAGAACTCATTTTGCACTTTTTTTTTGCTAGTTCGGTACGAGTCCTTGATAGAGGTAGGAGAGGAGGTACTTACAAAAATTTGTTTCCCAAATCGAATTTTCCAAAACGGATGATGGATCAATCGGACTTATAAATTATAAAGTGCAAGTGAAATTATTGAATTTTGCAAGAGAACCTGGTTTTGACGATTTGGATTCAAGTGAGAGTGTGTCTGTCCCTTTTTAGTAACGGGCCTATTGACACTTGTATACCTTCAAATAGTCGCCTAGATCCACATGGAGAGAGATACCTGGGAAATATAATTTAAATCAGTTAAATATAATGGCATATTTCCCAAATTCTCTTTCTTTCTGCATCTGACTCTGAAGGTTTTTAAATGATCACATTTTTAAATATTTCAATGCATAAGGGGATTTCCCTCTCTTTACATGACTGTTGCTTTAGAACCAGTGTGATACATTTTGGGATTTTGTGTAAATGAGTTTACTAATTTGCCATTGTCTATGAATCCCTGTAAATCTGTCCCTTTGCAAAACATGGAGCCAAACTGAGCCATGTTTATGGCTTACGCTGTCTGTTTCATTGAGTGCAGTGTATAAAGAGGCATTGCATTAGGCCTCGGACATGGTAGCATTGACAGCGCAGAGCAGCGCTGACGCTCATGCTCTCCTGCTCGAGCAGGAGTTTTTTCTGTCCCTGCATGAGCGTCAGCGTGCGCGCTTTTGTGCTGGGTGTGAGGCGGGACGGGAGGCGGGGCTAGCGTGCCACGTCACGGCGCCCTCCGCTTCTCTCAGCGGGAAAACTTACATTTCCCTGTCAGCTGCAATTTCGCACGCATGCGGAAGCGCCGACAAAAGCCACGCTGATAGGGATAATGTTTCCCCTCAGCGCGCCTCAGCATGATCTTTTTGACCATGGCCATGGCCTAAGTCATGTATTGGACATATCCAAAGTGGATTATGCAGCAATGGTGTATATTAGAACTCGCTTCTACAGTTTATATTTGTTCAAATATATCTATCTATATTTATATATTAATATATTTGTCGTATGGTAGTTCAATACTCTTTGGTGATGGCACCTACAAACTCTTCGCTATTTAGTTAGATGCTTTTATTTGCATTTACTGTAAAAGTCAATGTTTGGAGAATGTGTCCTGAATTCTGCCATGCACAAGTTGCACATATAATCTCATGCAGTTGCACCTCTTTCACTTGCAGTACAACGCAATACAGTTCTATACCAAAATTAAGAAATTGCATCAGAGAATGTGTTCACATTAATAGCAATATTGCCTAAAAACTACACTAAGCTATTTTTGAAAAGGAGGGAACAATAAATCTCATGAAATGTTTAGAAAATGCAACTTGGTTACAGTATTTCCGGATTAAATATTGCTTTGACCTTTTGTCTAAAGACAATCCAGATGTTTGACTAATCACAGGATGTGTTTTGCTAAAATAAGTTTAGTTTCCATCCTAGTATTATTGAAAGCTAAAGAAACAGACACGCTCGTTAGTATGCAACTTAAATTAACAGCAACGTGCATTTTTTTTTAATTAATTTTTTTTAACTTGCTATAAAACATAATTTGCTGTGCAATTCCTTAGTTATTTTGCCTTATTGGTTTCTGTGCATCAAAGTGAGTAAATTAAGTTTTTAAATACCTCACCGTTATGGGGTATTAGTCCTAATTCAATCTATATTAATGTCCATAAATAGCTTGACAGCAACAGGTGGATAAGTGCTGAAAGCTTTTTTTCATTATTAAAATGGGGAAGATCATGCAGTTTGAGACCACAAGTCCATTTTTTTGTATCCCCATTATGCATCATGTGCTGCTTAACACTGGATCTGGGCAGTGATTTTTAAGTGACTCTTGATGTCCTTGAATATACTCCATTGTACTTAATCATTAATAGGACCATTGTATGATGCAGTCCTCCTCTGTGATAATCAAAGGTGAACATTTGGCAGAATATCAGAACACCAGCACAAATTATTGCATCGTATGCATGTTTAAAGAAGCAATTTTTTTTACATTTTAATAAGTTCTGTAGTATTAGATACTTGTTGTTTTTATTTATTTTTTATATTCAAATCTTGATGCCATTTTTAATGAGTTTTAATATACTGAGCATCCTTTGATTTCTGTAGTAGGGTTAAGCCCACCTCCCCAACATTACAAGATCTTAGTAACACTAACCTGTTTGTGATAATTTGTTGCCAATATTCCCAGCAGTTTGAGCTGCAAACTGTAACAATAGATAATGTTACCTCTATTGATTATAAGAATAAATTGTAGCAGCTGCATTACACTGAAGGAGTGATTGAAACTGAAAGGCAGCCATTTAGTGAACCCTGGGTAGCAGGATCTTTGCTGATCGATCACGGGAGAACGAAACCATCATCGGCTTAAGTAATTAGTTTTTAACAAAGGTAATCAAAGGCTGCATGTATTAAAACAAAACAAAAAAATATATTATACCGGTATATAGAAAGTGCCGCTTGGATTGCCTCTTTAAATGGTGTATGGATGGAAATAGCCTGTTCACAAATTTGCCTCCAGAAACGCTTACAATGCATTGCTACCATCTGTGGTAGAGAAGGAGTTAATTATGGGGGTCACACAATTAAAAATAAAATAACATACTGTATTAATGTGACATTGAATCACCCAGTTTTATTAGGTGAATATTGTGGGCTACATGCCCGCCCCCGTAGTGATCAAAGTTCACTGTTTGGCATACTATTCACTTGTTGATCATATAATATGACAGCCCCATGCTGGTTTATCCTGAACTACTCTGAATTGTAATGTGCTCTTCTTTGAAGTATATTTAATCTTCAAAACATATTAATCTTTCTACTACAATGCAGAATAAAACACAATATAATAGTCGTATGTTTAGCCAGTTGGATTTAACAGGTATTTCTAAAGCATTCTTCTTGGCATTTTATCACGTTCTCGGTTTTACGTAATATTTCCACTTTTTTTTTTGTTTAGTTGATACATAAACTAGAAGTGTTATTAATGTCTTATTCTTCTGTAGCTCTCACAGTGTACACAGTATTCTGCTGTAAAGACCTGAGGTAGTCAAACGTTGGTGCTTTGAGAGTCAACTTTGATCACAATAGGGGTGGACCCCCACTGGAATCCAAAGAATTAACTGGTGGTCCCTTAAAGCCTTTCAAAGCTCCCTTCAGACATCTGCCACCTGCAGTCTGCATTTTCACTACTAAAAGCTGTGTTTTTTTTTTTTTTTTTTTTGGTACGATACAGGTCTAACATTTTTCCCATATGTGATACATATATGTAAATATGAGAAGAGCCAATTATAAGTATGGTGGTCTTCAAAGCAATGGTTTACAGCAGCGGTGAGCATAGTGGGGGCGCTGGATTTTTTTGGGGGGCGGGGGCACTTGCAGAGGCCCCACGCTCTTTCCCAAGGCATTTCATTAAATGCCGGGGGATCGCGTGAGGTCTCTGCAACACTAAAAACTTACATTGTTTCAGATGCTGTGGCGCGTAGCCATGGTAATGCCGCAGTGTCATGCGTGGTGACGTCACACGGCCGTCTCCATAGAAACGGGGTCATGTGACCCCGCGGCGTCAGTTGATGCTGCAAATAAGGTGAGGGGGGCGGGGCAAGGGGGCGCAGCTCAAAAAGTTTGCGCTCCCCTGGTTTACAGGAAGCTCTAGTTTAGCTAAAATATATACTCTGTCAAATATATCGCAGAAATTGCTGCTGCACAACTAACCATTTTATACTGAAGCAGAATTCACCCATATGTTAATTTGTTTACCGTGTTTGATTGTAAAGAAGCAGAATGTATAGTTTTTACAGTACTAAAAGTTTGCTTTAATAAAGATCTTGGCTTTTTTTTTAAGCATTTAGGTGCCGATGTGCTAAGCATCGCAAATTGGATTTTTGGCATTAAGTTGATGTACGGAAATCACAAATGACATTGTGTGAGGTTCTGTTCTGATCTTTTTCTGTGCCTTAAGCAAATGGGATGTGCTTGACACAGATGTAAAATGGTATGTACTAACAAATAATTGATGTTGACCCTGGGGTAAACCCTTAAATCTGTTTATAATGTTAGTGCAGAATTATGTTTCTATGTATCACCAAAAAATGTAACACAGTACTGATGTTTAATTATATAGGCTAGCAAGATTTTCAGTGTGGTCATAATAAATAATACTACACTAATACTTTATATTTACCAGTACTAGTTATCAATAAAAATACACAATTCTGTTTACATTAAAATGGTATCAATCAGGTTTCCAACATGATGAAATGTGCCAAAAAACGAATGAAGTCACATAACGACCTTCATCCTTACGACATATTTTATGAAGGTTTTTTTTTTTAATACTTTTTTGCCACACCAAAAAAAATATGATCTTAGTTCAGAGAACCTTTAATTATAAATTAGTAAAGCCAACCCGTTGATAAGAGAACATAACACACATTGAACTGATACATAGATTTCTTTATCTTGTACAATAGTATCCATACATTGTGAATGGCAGTTTTAAGGAATCCTACTATACGGTGGGGATTTGTTAAAGTTAGTCAACACTTGATCAAGAATACGATAAGTTAGCACAGCTGAAAATACTTGGTTAAGATGAAAACATTAAAAGTATTTTGAGGTATCTGCAATACGTAGTACGTTTATATACGTCTTGTTTCGGTCTTCAATTAAAAGTCTACATATAACTGGGACTAGTGGAGGAGCCATACACATTATTAATAATTTGATTGGTTTCCTAGCAATTGAACTTTCGCTTATATAATGGTTTTTTTTTTTGTGTACGTTTGTTTTAGTTGGTGCCTGTTAACTGACATAAAATATTTTAGCGTTGCATTGTAATTATTTTAACTTAAGATTGTCTCTTTAAAAAGGGTTGGCATTAAATTGACCTTTTGAAAGTTTATTCTGTTAATCATACTCAAAGTGTTAATGCTTGACTGATCTGTTTTTTTTCCATCCAGTCGTGCTCAGAATATCAATTGTACAGCATAATTGCTACTTATTGAGCAAGCCTCCTTACTGAAATTAGGGAAAAGTTTTACTTTGCCTGGAGCTGTCTAGTTGCAAAATTTTGAATCTGGACGCTTTCCTGTCATTAATTGTTTTGTAGGGTGTGGTTGAAATAATAGGGAAGTAATGGAAATTCTCCAGTCTACTTCACTTGGAGTTTTGTCCTTCCTCGTGTATTTTCAAAAGGAGAACAACCTTGACGTTTTTCTTTTGTGAAGGTTATGCTTTGTCCCATAGCAACCAAACTTCCATTGCTCTGAAAACGGTGTTTTTATTAACCTTCAGCACTTTTAAGGACAAACTCACTGTTTCAAGATTTGCTACCAACTGACAATTATTATTATTTTTGTTTTTTATTTTAAACTTCTCACCATGACAACTACGTTTGCTACCTTTTTTGTCTTCTCAAATCTGTTTTTACCGCTTACTGAGAACTTAAGAACTGGCTACAAATCCGAATTTGTTTATGATACGTTTACAAAATCATTGTTTGACTTTTTTGTGATTTAAAAAAAAAAAAAAAAAAAATTATTTCCCCAATAGCCTGGCCCACACCCACAGTCACTACTAACAACCATTGTGGCCAAGCACTGCTACCTACTGCACTTATTAACTCACCTACTTTTTCCCAACATAGCACTTTAATTGTAAGCTCGCTGGGGCAGGATTTTCTTTGCTATTGTCAGATTCATATATCTATATCTAACTATCATTAACAAATTCGGGCAGATGCTCCTGAATCTGCCTTTCGTTTCTTTCCGTGCTGATTTTACAAAATTGGAATCCACATGCGCTGAGCCCGTCCCACTTTCTTACTGTTTTGTTGTGAGGGACAGTAGATGATGTGTGAGGCCGTGCTGGTGCCTGGGTAAGTGTGGGAATGGGTAGGGACCCTTTTTTTTTAAGTAAGGCATTTTTATACATTGAAATTGATTTAGCGAATTTTCAGTGATGGGGGGGGGGGGAAAATAAATAGTGAATGTACCTGTATTGGACTGATCTGCGGAAAACCAGGAAGTCGCACATTCGTGGCGGATTCGAATGCCGGCGGAAAAAAAATGCACGCATCTCTAGTGAAATTAACCAAACTTGTTATTTTTATCTAGCCATAAATTAAATCTACAGAGGTTTAAACCCACAAAACGTGTGCGAAGAAATACAAATGTCATTCACTTACTACGCAGTTGTTTTTGTGGCGTGGAGGTTAATGTTTTACCTTGGTAAGAACTTTTATCAGATTTGTTGTGCAATCGTTGATATGCCAAGTGCTTTATGATTTATGCAGCAAACAAAGGTCAGGTGAGGTCTCTTTCTTGTGCTAAATCCATGATTACGCTGACTTTACATACATGCAATGTGGTCTTTTTTCTTTTGAGAAAGTTTACATGCAGTACTTTCCTTTTTTGCATTTATTATGGTTGAAGAATGAGATATTTTCTTTGAAGCAGTATTTTTTTTGTTCTTGGTTTTTATTTTTGCCTTGGGTTGTAATACTGTTTGAGTACAGAGCCTAGAAACCTCATTGGTCTCTCTTCATAGTTTCTATCATGTTTTACATGTAGTGGCATTTCTTTTCTGGTGCACAAGTGAGGAAAATAATAATTAAAAAATACATCACTCTGTCTCCATTGTTTTGTTTGCATTCAGATAATTTATGTATATAGTAAGTTGGTTGACACCCGTAAAACTGTTAACCTAAGGTTACTCTGTAAAACAAAAAAGAATACTTGCATGACCAAGAATAAATAAATGCATGGAGTTATTTACAACTAAAACAAATGTAGCTTATTTCGGGAATTCTTTTCAAAGTGCATTAGAATGTTGTTGCTCTTGAATTTAGAGGCAATGTCAATATTTGTCCTCCGTCACCTTGAAGATTGCTTTCCCTTTCTTACACTTCCCGTTCTGTTTCGAGCCAATCATTTGTTTACCCTTTTTTATTTCTTTTTTGAATTCTGATTATTTTTGCACGTTGTGAAAATAATTTTACAATGTGATTTTATTCTCTTATATTAGGCTCCTGCATATCAATATGAACCTGGGTGGTAAGCCTGCTTCAATTCCTTCTGTTTTTCAAGAATTTTCTAGGGGTGCAGCACAAGCATTCAAATGCGACTTGTATATAAAACATGTGATTCTTGGCTACATTTAAGGGTGTCCGAAGTCTGAGGGATTGAGCCTTTTAAACATTGTCACCCTTCTAGTCACATTATTTTGGTTGCTGTGATGAATTCAATGACGGTGGCTTGTGGTCTTTGCAATATATTGAAACGCTTAGGACTGAAATAATGCTGACTTACTTTCCTCATGTTTTAACAAAGAATAAATGACTTTATATCTAAAATATAAATATATAGATCAACGTTATTTTTTCCACAATCCGCAATAAATAAGGACCCTTGATATAAGGTTGAAAAGCATACAGTATGAAAGTCACTGCTGGTTTGTTCACCCTCTTTTTTTATATCTGTGTGAAAAAAAATCTTAAAGGAAGCGCGCTCCTCTACATAATAGTGCTTTAAAAAGAAAAAAAAATGATTTGTTACAAGAGGTCCCCATGGAGCTGACCCGTGCTATGCTATATTTCTAACATCTTTCTCTAGAATAGGAAATGAATATTGGGTTTCACAGTGAAGTATTCAAGTAGTTTGTGTGTGTGTCATACACTTGATAAATATGCAATACTTTCTTTTTTTTTGTATGCAATATATACATAGTTTCGGTGATGGGAGAGTAAAGATAGAAAAAACATTTTTTGTCAAAAATGTAAAACATTAAGCAAAATCTGACTGCAAAAATACTCAAAGAGCTTTCCATCTATATATAATATCACTGGGTACAAAAAATTCTGTAGGGGATAGATGCTATAGGGTGCACAAACTGGGGAGCGGGAGATTTTTCTGGGGGGGCGCGGGGGCGGTTGCAGAGGCTCCACGCTCTTCCCCCAAGGCATTTAAATTAAATGCCGGGGGATCGCATGAGGCCTCTGCAACGCTCAACTCACCGTGATTCAGACGGCTGTGACGCCGGCGTGTCATGTGACGTCACACACGACAAATGATGCCGCAGGTCACGTGATGTCACACATGACAAATGATACCGCGGGTCACTTGACTCCACAGCGTCATTTCACGCAGCTTTATTTTTACTCGAGGGGGAGACTTTGTCACGGTGAGATTATGGCAGGCTGTATAGTCACACATTATATAACAGATGATATGTATTTATCACTGGGTCTGAACTGGGACGAGTCTTAGATATAATAAAGTATATTTATTCCTTTGGATAGGTGAACACACGAATAATACAGTAACAGACAAGAAGTACACTTACTTTGGGGTTGGGGAATGAGCAGTATATAGCATAGCAATTCTCTCGCAATCAGGTAGCATTCAGATGATAAATTGAAGACGAAGGATACAGGGTGGACATCAGTTTATAAACCTTTTGTGCCCCATCCTTAACATTGAGTACCGTGGATTGGTTTTCAATTAACTCTAGCCAGGGGTTAACGTGGGAACACTTTTTGACACATGCCCCCGGCTAGTTGGTATATGCGCAGTAGAGCTCTGGGGTCCCATTTCTATAACCCCTCCTCTATATCAGGAATGCCAGCTTGTCTACCAAATGGAGTACCTGGCAGGAAATCCTTTGTTATGAGGTGTGAAATGGAACACTTGAAGACTGCTCTGGTTTGAGTAGTCTCCACCCTCATGCAAACAGTGGAGGTGACAAAATCCTTTGAAACATACTCGGGTCCTAGACATTGGGTCGCCTTTCTGGCCATATGCTACCCTGGTATGCAAAGGAATTTCCTCTTAGTTTTACCCATATCTTGGAATACAGTATGTTGGATAAAACATAAACATATTAAAATATCCGGTTCCTTTGGGTCCAGCAGGTCCAAACTTCCCAGTTCTCAATGCCGGAACTGGGACACCCTATTGTCCAATTTGCGACCTGCTACGTCCTGGGAAACCGGAGATACACAAATACACTTAAAACCGTTTTACATTTTAATTCACAACTCTCCGCTGTAAACTAAATCACGGTTTTTCACTAAATCCCCATTGAAAACAACGGGCTTCGCCGCCATAGACTTTCAATGGCAAACCGCCGCCGTTGAAGTCAATGGGAGTTTTCCGCCATAGCCGGTCAATGGGGTTTGGCCGCCATTGGAGTTTATGGGAAAAATCCCGAACCTTCAAGGGGGTCCATACTCCGTCGGGTTGGTCCAAGAGGGTCAAGGATGGTTCTGCAGCGATGCCGGAGCAGTGGCTACAGATACCCCAAACCCCGACTCTCTGGGCCCTCCGGAACCGGAGCTATGGAATACCAAAATTCAGCATTTGACACTTAGCCGTTTTCCTGAGCTGTTTCTGCCGCCGCCATTGGAACCTATGGCGCGGCCCACTCTTCTCGGTTCGACCCTTATCGGGGGTCCAGGATACGGGGACCCGGTTGTGGTCGAGTGGGGGGATGTCTAGGAACTAGGGACAGAAAGAATTTTATTCCTAGGGGCCCTAGAACTGTTTATTCCCACTCCACTTGTCGTTGAACTTGACTTGTAAGTGATCAAAGCTCTTCTATTGAAAATGTATCCGCTTTGCGGTTAAGCGGTTTGGACGGCAGCCAACTCGTTCCTGGAAAGCTCTCTCGAGGATTTCTCCATTGAAGTCAATGAGCCCATGTACTTTCAATGGGAAACCGCCGCTCTCCCTCTCGGATGCCATCTGCTGGTCTTCTCAGGAACAGGACTCAACAGCAAGATTCGCCATTGAAAGACATGGAGTCCCAATGGCGGCCTATGGGAGCCTGCATAATGGTGCCTGAAAAGGCGGGAAAATTACACAAAGGGCTATAATCACTATACAACTATTAACCCTTGTGCTCCCGGATGGATCCCAGTGTGTGTGGGCTGCAGACACGGATTAACCAGATGTTACAATAAAACAGGGGAAACGGGAATACACATTTACAGGTTATAACAGGGGTTAAATCACCGTTCTGGGTCTTAGCCCAGTTAACCCTTTGTCTCCCGGGTGAGGTCAGGGGATGGCCAAATGGGGTGTAACCCCTTTAATCCCGGGCCACCCCCTTTCTTCCTCTACAGACTTGCACCATTTTATGCCCTATCCTGTGTCATAGTGTATGTAACCAGCTTGTACATGTTTCTTAGAGCTGATGCAGATTGTTAAACAAGGAGGTTTCTGCTACCTTAGAACTGGCAGAATTTATAGTGTAGATTAGAATGTAGGTGGAGACATGACTCAGACAAACACTTTGATGCTGTACTAACATGAGCGTCATTTAATTCCTCTCAATCTCCTCCTATGAATGCTCCCCAAATTGCATGCTGATGCACATCGTACAAAAGTTGGAGCAAAGACATTGCTGCACTGGACCACAGTGGAACAAAATGAAAATGACACATTTCGCATTGTTTGCTCCAAAATTGCCTCTGTATAAAGCAAAAGTTTTTAAAGAACAGGTAGATAGTTTTAAGTATGTGACAATATAAACTTTTGTACGGGACGTCTACTCCTATTTACTTTTTGCACTGTCTTGCTTCTGGTTACAAAATACCTGCAATAAAGGAAATTTCACTCATCTTTTCATTTACTAGACATAAATCACATACCAAGTGTATAATACAATGCCCAGGAGTGGTCAGTGTTATCTGTGATATTACGGCCAAATCGGTAATATCTGCCATTAAAGTCAATTCAGGGGCGATAGCTTTAATTACTCCGGAGCTATTCCTTTTTAAGAGTGTTTTATGTAATTGTTTTGTCTGAATTCTCTTTCCATTTAGGATCCAAATTCCTAAATGTCAACTTCATACGTGAGCAAATGCAGAAATACACCCGTCAAACTTTTTTCTTTTTGAGGCACAGGTTCCCTAGAAAGATTATCTTGTCTCATCCCATCTTCATTCTCCTATTGATTTCATTATTAAGGTCCCCATCCATTGATAGTAAGTGTTTTTGTTTTTTTTTAAACTACTTCTAGTTCTTCTATTTATTTTGGTGTGTTTGTATGTATATAGGAAAGGACCGCACATGACATTTATTTTATTTGCTTGTAATGCTAAAGCCAACTAAATTGGAACTCTACAAACCTTTAAACAAGAGGAAAAGATGACTCCTTATAGAACATTTCATAAAGTTCATTGTAGCTATTCTGCTGAATAGATTGACTTCCCCGCTCTTGATGAAGTTTCATATTGATGCCAAGTGTGAAGAATGTCAGGAATGTAGAATTGCACAGCTCTGATAAAGTTCGCTTTGTTCCCTTAGTGACTTGACCCATTGAGAAATGCCGTTCCCCAGGAAGTTTTATTAGCTCTGTCGGTATTTAGGTTTTTTTTTTTTTAATAAAGATTATCTAACTACAGGCATACCCCGCATTAACGTACGCAATGAGACCGGAGCATGTATGTAAAGCGAAAATGTACTTAAAGTGAAGCACTACCTTTTTCCCACTTAATGATGCATGTACTGTACTGCAAGCCTCATATACGTGCATAACTGATGTAAATAACGCATTTGTAACAGGCTTTATAGTCTCCCCACTTGCGCACAGCTTCGGTACAGGTAGGGAGCTGGTATTGCTGTTCAGGACGTTCTGACAGGCGCATGCGCGAGCTGCTGTTTTCCTATTGGGCGATATGTCCTTACTCGTGAGTGTACTTAAAGTGAGTGTCCTTAAAGCGGGGTATGCCTGTATAAGGGTTTAGTGTACCTTTAAAAGGGGAAAAAATATTCACCCCCTATTGCAATATTAGGGTTATTTACATTTACCAACTTTATGGCCCATATTCACTAAAGGGTGCTATTTTTAGCACGCCTTAACTTCCATTAATTTGAAGGGGAATAAACACTTGTTCAAGTGTAGTATTCTTTAGTGAATCTGGGCATAAGTGCCCAAGGGGCCACACGTACAGTGTTTGCTAAATGAGAAAGTGAGGACAGATACGTGATTTCAGTGGCCTAATTCTGTCAAACGTTGCTGTCATGGCAACAACTGTCCACCATTTGTCATGGATTAGAGTTGGCTGGACACGTGTCGGTATTAAATACTTACTTATACAGTCATTGCAACAGCCTCATTTTTGCAAATATAACTTGTGTGTAGGATTTTAGAGAGATATAAAGTCCCTATATCTGCAGCCTCTGGGCCTTTTACCTTTCCGTAAATCTGTGCAGTCATTTACACTTTCACCTACGTCACAATCACGCTTTATTTGCCTCTGTTACAATAACGTGTAATATAACTACTTAAAGCAGCAAAGCATTCAAAATCTCATTTTTTTTTAAATCAGTTCTGTAGTATTGGATCATATTGACAGTTAATTTTTGTTTGTTAAACTACTAATGCCATTTTTTTTTTTTTTTTTTAAATGTACTGATCATCCTTTGATTGCTATAGCAACCATTTAGAAAGCCACATCCATTTCCTCTTTTGAAACACTCACTTTTTTTTTTTAAACTCTGTTTATGATACTTAGTTGCCAGTGTTTCAAGCAGCATACTCTGCTGCAGTTGTAATGCAGTATTCTATGGCCGCGGGCATAGTAAAAAATAGTGTGCTGAGCCGCGCTGAGCCAGCACACTTACCTGCTGCATTTTGTATGTGTGTGGCTTTAGCGGGCCCGTGCGGAGGCGTGCTGAATTGCAGCCGACATATAAAATTACGTTTTCGTGCTTTCCGGAGCGGAGGGCCACTCACGTGACCGCAAATATCCAATGGGAACGAGGGACTAGCCCCGCCTTCTGCCCCGCCCCCAAAGCGTGCTCACTGCCTCGCTTGCCAGGACGCAAAAAAGCACCAGCTTGAGCAGGTGAGGCTGAGCAGGAGCGCGGCTCAGCACGGCCCGAGGCTCCATGCCCGCGGCTCCATGCCCGCGGCCTATTACTAGCAGCAAGCAATAGTCGGATTTCTGCCATTTAGATCCAGACAAGTCCCACAAGCAGGATATTGGCCGATCAGCAGCTTAGGTGATTGTTTCTCGTTAATGCTACTTGCTTTGTATATAGTTAAACAAAAATGGTTGATGGAGGACTGCTGCTTTTTAAATTACTTAAATAGCAGACAATGATATCCCGCATCAGCCCTTTGTGAAGCTCCCTCCTTGTCTATTCTTCACGTGCACTCTTACTAATACTGACTAAAATCACTTTTATAAGAACATTTATTATTTTGGGTCAGTGGAAATTTGAATGAACCCATTCTGAGCAGGAAGTACCTGCAGAGCATTGAATTTCACTTAGTGCAGTGATTCCCAACAGGGGGGTATGTATGTCTTTGTTGATATGGCACCAAAAGTGTACTCGGTGCGTCACAAAGATTACAGTACAGGGAATTATAATACCATAAGCGCAGCAAAATCAGACAATAGGAAAGGAAATACCTGCCCCGAAGTTCAGTGTCACCAAAGGGTTCACCCTACCAAAAAAATTGTAATGGTGCCCCAGGCAGTATACTGGATTCCTGAATACTGAGCCCATGTGGAGACTGCACACTTAGTAAGGCCCCAAACTGCACCATGACGTGGGGTTATAGCTGTCAAATATAATAGGAGCTTCCAAGTTACTCCCCACAATGCTTTGCATCCACAGCGGCAAGGCATCATGGGGCGTGATTTTAGTAGCTCCCACAGTAACTGACAGCTATTCCCACACACTGCGGTGCAGTTTGAGGCCTTATTAAGTTTGATTTTTTTTTCCGCCATAATTTAAGGACTGCCTGTGATTGATTGATTGAAACAGATTTGCTTTATTAACTAGAGGTTCGCGGAATTAATATTTTCTAGCATGGGATGCACGATTATATATACAGTATGTGTATATATATATATATATATGTATATATATATATATATATATATATATATATTTAAAAAAAAGTAGAAACAGGTCCACATATTTTATACTTGTAGAATCTATAGCCTAATTTTATGGTTTTTATTTATATTCTCAAATAAATAGAACTGCATGTAGCAAAACATAAATGGGTTGCCCAGCAGGTCACACATGTTTTACTGGCTCAATGAATCCTTCCAAAGAATTAATTTTTTTGCCTATAGTTAGGGCAGTGGTTCAAGGTCAGAAAAAGCCAGCATTGAGCCGCCATCTCAGTTTGTAGACTACTAACATGGTTGAAAATGGTAGAAAAACATTGCTTAACGCACTTGAATATTTCAAATAGATCACAATTTTGACACTTGGTTCAGGGGGTTAGAAGATTGTGTTACTGTATGGCATAAATGGTCCTTGTTGTACTGGATGACCTTCCATAGGCACCTGTACTCTCTCTAGTGCCTTTAGACACCAGTGAAGATGCGTATTGCTGTTGACAGTAAGCGACTGTAAACATCCTCGACTGGAAGCTGTGAAGCAGCTGATGGGCTTTCAGTCGGATGTTTGCAGCTGCCAACTGCCACAGGCTTCAAGGAAATCCTATACTTTGCAGAACTGTATATTCAGGAATCTTTTAGTAATATATACTGTATTTGTATGTTTTGGAAGGTGCTTTTATGCTTGGACATGACACATTTTCAGCCTGTTCATATGTATTTAATATGAGAAACTGGGTAAAATATGCTGTATGATACAGTAGCTTCTACTCACTTAGGCTGCGCTTCTAGTGCCGGCGATTGCGACGTTGCATCAAAACAAATGCATTGCAGCCGTCGCGTGCGCTTATAGTAAGCGCAACGTGATGGAGTGATGGAGCGTTGGCTTAGTTGCGATCGCTTGGAAGTCATCTCAATTTGATTTTTCTAGCGACCGCAGCCTGACGTCGCTATAAGCGTAGCCGTATGCGTATGTCAATGCCTTTTTGATTTTGGTGGTGTGCTTTGCTCCTGTTTCAGAGAAGTGGAAAGAAAAATAATTTTCTAATAGGGCATCTCTTTAAAAGAAACAGTTTGAGGTTCTAGGTTGGGTTCTGCTTCTAACGAAGAAGTCATTCACTAAAGCAAGGTAGCTGATCGTATGCAATATTGGCTACTCAATTGAATGGTGTTTACGTTTTTATATGGACTGACCTGTAGTGAAGTTTTGGGCTGCTGTTAAACATCTGTCCAAGAGCACGATCTTCGTTCTAGTCGCCATTACTTGCTGCACGACAATTTATCCGTAGCTCCAAGCTCCATATGTATTTAATTTTGTACACACATTTTATGTGGTGAGCTGATAAGCTCTGGAGCTGAATCTTTCCCAGTTATTGCTTCGTTAAATGTACTTGATAAAAATATGTTGAGTGGAACCTTTGATACTTCTCTCAACAAAGACCCCTTTTCTTAATTTGAAGCTTTAGCAGTGGAGCGATCTGCTTGTACTTTATACAGTTTTGGGGGTTTCATAGTCTGGTATGTTTCTCTCTTTCCACCCCCACCCTGGGATCAACAAAAAACACACGTGTACTGCATGTTTTTAAGCTTCTTGGAGCAGGGGCCTCCTTTCTAAAATCTTGGTACGTCTTAAAATTTTTCTCATACAATGTTATTGTCCCCATCCCACATTGTACTGCGCTGTGAAATATGTTGGCACCATACAAATGATGATAATATGCATGTGGGTATAATGTATTTTTCTCAAAGGACAAATGCAGGAAAGCTGTATTCCGAGACAGGTTCCACCCTTAAATGAATTGTAAACATTTAAAGCAATCTATTGTTAGTATGTATAATACACTTTTAAGATGGTATTGCAAGTTTATGGAAACGGTGTAATTCCAATTATTCTATTTCCCTAAATGAGCAAGATTAATTGTATAATGATGCTATAAAAACATTTCTAGTCGCCTAAAGCACGGGTGCGCAAACTTCTCGAGCTGCCCGGGAGACGCAGCGTTCGCGCCCCCCCTCTCCTAAGGACTCAGCATCAAATGACATTGCAGGGCATGTGACGTCACGAGACCCCCACAGCATCATTTGATGCTCGTTGCCATGGCGTCGCGTTGCCAGAGCCCAGGTAAGGGAGTTTGAGGCCGCACGCCTCCCCCGGCATTTAATTTAAATGCTGTGGGGAAGAGCGCGGGGCCTCTGTAACCGGCGCGCCCCCCACTTTGCGCACAGCTGGCCTAAAGCCTTGTCTGCACTGAAATATTTTCTATTATTCATTGCCTTTGTGTCATCTAACACAATGTTGCTGCCCACTATAGAAGTTTCACTATTGCTGTTTACAAGTTATTAAAGGCATTGATAGCTAAGGCCTCGGCCATGCGCTGACCCGTGCTGAGGTGCGCTGCTGCTCAGCACTGAGCCCCTGCATGCAATGAGAGCGGCTTTAGCAGGGGCTCGCGCACGCGTCCGCACGCTTGGGGAAGCGTGTGTCGCACACAGTTTTTAAATTTGGCGCTCGCCGGAGCGCAGGGCCGGTCACGTGAGCGGTTTGCCCAATGAGGGCGAACCAGCTCCGTGACGTCACTGGCCCGCCCCCGACACGCCCACGGACGGCGCGCTGTGTAAGGCCAAGGAAAGCACCGCTTTCCCTGAGCCTCAGCGTGCCTCAGCCCGGACAAAATCACTATGTCCCAGGTCTAAGAGTGTCCGTCCGTCTGTCCTGGTTTATACTTTTTGGAAAGCTGTACTTAACAATTTGTCTGTTTTTGTTACCTAAATGCTTTATATTGAAGTAATGAAATCAATTGGAGAATGAAGCCCATTTGAAAGAAACAAGGCAATATTTCAGTCTACTGGGCCTCAAGAAGAAAGTTTTCGACTAGTGTATTCTGCCAGTACGGATGTTGAACTTAGAAGCTTCTGAATTATCTTTGCATTTATAATCCAACGCAAACAAGTCTGGAGAGATGTATGCTGGGTAATACCCGAAGAGACAGGAAAAAGAATGAATGGGCTCGAATACCAAACAAAAAATCTATGACATCTCATTAGTGAATCAACAAGGGAGTGTGTATGTGTTATATTTATTTTAATGCAAGGGTTTTGATGCACATCCCACGGGGATACTGTACCTATTTGTTAAAAATAGTGTGTGTGTATGTATATGTGTATGTATATATATATATATATATATATATATATATATATATATATATATATATATATATATATATATATATATATATATATATATATATATATATATATATATATATAATGTGTGTGTATGTGTGTGTGTGTGTATATATATATATATATATATATATATATATATATTTTTTTTTTTTTAATTTTTTTGAGCAGTGTTTCTGATTAACTAAATGACTGGCACAGAAAAACATGTTCAAGAGGGCACACATTATTTGTGCCTGGCTTTTAGTGTGTACAGCATCAATTGTAGTGGTATTAGCAGTTGGTTAATTATTTTATTGTTCACATCTACACAAAATTAAAATGATTTCAAATGAAAAATTAATAAAAACAATAGCAAACCTTTATTATAATTTAAGTTGATTTAATAGCTCCCTGGGAAAATATGGGGGCTTGGGTTAGGTGTTTTATCTTCAGTTTTGGATTATTAATTTCTAAGGACCTTCATTTTACCACTTGATTATTTTGGGCCAAATGCAGATATTACAATGATGTGGCCACTAATATGGATGAGAGGCACTCAAGACATTTATGCATAACTTACATTATCTTGCCAAGGTTGCTCTGGGTACCTGGATTTTTGACGTTCTCATTTTTATACATCTCTATCATCTCTAATGAAATAAAAATGTGGTAAAATGCAAGCAGCAATCGTCTGTATCAGATTCAAAATCGTACTTCGGAAATAAGAAATCAGCCTTGGAACATGACTGGCTTATTTCATTTGTCTTTGCCTTCTATAAAAGGGTTATTTATTTATTCTTGACCTTGTCTTATTCAGTACTGTGTAACTTACTATTTCATAACATTTCAACTTATATTTATTACTCTAGTCAATGTCTTATCTTGCTTGAATCTTTTTATTTCTCTTTGAACAGCCGGGAGTGGTTTAGCAAGCAAAATAATATAATTCATTAGAGTGGGCTACAATAAAGTAATGCTGAAGGTCTCGGGGTCAAAAGTTGGCTAGTGAAAGGAACACACTTTTTGTATTACACAGTGACTGTGAGGTCAGTTAAGGATCAATGCACAAATGCAGTGTTCAGAATGTCTTGCAAACAAGGTCCGATGCAGCTTGAAGTGCAGCAAATCCTGTAATAACATTTCATTTTCAATGTTGCTTAAAACATTATAATTATCTTTAATGGCCAGTGTTGATTAAACATAGATCCATTTGAAATTAGGCAATTTAACAATACTTGGAAAACGTTATTTTCATTTAAACCAAACTTTGACCATTGAGGTTTTTGTGTGCGTTTGTACACATCTGTTGAATTGGTAGATATGTCTGCGCTCACATATATACAAGTAATACATCTAAAACTACAAATTGGGGCAAGCATAACACAATGTCACTGACCAACACAATAAACCAAAAAATTATTCGGTGAATTCTCGTAACACCTTTTTAAAATGTGTATATACAGTATATCTAAAAAAACAAAAGTATATTTATATTTATTTACAGCTATTTTCGTCCCCACATCCATAAAATGTGCCCAAATTTAGCACACCTCAGCTCCCATTCATATAAATAAGAGTAAAAGTGTGCTAAAGCTTGGCACCCTTTTGTGGATCCGGGCCAGGGTTTTTGTTTCTCCCATCCAATATAAGTGATCTGTTTTAACAATTGCACATTGTTGAAATATGGCATTAAGTGATGCCTTACTCTGAGCCTCGATTATTACACAAATTTCCTTAAATTATGCCATTTTACCTGCCAAGCAATCTAATATTTATCTCTGCCTACTACACACTTCACTGCTAATTGAAAAAGGGCAAAGCTGTCAAAGCATTCCAAGGGAAATTAATATGGGAACCTCCAACAAAAGAAAATATTATTCTGCTCTTAAAATGGTTAGATTAATTTATTTTTGAGTAGGGGTTGCATTATTTGCTCTTATTGTAATTTCCCTGTCTAGTAGAGGGTACATTTGTATAAACTCCCAAAGACCATTTATCAAGTGCCAATGGTTGTCTCCTGAAGCGTTGACAGGCACTGCAACTGAACTGTGTATAACCCGACATCAGCACCTAGGCACTTGGGGTTAGATGCACAGAAGTTCGTAATTTTTGTGCTATTAACACGCATTACCGAATTTTGTGAATGGACGTTATTTTTCTTCATTTTAACAGGTATCCTCAAGGAAAATGAGATGCAAAAATAATGTCATTCGTAAAAATAGCAGCGCTAGTAACAGGGATTTTCATGTCTCAGACACGCGTTTTTGCAATATACTGTACATGCACATTGGTCAAACGTTAATGCGTGCAATAAGGATGCATTACTTGTGTTACACCAAAAGCAAATCTTATAATATTGAGAAATGTAATATTTTTACACTTGTTAACATTTTTCCATTGGTGTCTTTCATTTATTTTAATTGTACATAATAAAAATTAAATATGAATTAATATTGTTGAGGTGTTGATATACATTATTGCAGCGGTGCGCAAACTGGGGGACGCGGGAGAATTTGCAGGGGGGAGGCGGGCTTTTACCGAGGCCCCGCGCTCTTCCAACAGGCATTTAATTTAATGCCAGGGGAGGCGTGAGGCCTCTGTAACCTCACTTACCTACTGGCAGCCGGGTCTTCAGCAATGCGTCGCCATGGCAACGCGGCGTCAAATGACGCAGCGGGGCCATGTCTCATGCGTTGCCATGGCAGCACGGCGTCAAATGACGCGGTGGGGTCACGTGACCTGCAGCATCATTTGAAGCCGTGCCTTCAGGGGGAGGGGGGGCGCAAACGCTGTGGCTCCCAGGAAGGGGGCCGCAGCTGAAAAAGTTTGCGCAGCGCTGCATTATTGTACATCCATACTTAATACAGTCATTATTACATTATATACTGTATTAGTTCACACAAATATATCACTTAAACATAATATAGTTTGATGTGTTTCAGGTATTTATATGATCCTTAATTTATATGTAGGGATGTTTTAGGAACCATATATGTGTGTTCGGTGGGAGAGTGGCGGGTTCCGCGGCGGCCGTTAGTACAGGGCGCCGCCATGTTGTTGCGCAATCTTGCAGAGGGCACAGAGAGTGGGAAGGTCGCGCATGCGCAATGGAAGCGCGCGAACGACGGGCCTGTACGAGAGAGGCTCCGTTGAGGAACTACAACTCCCATGAGCTCCTGGGCTGTCACCTGATTTGAGGAACCAATCAGAAGGCTAGGATTACGGGAGGAGGAAAGGGAAGCGTGGGGGAGAGACCACGCTAGTCAGGAGATCCGGAAGGTAAAGGAGGAGGGTGTATGCGTGCCGGGGGTTCGTGACCCGCCTGCATAGGCTAGCTTTACCCCGCAGACCCTTAGGAAAACCCCTGAGCCACAGTAGGTTGCTGTGCTGCAGGGACGCCCATAGTGGTAGCGATCAGTCACCTTACTGTGTAGTCAGTTAGGGACAAGCGTGCGGAGTAGGTTTGCTGGTGAGCTGCTTGGGACCAGACAGCTGCACTGCAGACATCATAGACAAGCAAGGATTCAGCTGAACCTTTTCGAAGGATTACTGGTCACCGCCGTGACCGGAAGGTATTTACGTTAAGTGCACCAACACCGGTCAACATGCGCTGATCCCGCCTTAGGCGTAACTCTTTGAGGACACCAGTGAGTGACCAAAGGCCTAATACACGGAACACTCCTTTCTATTAGTGCAAGGACACGGTGTGTACGGCACGCGGTGACGGAACAAGGACATACTCATTAAGAGCGTGGATGAGCCACTACTGTACAGGACGATACTCATTAAGAGCGTGGCCGAGCCACTCACGTTATAAGAACATTATCATTTAGCTGCGTTATAGGTTATGTGTTGGGTTATATGCTGTGTGTTAATATGATAGAGTGCTAAGGTATCGTACATTATAGTAAAGTTGGTTGCATCATATATGTGTGTGCATATGTTTCTTGCCCAGGGGAATCTCACATCACGGGGATCCTGGGTAAGTGGAGGCGCTGCGCTAATAAGTGTTACCCCAGGCTCCCAGCTAGCAGAGGCTCAGATCTCCTGGAGCCGCAGGTGTGTGCAGTTACCCGTAGTCTCTTTTAGAGTGTCAGAAAAAGGGCTACATATATATATTTGTATGACATAACTTTTTGTAATGAAAAGGTATAGTCCTATACTCCTTACATTGCTTTTAGGCTTTTCCCAGAAAAAACTGGAAGGTCTTAAATATCGTAGCGTTATTACCGTGCGCTAACCCTAACGGAGGTCGGAGGATCTCCGCTGTTTGTTAAACTGCTCATTGATGTCTGATTTGCATACGCAAATCTTCACTTAAAATGTATCGATGCAATATTTTTTTGCGTTAATGCGAGTATCATAACCCCTTTGGGGATACGCTTTATGGAAATCAATACATAAACCGGCGAAAACGTTACTCTAAAAATGTAACGTGCTTCTGCGGATCTACCCTTTAGGGCCTTATTCAAAATTTGCTGATGCGTCCGAAATGCCTAACATGGTCATTTTGGCAGATATATAATTCCCCCCCCTTCGGAGTTAAAGTTTTATACTGTATTGGGTGTCTTCTTCTTACACACACAATTTAATTCCTCTTCTAGAAGGACCAGAGAAACAATGTGTTTTGTAAGTCAACCAGTAAACAACGGGATTCCTTTTAGATTATCACAGTTGTATCATGGATTCTTTGGTGAAATATTCCTGACCATAAATACCCAATGGTTCCTTGGTTACCTATCATCGGGCACTATACGCGCGGCCTCACTGTCACGCTAAGCCCTGCTTCTTTTTGTCCTTGCCATTTTTGTATCTGTATGTTCTCCATTCAGCCCTAGCTCCCCTTTATTTTTTGATTATAGTTTTATTTTTTTTATTTTAGCAATGATTATTTCTACATTCCCCCCCTCCCCCCACACCATTATATAATAAAGGTGTTTTTACTTTATAACTCTTTTAAGTGTCCTGGAGGCCTTTACGACTTAGCCAATTTGTCATGAGTTTCCCACCTTTTTTGTAGGTTACGAGATCAGCCCCCCGTGAACGCTGAATGGGATCTGAATAGAATTCTGTTCACATCACCGCAGTAACGTAGTGATCATATAATTGCTGAGGAGCTACTGCACCATCGCGACTTGTCGGAAAGGCTACAGCATTCTGGTACCTTAGACTCTTCAGCACTCGAGTCATTAGAGCAGCAATGTAGCCCTATTTTTGGAATTGCATCTTTTTGCAGAATCCGATCAGGGGTCCCCTGGACCTGAACCGTGCTGGATACATTAACATTTTTATGTGCCAGTAAAATCAAAGATGGCTATCGAAAACCTCCTATAGGAATCTGCAGTGTCATACTTGGATTACATTGCAGCTTCCTATTGGCCCATGGAAGTGTGGCTTGGATGGCAGCCATATTGATTTCCCAAACACAGAAATAGACACATTAAAAAGGTAAATATCTTGGAAACTGGGGGTGGGGGAGAAAAAAAATAGAAGCTTAAAGAGACTTCCGATTCTGTAAAAAATAAATTAACATTTTAAAGCTGCAGTCCTCCTTACTCAAATTTTTTAAAAAAAATATTTTCCAGGAGTACTTCATGGAGAGCTTATTTTTTTTGTTATACCCCATTTTTAAGTCCTGGAGTGCAGGATAGGCCATGGTATCAGTAATGGCCTTTCTGGCAAATTGCAATTGTGATCACTTTTGATTGATCACCTAATTGCTACATCATCATGGTGACCTGATGGGAGAGGAGAGTCCTCTTCCGTTCGGATCGCGTTCACCTCTAAGGTGCCAGCCCTCAAGACGTACAACGCACATCTATACTAGTCTCAGAGTTAAGTATCCTGGGCCAACCTAGCAGGGCCTCTCCCCTGTTTGAAAAGCACTGTAGAGTATGATCATTTGGATATTATCCATCAAAATACAATGGATATTGAGCAGTTGTAACCACGGCACGAATTACTAATTTGTATATGATAACAAAAGTCTCACTTATGTTGAGGAAAGCAATCTCTTCAATATTATTTAATGGGGTTGACTTATTACATGATGGGACTCCTCTCCCACACGTGTAGTCACTTGAGTTGTCTCTGTAAATATAGCACAGTGACAAGCTACACATTTGCTGTTTGCTTAGGGGATTACTTGGGACACTCCCTTCCAATGCAGGAAATGGGCCGATGGGCTGGCTATAAAAGCTTCTATTCAAGATCTATGCATCTACAAAAGCTACATCCTCTGCACAAAGCTTATTTTGGATGCTTTCCAATGCGTGGCTATGACGTTTGTCAGCTAGATAAGCTGCCTGTTCCTTGACTCTACAGCAGTCCATAGGGAGGGGACATGCATGTATGTGATGAATCTCATGTCCAGTAATAATTTCCATGTGTTCAAAATTATTGTGTATAATTTTCCGAGAAACCGCCTTTTAACATTTTTATTCTAGATACGCATCGCTTCTAGTTGTTATGTTAATATTGCTTTGTTACAGATGACCATAATGAAAATGTATACTATTTCTGTTAACACTGCAATAATTTCAAATCTAATTTAATACATTAGGAAAAGGTCTATCTTTCATATTTGTTCTGAAGATGTGTAGATGGGTACTAAATGGCATTGAACCTTCTAAAAAGTACTGTAAATCCAACATTTAGCAAAACGCTGCACACTAGTACTCCCAAGTTCTTTTATGACTTTGTGCTCAGACTTCGCTGATCCTGGCGTTCAAAAGCTAGATCCATACTGTATATGCCCAAACACAAAGTAGGGGGCACACAGGAAACAAATTGTAGTAAAATCAGCTTACCCTGTTATATTTTCCAAACTTTCTCAGAGCAGGTACATCCAAAATGTAACATTTCACGGCACTCAGCCCTCTTATCAGACCTATGCACCCATTACCCAACAGTGCCTAAACACAACGAAATCCTGTTATAATAACCCTTCAAGGTAATTAATCACCAAACCCCAACCACCTGCTGTCTTCGGGAGTGGTTCCCTTTCCCGCATGTTCCAGTCGGCATCTGATGTCATTGCAGCGCGTGAAGCTAAGACCTCGTGACGCGATGACCTGTAAATAAGCAACGCTGTACACGAGGCATTTGGCAACTGGGTAGAGCATGATAAATCCCGTTGTATAAAAAAATGCATAACACTCAGCAATCCTAAGTCATTAACAGTGTTTATGTACAAAAGAGTTGATAGTACTATTAACACACCATTGCTAATACTGTAGATAAACTAAATGATACTGGGTAAGAACACTTTCTATACAGGAGCTCTTCTTGGAATGGCTCATGACCTATTTACACAGCAAGCACAAATCCTGCATGATCGTTGGAGCGATTATCAGTATTAATATTGCAATCAAATCTCTTGTACACAAGCAACAAACCAGTAACAATACTTATATTATGGGCAAGCAATATGATGACACTGAATGTAAACACTTTCTTTACAGCAGCTCTTTTTGGAAGAGCCCGAGTCTGTGTACAGGAGTCACCCCATAGAGATTTGCAGCTGTAAATAAAAAATATAAATGCCAAAACCCAGCACAAATGTAATTCAAAATCTATTAGACACTTTGTTCTCCCATGAAAAATCCTCCCATGAGAAAAAGTATACTATAAAGAAAGATTTCAAAAGATTGGGAAAGAAACAGTAAAAATAAATGTGTAAGATTTAAATAAGCTAGCCGGGATTCAGATAGCCAGCATATACAATAGTGAAAACGTAGTTGATTTGTAGAGAATGGGGAACCAAATATAAGGGAGATAAACCGGGGGACCCCTAGCAGTCATGGGAAGGGAATATATGGAGGCTACATGGTATGCCTAATCTATATCCCAACATAACCCACATGCTCAATATAGGGTAACCCAACTTCTGTTAAGATGACCTACTGTATCACAAAAACCAGTGTTTGTTCTATTCTTACATAGTTACATAGTAGATGAGGTTGAAAATCGACTTGCGTTCATCAAGTTCAACCTGTGCTAAATTTAGACGACAGATACCTTATCCTATATCTATACTTACAGTATATTGATCCAGAGAAAGGCAAACAAAACCCCCAGTGATATATCATCCAATGATGGATGGGGGAGATAATTTCCTGACTTCAGTAATTGGCAATCAGGTTACTCCCTGGATCAACACCCTTCCCATGTTTACCTATTTGGTATATCCATGGATACCTTTTCCTTTCTAATAAGATTTCCAACCTTTATTTGAACAAATCTATTGTATCTGCCATCACAATCTCCGTGGGTAATGAATTCTACATTTGAACCTCCCTTACTGTAAAGAACCCTTTCCTTTGATGCTGGTGAAATCTCCTTTCCTCCAACCTTAAGGTATGACCCTGTGTACTTTGTACTGCCCTTTGTGTATAGGTATATAGTTATCTTATCCCCTCTTAGATTTATTTACATTAGAAAAGAGGCGTATAATTTAGCTAGCCTCTCTCAAAACAGATTGTCCATCCCCTTTATTAATCTGGTGGCTCATCTCTTCACTCTCTAGTTCCATAATGTCTTTTCTAAGGAGTGTCCAAAATTGTACTCCATATTCAATGCTTTATAAAGGGGCATAATTATATTTTCTTCCCTTCCATCCATTGCCCGTTTAATGGAAGATAAGTTCTTGTTTGCCTTGACAGCTACTACATGACTTTGGGCACTATTGCTAAGCCTGCTGTCTACAAGCACTCCTAAATCCTCCTCCATCAAGGATTGCCCTAATTCAGGGGTCTGCAATCTCTCAAGGAGGAAGAGACATTTTATAAAAAATTTAGTTCTCCAAAATATTCTGAGAGCTGCAACACATGCATGAATGGTACACCCCCACAAACACATACTGTACACACACTAATAGGCATATACTGTATAAGTGTAGCCATGTCTGGTTTTGGCTACTAATCTGCCCTGCCTAACATGTAAATCCTGTTATTGGTGCAGGCAGTGTTAGGCCCAATCTGGGTATTTCCCTGCAGTGAGCAGCTCCCTTGAGTGACAGGAGGGGCTGGGACAAGGCCTGTGTTCTGCCCAATCCTGGGCTCAGACCTTGGACCCTCCCCCAGGGGTACTTAAGGGGCTGCACTTCCTACATTGTGTTGTCTCTCCCCTGAGCGTGACTGGTCCCACGGAAGAAGTGTGCAGGGCTCTGTCACCTTCCATCCCCTCCCTTAGGGGAGTGAGGACTATAACCCTCATCCCATCAGGGGGTGAGGGAAGAGCATAGGACCGGCTCTGGAGGCCTCAAATCCCAGTGTTCTCCTGTGGGGATTGCCTCCTGCACTCCTGGAGCCTGCAGGGGATAGAGGAGCTGAACCACCGAGAGAAGGACTAATCATCACCCCAAAAGCCTGTCCTGTCTTCCCCATACCACCGGTTGAAAGCAAATCTGTGAACCAGCAGGTACCCAGCACTACACACCCTGTAATAGGCAGATGTTGCATAAGAATTAACATGTGACAAAATATGCGGGGGAATAAAATGCATCTCACAATAAGTCCCTTTATTTAGTTTTTGTTGTTTTTCTGTACAAAACAGTATCATTTACAAATACACAATAAATACACTACCCCCCAAGAAAACATGACCCCCAAATATATATATACATACACACATACACACTTCCCAGGCAAGAGTTCTAATACTGGTGGCTGCATCTGTATACACACACACTTATATTGGGGCTCTTGCCTCACTGTCCTACCAGTTCAACCAGTTTCCAATCCAGGTGCAAATATTTTTACTGAGTCCAATTTGCTTTATTTTGTACAACAACCTCTTGTGTGGAACCGTATCAAAAGCCTTTGTAAAATCTTAGTAGACCACATCAACTGCATTACCCTTGCCTAAATTCCTAGTTCCCTCCTTAAAGAAACTAATAAGGTTAGTTTGGCATGACCTGTCCTTCATAAATCCATGCTCACTATTACTAATAATTTTGTTTTCCATTAGGTATTCCTGAATATTATCCCTTATTAAAACTTCAAGTACTGTAGCTACCCCACTATTACATAGTTAAATAGTAGATGAGGTTGAAAAAAGACGTACGTCCATCAAGTTCAACCTATGCTAAATTTAGACAACAGATACTTTATTCTATATCTATACTTACTTATTGATCCAGAGGAAGGCAAACAAAAAACCCCATTAAGGGGAAAAATTAATTCCTTCCTGACTCCCAAGAATTGGCAATCGGATTAATCCCTGGATCAACATCCTTCCCATGTATACTTATTTGGTATATCCCTGTATACCTTTCCCATCTAAAAAGATGTCCAACCTTTTTTAGAACAAATCTATTGTATCTGCCATCACAGTCTCCATGGGTAATGAATTCCACATTTTAACTGCCCTTACTGTAAAGAACCCTTTCCTTTGTTGCTGGTGAAATTTCCTTTCCTCCAACGTTAAGGGATGGCCCCGAGTCCTTTGTACTACCCGTGGGATGAATAGTTCTTTTGAAAGCTCCTTGTATTGTCCCTGAATATATTTGTATATAGTTATCATATCCCCTCTTAGACGCCTCTTTTCTAATGTAAATAAATCTAATTTAGCTAGTCTCTCCTCATAAGTTAGAATGTCCATCCCCTTTATTAATTTGGTGGCTCTTCTCTGCACTCTCTCTAGTTCCATAATGTCTTTTCTTAGGATTGGTGCCCAAAATTGTACTCCATATTCAAGGTGTGGTCTTACTAATGCTTTGTAAAGGAGCATAATTATGTTTACTTCCCTTCCATCCATTGCCCGTTTGATGCAAGATAAGATCTTGTTTGCCTTTGCAGCTACTGCATGACATTGGGCACTATTGCTAAGCCTGCTGTCTACAAGCACTCCTAAATCCTTCTCCATCATGGATTCCCCCAATATATCTCCATTTAATTTGTAAGTCGCCTTTTTATTCTTGTATCCCAAATGCATAACCTTACATTTATCTGTATTAAACCTCATTTGCCATTTACCTGCCCACGTTTCCAGTATCTCCAAGTCCTTCTGAAGAGAAATTACATCCTGCTCTGATTCTATTACCTTACACAATTTAGTATCATCAGCAAAGATGGAGACTTTGCTCTCGATCCCAACCTCAAAGTCATTAATAAACAAGTTAAAAAGCAGGGGTCCCAGTACCGATCCTTGAGGTACTCCACTCATGACTTTAGCGCAACCTGAAAAAGTTCCATTTATGACAACCCTCTGTTGTCTGTCCTTTAACCAGTTTTCAATCCAGGTGCATATATTATTACTGAGTCCAATTTTCTTTATTTTGTACACCAACCTCTTGTGTGAAACCGTATCAAAAGCCTTTGCAAAATCTAAGTAGACCACATCAACTGCATTACCCTGGTCTAAATTCCCACTTACCTCCTCAAAGTAACAAATAAGGTTAGTTTGGCAAGATCTATCCTTCATAAATCCATGCTGACTATTACTAATAATTTTGTTTTCCATTAGGTATTCCTGAATATTATCCCGTATTAAACCTTCAAGTTGTTTCCCTACTATTGAAGTCAGGCTTACAGGTCTGTAATTCCCCGGGTGTGATCTAGCTCCCTTTTTAAATATAGGCACCACATCTGCTTTACGCCAATCTTGTGGTACTGAGCCTGTGGAAATGGAGTCCTTGAATATTAAATATAATGGTTTTGCTATTACTGAGCTTAACTCCTTGAGAACTCTTGGATGTAGGCAATCGGGGCCAGGTGCCTTATTTACTTTAATTTTTTCAAGTCGCTTATGAACTTCTTCCTCAGTTAACCAATTGGTCATTAATATGGAGGTTGTGGCTTCCTCCTGTGGCGCTACTATTGAACTTGATTCTTCCCTGGTAAACACAGAGGCAAAGAATTTGTTTAATACCTCTGCTTTTTCCTTACACTATTGATGTACGACGTACAGATCTGTAATTCCCCGGTTGTGATCTAGCTCCCTTTTTAAATATAGGCACCACATCTGCTTTACGCCAATCTTGTGGTACTGAGCCTGTGGTACTTCTACTCTGTGTATGTCTATTTTTGACCAATAAATGATTTTTTATCTGGATTAATTGCGCTTGGTTCGTTCTAATTTTTGGAGGGCAGTGACCGCCATCGCAACAGCATTTTTTTCTATATCAGGAAGAAGCTTGCTGTACAATCCTTCACTGCTCAATCTTGCTTTCCTGACTGGTAAGCAGTGGCAATGGCCCTAACAAGGAAGGAGAAGCAGAACCCATCCAGAGACAAGAGATGAAACTTTATTGATTTTTGGATTAATATTCCAAAATGGATGCACAGAAAACATTTATAACATATACCTCTGTTGTAGCTCAAATAATAAGTTTGATGCAAATATTAGTTTATGATCTCTAATAAGCGTTGAATTCTATTGAATGACTTATAGTTGGACTCCTGTGAAGATGTCAAAATCCCACCTAAGGAAGTTTTTAATATAAGCAAAATGTGAAACGGTGTGCTCATTTGCATGTAATTTCCCATAATCCCTTGCTGCAGTGGAAACACTGTATGCTAGGTGATAATGGTGAAAAGCAGGGTTGCAGACCTGTCTGAGATATCTGAATGTGCTCACGTGATTTTTTTCATTTGCTGTATAATGTAGTTCATAACTGCTTTTGCAAGATCGTTTGCTGCTTGAATTTAACCTGGCCTGGGCTTGGTACAGAACGCTATCTAGAATTGTGTATATGCCGACATTGTGTTTTGAGTTTATGCATACAGGCATACCCCACATTAACGTACGCAATGGGACCGGAGCATGTATGTAAAGCGAAAATGTACTTAAAGTGAAGCACTACCTTTTTTCCACTTATCGATGCATGTACTGTACTGCAATCGTCATATACATGCATAACTGATGTAAATAACGCATTTGTATCAGGCTCTATAGTCTCCCCGCATGCGCACAGCTTCGGTTCAGGTAGGGAGCCGATATTGCTGTTCAGGACGTGCTGACTGGCGCATGCGTGAGCTGCCGTTTGCCTATCGAGCGAGATGTACTTACTCGCGAGTGTACTTAAAGTGAGTGTACTTAAACCGGGGTATGCCTGTATTCTGAACTTACTCTGATGGGACGGTATAGTGATGTGTGGTATGTAGAATCTAACTCCACTTGGCTCAATACCAGGGGGAAAAAATGAATGAGTTTGAAACCAAACTAAAGTCTGTCACATCACAAGGGTGAAGAAATAAAAATGATAGTAGTCCTGAGATATCGCAAGAAGAAAGGACCATCGTTGGACAGAGATGGTACAGAATTCTACTGGATTCCACGAGATATAAAAAGACCAAGACGGCGACCAAAAATAAGATGGGAGGATAAAAAAAAAATGTAATAAGCTATGGCGCTACTAAAAAATCACGATTACTAAATAGTGTAGCACAAATGTGAATAAACGTGTGTATCAGTGTTCTATATTACAATAATAGAATACATTTGTGACAAACATACATGTGTACCAATCATCTATATCAATCATACATTTCTAAGTAACCATCATAGTTTTATATCAATCTATTGTCCATAAGGTAAATATCTAAAAGGATACAGTGTGATCCTCAGGAGTGCTTCTTCTCAAATCGTACTCCAATGTGGGCAACAAAGCTTTGTGTTCCAGGTGAAAGAAAATGCGCTACTCTGTAGACTCTCAAACATCGAAGACAAGAGCGAACAAAAAAAAAGTAAGCATAGTGTAATACATTACAAAAAGTTTTACATTAGCTACGCATAAAAATACATTTACAAGCTGTGAATTCTTTTTTGCTTATCTGACTCCTCGTTACTGGCACAAGCATTTCAGTCTGAAGCTCCAACATGAGAAAGTCTCATGTTTGTTTCACACTGAGGACTGGCAGCTAAAGATCTTTTGCACTGGAGAAGTAATACAGATATTGGAGAACTGGCAAGTTCAGGGCTGTGAGCAGCAACACAGTGCGAGATCACAGCTGAGATCCAGAATTGGCTGTCCCAGCTGGGAGATGCGACCGCACACCACCTGAGCTTCAGACTGAAGTGCTTGCGCCAGTACTGAGGCGTGAGATAACCGAAAAAGAATTCACAACTTGTAAGTGTATTTTTATTCGTGGCCAATATTAAACTTCTGGAACGTATTACACTTCTTTTTTTTTTTTTTTCTGTTTCTCTTGCCTTCGATGTTTGAGAGT
Source organism: Ascaphus truei (assembly GCF_040206685.1). Lineage (NCBI taxonomy): Eukaryota > Metazoa > Chordata > Amphibia > Anura > Ascaphidae > Ascaphus > Ascaphus truei. Next base: position 327,993,883 of record NC_134486.1, read on the forward strand.
CTACAGCGCAGCGCTTTTGCTTTCACCTGGAACACCTTAGATCAGGCCTGCACAACTGGACTCCCTGTGCGGCCTGCGACGACCACCTCAACCACCCTCCCCTTTTAGGGAATGAGCGCGCTCCAGCTGTGTGACACGCTCCCCAGCACAAGGCTGACGCCCCCCCCCTTAGCCGCTCCAGTCAGGTATGACGTGCTGACACGCTGCTCCCTGCCCCCCAGCCCGCTCCAGTACCAGAAGTTGACACGCTGCCGAGATGCGCCCCCCCCCCCCCATTCCTCCTGGCTGAGGGCCGCCGCCACGATCAGGTAGCAATGGGGGTTGGGCTGCTGAAGGGTGCTGGGGGAGAGCTGAAGGGTGCTGGGGGGAGATTGTATTGTATGTCTTTATTTATATAGCGCCATAAATGTACATAGCGCTTCACAGTAGTAATACATATCATATAAATAATATAAATAACAGATCATGGGAATAAGTGCTACAGACATACTGTAAAAGTAACATTAAGGAAGGAGTCCCTGCTCCGAGGAGCTTACAATCTAATTGGTAGGTAGGGAGAACGTTCAGAGACAGTAGGAGGGAATTCTAGTAAGTGCGTCTGCAGGGGGCCAAGCTTTATGTATCATGTGTCCATGATTATCCAGTGCTATTCATATGCTTCTTTAAGCAGATGTGTCTTAAGGTGAGTCTTAAAGGTGGATAGCGAGGGGGCTAGTGGGGTATTGAGGGGAAGGGCATTTCAGAGGTGTGGGGCAGAAAGTGAGAAAGGTTTAAGACGGGAGAGAGCTTTAGATACAAAGGGGGTAGAAAGAAGACATCCTTGAGAAGAACGCAAGAGTCGGGATGGTGCATAGCGAGAAATTAGGGCTGAGATATAAGGAGGGGCAGAAGAATGTAAAGCTTTAAAAGTGAGCAGGAGAATTGAGTGTGAGATACGGGATTTAATCGGAAGCCAGGAGAGGGATTTCAGGAGGGGAGATGCGGAGACAGATTTAGGAAAGAGTAGAGTGATTCTGGCAGCAGCATTTAGGATAGATTGTAGGGGTGACAGGTGAGAGGCAGGAAGGCCGGACAGCAGGAGGTTGCAGTAATCGAGACGTGAGAGAATGAGGGCCTGAGTCAGTTTTAGCAGTTGAGTAACAGAGGAAAGGGTGTATCTTTGTGATATTGTGGAGGAAAAAGCGACAAGTTTTAGAAACGTTTTGAATATGAGAGGAGAATGAGAGAGAGGAATCAAGTGTAACCCCTAGGCAGCGTGCTTGGGCTACTGGGTGAATGATCGTATTTCCAAAAGCAATGTGGAACGAGGTAGTAGGGCCAGGTTTGGGAGGAAGTATAAGGAGCTCTGTTTTTGCCATGTTAAATTTCAGTCAGCGGATGGCCATCCAGGATGATATTCCAGAGAGGCATTCAGAAACTTTGGTCTGTATAGCAGGTGTAAGGTCAGGGGTTGAAAGGTAAATTTGTGTGTCGTCAGCATAGAGGTGATGTTTAAACCCAAAAGATGTGATTAGTTCACCTAGAGAGAGTGTGTAAAGAGAAAAGAGAAGGGGTCCCAGGACAGAGCCCTGGGGTACCCCCACAGAAAGATCAATAGAGGAGGAGGAGGTGTTAGCAAAAGAGACACTGAAAGTACGATGGGAGAGGTAAGAGGAGATCCAGGATAAAGCTTTATTCCGAATACCAAGAGTATGGAGAATGTGAAGGAGAAGAGGGTGGTCCACGGTGTCGAATGCTGCAGAGAGGTCGAGTAATATGAGCAGAGTGTAATGACCTCTGTCTTTGGCAGCATGGAGGTCGTCAGTTATTTTAGTGAGGGCTGTTTCAGTAGAGTGAGCAGTGCGGAAGCCAGATTGTAGAGGGTCTAGGAGAGAATAGGTGTTGAGAAAGTGTAGCAATCGAGAGAATACAAGACGTTCAAGGAGTTTGGAGGCAAAAGGCAGGGTCAAGCTTGCTGTTTTTGAGTAATGGTATAACGGTTGCATGCTTGAAGGAGGATGGAAAGGTACCAGAGTAGAGGGAAGAGTTAAAGATCTGTGTGAGCATAGGGATTATAGAAGGAGCAAGAGGTTTTAGGAGATGGGAGGGAATGGGATCAAGAGGGCAAGTGGTAGAGGGAGAAGACGAGATCAGCAGTGACACATCCTCCTCCGAGATTGCGGAAAAAGAGTCAAGAAAGGCAGGAGGCGAGTTGGGAAGCATTGTGGGATGGGAGGAGGCAACAGATGGGATGTTCTGCCGTATGGATTCCACCTTTTCCTTTAAAAAGTCAGCAAAGTCCTGAGGTGAGATGGAGGAAGAAGAGGAGGCAGCTGAGGGTGGTCTGAGTAGAGAGTCAAAGACAGAAAAGAGATGGCGTGGGTTAGACTTGTGTGTTGATTAGTGATGAAAAGTAGGTTTGTTTAGCCTGAGAGAGGGCAGAGTTGAAACAGGATAGCATAAATTTGTAGTGAATGAAGTCTGCAAGCGTATGAGATTTCCTCCAGAGGCGTTCAGAGGAACGAGTGGAGGAACGCAGCATGCGTGTGTGGGAGTTTAGCTAGGGTCTGGGGTTAGAAGGGCGAGGACGGCAGAGAGAAAGCGGGACATGAAGATCAAGAGAGGAAGATAAGGCAGAGTTGTAGTTCCTGACCAGGTTGTCAGGGTCTGAAGCAGAACTGAGAGAGGAGAGGGAGGAGCGTAAAGTGGAATCAAGAGCTTGTAGGTTAATAGAGCGCAGGTTTCTGCAAAAACGAGGGCGAGATGGAGATGGAGAGAAGCGAGAGAGCGAAAATGAGATGAGGTGATGGTCAGAGAGAGGAAATGGAGAAATCGGAGAGAGAGAAGTTTTTAGTGAAAACCAGGTCTAGGTAGTGTCCATCCTTGTGGGTGCTGGCTTCAGTCCACTGTTGAAGGCCAAAAGAAGAGATTAGAGAAAGAAAGCGGGAAGCCCAAGGGAGAGAGGGGTCATCAATGTGGCAATTGAAGTCCCCAAGGAGAAGAACATTGGAGTCTGATGAGAGAAAGAAAGAGAGCCAGGATTCAAAGTGAGAGAGAAAGGCAGAAGGGGGATAAGTAGAGGAAGGTGGGCGATAGATGACCACCACATGGACCGGGAGAGGAGAGAAGAAGAGAGAGATGAAGGGTGCTGGGCGGAGATGATATGATTTGTGCATTTTTTAGTATGTCTGCGGTCTCACCAAATAAACACCATTTTATTCAACAATGTTGTCCTGCCTAGTGGATTGATCCAAGAAGGTATAAAGGTGTTACAAATGCTGATCTTCCGTGACAGGCTTTTAAAAAAAGAAATGTATAATTTTTTTATAATAAATGCTGTTTTACCCGTGCGGCCCAAATCTGTTTTCCTTGGAGCATTTTGGTCCTTCTCACTTTACAAGTTGTGCAGGCCTGCCTTAGATGGTTGGATGAAATCAGAACATTTGTTGGAGCAACATTGAGAAGAGGTTTGCAACTGCAGTACTGGAAGATTATTGGGAGACCATCATCGAGAAGTGGATCAACATGAGCTAATCATGAAATATAGAATACATCTTTTTTTGTGGGGTTTCAATATAGTTGTTTTTTTATTTTATTATTGTTTTGGGTGTGGTTTTGGAGTTCTGTGTGATTTGGTTCTACTCCAAACTCTGTTTGGTTTTGTAGTTGGATTTTTGCCAAATTATGGAAACATATTTTTAAATAAGGATGAAAAATGTATTCTTTCTCCCAACCAATATGTCAGTCAGGAGGGACGCCGCCTTTAGGTAAGACAGATTAAACGTGAGTCATGCTATTTCAAGTTAACATGAGGCTTTTTTTTTATGCTTTACTTTCCAATCCATCCAAATGCCATCCTAAGCAGAAGCACAATTGCGACAGTGAAAAGTGTGTGTATCTGTATTAATGGTGAAGTAATGTGAGAGGAGCTCTGATACGAGTGAAAACAAACAATTAGATTTTGCTTCACTTTGGATGAGCGACGTATTTACGGTCATGTAAATCAACCGTAATATGGTCAACTCAAATGTTCACGGGTGTCAGTTTTTTGACGTGTATATTTGTATAATCATCCATTGTTGGACAAAGATGGTACTCGACTGGATTCCAAGAGATTAAAAGACCAAGACAACGACCAAAAATCAGACGGGAGGATGAAATCGGTAAATTTGTTTTGGCAACATGGAGAATAAATGCATGTGACCGCAATATGAGGAAGATCATTGGGAAGGCCTCATGCAGCAGTGGATCGACCAGGACTGAAGATGATATAGACGCACACGAAGAACAGAAAGGTAAAGTGCACCAGGGTTAAGTATTCTAAAAAATATATTCAACGATCACAAGTAGCTTCCAAAACTTACAATTCATAAAATAACATGGAGCTCCAGGAAGAGCAGTGTGTCCCGTGGTCGTTTCTAGTACCTCTCTGCTGGGCTGTTAGAATGATCCTTTACATTGCCTGTTGAACTATATTTACTTTCATATTGTTTACATATGATTGTCTCTGCAGCTGTGATCTTGGATCTACAGATCTTTTGTTAAATCATTGTCTGGTATGAGCCATGATGTCAGTAGCAAGTGCTGGGTGCTGGCTTCTTAAGAACCAAGCTTCCTTGCACCAGTCCCTTCTGGAAACAAGTAGCTTGACCTGTACATCTGAGAAGCAAGAGTATTGCCTCTTTTATAACTAGTACAATTTTATTATGAATGATTTGTATTTACTGTTGTTGCTATTTGTTAAGACAATCACTAGGAATTTTACAAGATTATTTGTGCATTGTTCCCCAAAGTGGTCCGTTAACCACCTTTGGCGCCAAAGACTAAAGCCTTTAAAAAATCACTTGACACAGCTCTCTCCTGCAGTTTGTAGATTTTCCATATCAATAAAGGATTATTTTTCAATGTAGATCCAGTATTTTTACATAGATCTGAAACATTCAGTGTATGTAAATTAAACATATGATAAACTGTGCTGTTTTTAAGTATGATGGTTCTCCAAATAATTATTAACATTGAAGTGGACCGCAGTATTGCAAAGTTTGAGATCCTCTAATTTGGTGACTAGACCTTATTGAGCAGTTGTAATGTGGCAATATTATCTTATTATAGCTCGTTTTTGTGTTTTAAATTTTTTTTTTAAAAAGGGGCCTATAACCCAACTTTTACCAAATGGGGTTGTAGCGTTTACTTTACCTTAGAGCATGTTTTAACAACAAAAGCTTTATCTAAGGAATTTCTTCCAAGTGGCAGAAGGGTGCGTCTTTTGGCATCATTCCACATTTTTCCTGTATAGAAAATGCTCTTGTGAGTACTCCTGTGAAATACATAAGAAGAATGTTGTGTGACGCGTCCCTCCCCAAATGCTTAGGTTTACACACCTCAAACCAATGGCTTGGAGAACAGAAACCCCAATGCTGCATTTTTGCCCCATGCTAACAATTGCATCTCCTGAAGCATCCTTCAAGTAGAAGTTTATGGGTTTTTCGGTAGCAATAATATATTACATTTCTTTAACTCTAACTGGACTTCCTAATTCTCCTCTCAAACTACAGATGTAGCAGGGTTTACTGCTTCTGTGGGCACGCAGGGCTGCGGCCTCAGAGCGTGGCAGGGCCACGACCATGAAAGTGGGTGATTAACTCAGCGCGTCTCCCTGCTTCTGAATGGGGCCATCAGCGAGTTAATCCTACCGGGCGAGCCACGTGTCTAATAGCTACGCAGAGGAGTCCCAGAGAGGAGCTCTCTCTGTGTCACCCTGAGCAGCTCTTGCAGTGATCAAACGTTTCATTATTTTTATGTACTATATTGAAGCAGGGTGTCTCTGGAGGTGATCCCCCATTAATTTCAAATCTGGGAACCCCCTGCATCTGGAGATATAGACCTCTGTAGTGGCTGCTGGGAGCCGCTCCGGCTTGGCCCACGTGATGCATTAGCTTTACCCCCTAGCTGGAGCAGTTACCGTCACGCCTTATATCTCCAGAAGCAGGAGGTCCCCAGAGTTGAAATTAATGGGGTTCGCCTCCCCAGACCCCCTGATTCAATACAGTATGTAGAAATAACCATAATAAAACATTTGATTGCTGTAGCAGCTGCTCCGGGAGATCAGAGACAGCTGAGCAGAGGAGTCCCAGAGAGAAGCTATTACAGATTCTCTGGCCCTGGACGATTAACACTACTTTAATCCTCCCAGGCCGCAAAATATACTGCTTTCGGGTGCCGCAGACTGCTGCAGATTTCAGCCCGTCGGTCAGTGGCTACGGACGCAGTAAATGTTACTACATCTGTACCTATGTTGTACCATGCTACTGAATTCTCTTCATGTGCCAGCTCTCTGTTGATCACAAATTAATGTTTGAACCAGTCTGTAGTACAAATAAATTAAAATAAGAACATTTGTTGGATATAAGAATAAGTATCACTTTTTAATATTTGCTTTGTGCCCTCCCTGCATTTTTTTGGTATCGCCGTGCTACCCTTTTCTCAATTACACATGTACTTGCATAAGCAGTGGGAGAATATAATATTTATTTTCTGATTTAGTATTTATGATATCTGCAGAAAAGATCTACAGTTTTGAATAAATTCAGTAGAGTAGAACACCACAGTTCCAATTCTATAGTTGAACTCGCTCTGACACTTATTTAGAGGTAGCCAAGCACATGATACTGGTTTCGTAGCTACTTCTGCCTGCGTTCCTGCAACAAATGTAAGCATATTTTGTATGTATTTTTACCTTGAAATTGTGCTTTTGCAATTAAATGTAAAGGAAACATTTAATAATGGTTCCTTCTTAGTCCCAAGCAACGGTTTCTATTTTTGTCTATATTTGGTGTGTTTATCAAAGGAATTCCTGTAACTACTCCCTTTATTGCCCTTCTGCTAAGAAGCACAGAAAAATGCACTATAGTATGCTACTGTATGTGGCTGCACAATTTATGTACAAGGTGAATCGGGGCACTACGGATTTTCCAAAAGTAATTTATTGAGCCCATTTTTTCGACGTTTCGGCCAATGCAACGGCCTTTTTGAAGTATAACTGGCAGTTGCATCGGCCGAAACGTCGACAAATTTGGCTAAATAAATTAGTTTTGGAAAATCCGTAGTGCCCTGATTCACCTTCTTCTACTGACTGGATTACAGACAGGTATTCACTGAGCCAGGAGCACCGGTAACAGTATGAAATGTGATTTTTATGGTGTGCAGCATAGATCTGTTATAGTATATTGCACAATTTCTGTTATATTATATTGCACAATTTACGTGACCTCTCCTGTGAGAAATATTACCTTTTTCAGTTCTTGTGTGGTGCAGTTGCTACCAACTCTGTCAAGTTGAGATAAGTGAGCAACTACATGCAAGTCTTTCTGCCTTGGCTATTTAAACCATGGCAACATTAAGGCCCGAGTCCCGCTGCATTCGACGGTGCGCGCTACTCACCATCTGCTGATATTGTCCCGAGCCGGTCCCAGTCCCTCCTTACTGCAAGGCTCACTACACGCTGTGACGCGTCAGCCAGCAGGGGCTACAATAGGATTGTACCCCCAAGCGGCGACGCGTCACGTGGTGTGGCATGGAGCCAATGAGGCGGGGAGATTGCCGGCAGGGGGGTGGGCACAGGGGCACACAGCACACACCACACACAGGCTCACACAGAGGGGAATGGACGGAGGGTAAACTATGTGTTTAACTGCTGATAAACGCTGTTCTGTTTTTGTGTTTACATGACCGTGGTTCTGCTGCAATATGGCTTAATAAAATTGAGGCAGCAGTGTTGACCAAATAAACAATACTTGTTTCTTCATTGCTTCAATGGCCAACCGATGCTAAGCTGGACATAATCGTAGGGGTAAAAGCATAAGATCCAATGTAAAGATTTGACGCGCTTCTGGTTATACTCGCAAGAAAATGCATTGCCCATGCCAGCTGTTTTGAAACCTATGGCTGCTTTTGGGGTAATATAGTAGTTCACTTATTTTACTATTGGCTTTTTAGTGCAAATTAAATGAGAAATTTGCTTACGAAGTCTTGTATATCGTACATTTTTATAGGGAGAGGAAGGTTATCGAACAGGTACAAAATCTTTGGTAAATCATTCTTCTTGCGTTAACTCTGCCAATCCATGATGCTTGGTACCTGCACCACTCATCCAGGTCTGTTTTCGGGATCTTAATACTGGAAAGTCTGCAGCATACAATATGCAGTGTCTGGGGAAGTAGTTGAAAACACTCCAAGGTATTTAAGGGCTTTAGCTTTCCACTTAAAGATACAATTTAGAGAATTTTTACATGGGCCTGAGGGATAATAATTTTTTCAGAATCTATCAGGATTTCAAATAAATAAATAATGATAAATCTGAAGTGTTAAATATTAAGTACACTTAATAGGTTTGGTTATGAGGTTAACAGTTTGGTGATGGTGAGTAGGATGTCGTCTGCAAATAGTGACGCTGTCTCTTGAATCTGAATCCCTTTTATGGCACTATTTAGCCTGATATGGGCTGCCAGTGGTTGAATCACTAGTACAAAGAGGTGTAGAGAAAGAGGGCATCTCGGTGTGCACCATTTTTACTATATATTGTCTCAGTTGCCATATTCATGTAGCGAACTCTAGCTGTGGGTACTTGGTAGAGAGGCGATGGCCTGAAGAAAATTGTGATATAAGGCAAAGATATTTATTTTTCGTTCTCATTGATCTTTTTATTAAAATTTTCAAACATATTACATAGTTAACATGGAACATCCCCAATAAAAAGAAGATGCATTATTACAAGAAAACAAATTATATATCAGCATACATTTTCCATATATGGTACAAAATTGAATTGGCTAATTTTCAGTCCAATTTTACCTCCCAGAACAAGTGAAAATATAAGTGCAAATAGCGCTCGCGTGACAACTTAAATTAATATACAAATATAAATAAATAAATGAACATGTGACCGTGAATAAACCTGTGATTTGGAGTCCAAAAAAGAGTCCTGGAGCTGCCCAAAAAGTTTCTCTGGTTATCTCACAACCAGGAATGGATGTAGAAGTGATAAACCTCTTGTGGCGCTAAGGTAAGGGGTGGCCTATAGGAATAGGTAAGGTCATGGATAAAATCCTCTTCTTTTGAATGATGACCTCAAGAGAGGGAAGACAAAACATACAAAACACTGCAATAGTGCATTACCCATGGACTATATATGGTAAATGAACAGAGCAATTTATTATAACAACAATGAAAAAAATAAAATGGCATACATAAGTATATCAAGTATAAAACATTTCGGTGCGGCTGCACCTGCATGAATAAAACTTGCTCCGCCGTGAGAAAAATTGGAATCCTACTCACCAGAGGTGGCTAGGACATGCGCATTTGGTTTTTGCTTTCTTTAGCTGGTTGACATCGTTCGTCGTGGGGTGAAGTACATCAGCAACTCGAGGAGATCCGCCTTCCGTGCTTGGAGTCAGCTGCTGCCAGAGTCTCATCGATCGGCTCCTCTGCTGACGTCACCTCCGGTATCTTGCTGCTACGGTGTCCCTGCTGTACCAAAAACGTCCAACGCGTTTCGAAACTTCTAATTGTGGGTTTCTTCGTCAGGGATACTGACGAGTATCCCTGACGAAGAAACCCACAATTAGGAGTTTCGAAACGCGTTGGACGTTTTTGGTACAGCAGGGACACCGTAGCAGCAAGATACCGGAGGTGACGTCAGCAGAGGAGCCGATCGATGAGACTCTGGCAGCAGCTGACTCCAAGCACGGAAGGCGGATCTCCTCGAGTTGCTGATGTACTTCACCCCACGACGAACGATGTCAACCAGCTAAAGAAAGCAAAAACCAAATGCGCATGTCCTAGCCACCTCTGGTGAGTAGGATTCCAATTTTTCTCACGGCGGAGCAAGTTTTATTCATGCAGGTGCAGCCGCACCGAAATGTTTTATACTTGATATACTTATGTATGCCATTTTATTTTTTTCATTGTTGTTATAATAAATTGCTCTGTTCATTTACCATATATAATCCTTGGGTAATGCACTATTGCAGTGTATTGTATGTTTTGTCTTCCCTCTCTTGAGGTCATCATTCAAAAGAAGAGGATTTTATCCATGACCTTACCTTTTCCTATAGGCCACCCCTTACCTTAGCGCCACAAGAGGTTTATCACTTCTACAATTTTACCTCCCACCTAATCCCCGGTAATGGACATTATCCAACATCCTCACATACCAGCTAAAATTCTGGAGTTTTTTTTCTGCCTTGCACAATCCGTTACATGTTGCTGAATTGTTTAACCTTACTCTTATCTGTGTCCTTCTGCTAATTGCCTCAAGAGGCTCCAAGATATGTGTTCAAATGCTTGTTTTGATGTGTCAAACTATTCCCATTTTTTAAGAATTTCTCCGTTTTCAGCTCTTTATTTGTCCCTGCCTCCATTTTGTCTAGTTATATTAATCTTGTCCGGTAATCCTTAAGTGTCTTAACTGGAGGGTTCAGGTTTAATCCACTTGACAGATTATCTGGCTGAAAAGAAAAATTATTTCTGCTACCCTTGGAATATTCTTACCCTGATTGACCTCTCCATATTTCCAAATATCAGAGACATAGACTCTTTTACTGTAGTTACCCCAGTTATGTCATGTATAAATTGCAGAACTCGTTCCCAGAAATCACAGAGGGCCCCACAATCCCAAAGACAGTGTTTCAAATCAGCCCTCTCCTGGAAGCATTTCGGGCACTTGTTTATAGATGTCTCTATCTCTTTATATTCATTAGCAAAATCATAATAGGCCCTATGCATAATCTTGTATTGCATCTACCTCCATTCCTAAGACTATTTTTCTGATAAAATTCATACCTTCCAGTTTTGTGTAAATTCCCTCTATTTCTGAGAAGTCCCTAATCCACCTACTGTAGCAAGCATTGTCTTTAATTCTCTATCGTAGTTTTTTTCTCTCTGATCTAATTATATTGCTCAGATATAGTGTAATTAGGTCTGTCGGATCTTTCAAACAAATCTTTCTTTCTTTCTCTCCTTTCTTTCTCTCTTTCTCTCTTTCTTTCTCTCTTTCTCCTCCTTGAATGGAAATACATTTTGAGCATGTGTAGGAGACTCAAAACTGTCTCCTGAGTATTTTCTAAACGACCCACTCAAGGTGTTATCTTTGACCGCTATACTGTAGGTACTTCCAACCAGGTTTGATGTAGCACCCCCTTCCGACTCCAAGGGGACACCGTCTGTTCCTCTAGTTCCATACAAGAGTATTGTTATACCCCATAATCCAGTCTCTTGTCTCGCTATACAGGCCAGATTATATTTCCTTAAATCTGGTAGGTTTAATCCACCTATTTCCTTTAACGGTGGCTTTTTCAGAGCAATTCTTATTCTGCCTTTTTCAAAATATATTTTCTAATTGCCTTATTCAGTATTTTAATATCAGAATGCTTCAGTAATATCGGCAGCATCTGCACGGGGTATATCAGTATGGAAAAGATAATCTGCCTGCAAGGTTTAGAGGAAGGTTTTGACAATTTTCTAACTCTCGTCACCTTGGAAACAATTGTGCTAAAATTATTTCTGTACAGCTGGTTTAGTTCTGGGTCAATATGTACTCCCAAGTATTTAAGTGGCTTTGTGGTGATCTTGAGTGGGCACTCGGCTCCCCACTCCCTCTTTTTTCTGCTTGTCAATAGTATTATTTCTGTTTTGGATGCATTTACTTTAAATCCCGAAAATGTCCCAAGTTCCCCAAAAGTCTAGTAAATCTTTTGTATCGCAACCTCAGGGTTTGCCACCATCATCAAAAGGTCATCTGCAAACAAGGCTATTTTAGTTTATTTTCCTCCGATTTTTGATACATTTAAACTCCATTTTCCTGAAATATTCGGCATGGGGCTCAATCGCAATATTAAACCGCAAAGGCGATAATGGGCAACCTTGTCTTGTGCCTCTGAATAAACTGATCTCATCTGGCTGTAATCCTGCCCCCATTATTTTTGCTTTGGGGGCTTTGTACATGCTCTAATGGCTCCAAAAAAGGTCCTTGCGATTCCCATTTTTTGTAGAATATTTAATAGGTACTCCCATCCAACATTATTGAAAGCCTTTTCGGCATCCACAGAGATGATTATATTATTCTTATCTTGAAAATTGGATTTCGTCCAATGAATGGCTGTCCACACCTTCCTTATGTTTTTGACATAGAGTCTCAGCCTTTTACAAAACCGGTCTGGCCTGGGTATATTAGTTTCCGCAATACGTTTGAGAGTCTCTCAGCCAATATTTTAGATATTTTTTCATCTTGATTTTAGTATGGAAATTGGCCTTTAAAACGCTGGGGCTATTGGGTCTCTTCGCTCTTTATGAATTATTTTAATAAAAGCAGTTTTACCCATTTCCATATATTGCTCCTTTTCTAACATCTCATTGAACATTTCTTTCAGTGGTCTGATCTCTAAATGTTTATTTTTATAAAATGCTCCTGTAAATCCATCTGGCCCTGGGGCCTTCCCATTTTTAATGGTTTTTATTGTATTCTCTATTTCCTCATCCGTGACTGGTGCGTTTAGCATTGCTCCTTTTCCCTAGAAAACTTTGGGCTTAATTTTTGCCAGGAAATTATTTTGGGAAATTTCTTCTTTATTACTCGTACTATATAATTTTTGGTAGAGATCTTGAAACACCATGTTTATTTCCTTATGGTCAGTTGTAATTTCTCCAGAAGTTTTCCTGATTCAATCTCTTTGAGATAAGTTGTGATGTATTTTCCTGCTTTTCCTGCATCAGTAAAAATGTTAGCTCTCTCCGCTGTGAAGATCCGTAGAGTAGCCGAATTTCCTAGCATGAATCTCTTATTCTGTTGGAATAAAGAGCTACATAGCTTCCCAAATTCCCTTTTATTTGAGTAGACCTGGCAAATTAGGATCTTGCGAACCTCATAGGCAATATATAATATATATACGAACCTCATAGGCAATATATATACTGTATATATAATACACTGGATTTTGAATGTTTTCTTCCTTTAATGGTATCAGATAACTACGGGTGGAAAGGATTGGCCTGGAATCAGGATGTTTGCCTGTAAATGAAAATAGGTTGTTAAAAATATTGTCCCTTATCCTTATTTTGTGCATATATGTTAAATAGTGCTCAATGTTTACCAGAAATTAGTAAGATTCTGCCGGCTTGGTCTTTTTTTTTTTTTTTTTTTTTTAACTTTAGTCATATGAAAGGGACAAGCCATAGATGTAAGTATCGCCACCCTTTTTTTTGTTTTGTTTGTTTGTTTTTGCATTAGCTATAGATAGATAGATAGATAGACAATACAAATCAGAGATAGCTAGATAGAGAGAGATTATCTATCAATGAAAGTTGGGGATACTATAGCTTTGACATTAAAGAAGATTAGCCTTCTAGGCATAAACTGAATGAGAACAAATTGCATCATATATGATTTCCCCATGTGACCTGTATTTTTGTTTGCAGACCCTGATGAGATTCTCATGTGAACTTGTGTACACATTGATCCCGTGCAACCTTTTCATGAGGACAATTAAAGAAGGGGGAGACAAAAAGACCAAGAGAGGAGAGTGATGAAAAAGGATAAACAAAAAAGGGGAAAGGTAGGTTAATCAAATGGGAAAAAATAATCCAGTAGTTATCCCTTCACTGGATTAAACGGCTCACCACGAGTGAACAACACTTATTTGGGGAAGCACAATGGTGCAACCTGGGATGGCACACTTCAGGTTACGCTAACCGGAGAAAGAAAAACACTGAAGGACAACACACTGGGTTTTCAAAGGTACTGTACTACTGGTGCCACTCAAGCTAGTATGTAATTCTTGATACATCGTATAGTTATTAACTCATCTTGTCCTTGTGACCAGATAAACAAAAGTATTTGTCAGATATGCACATTGCCCACAAATATTAGACACTTATTGCATAATGATGTGTTTTGTGGCAGCGGTGGGAATAGTAATTCCCTATGTGTATGCGTGTATACATAGATATAGATATTATTATTTTTTTTGCAAACAGTAGAGTCCTAGGACTCTTACAACATTTAATTGTGGTCCTTTTCAACCAGTCTGATTTAGTGGAATATGTGGGCATGCCTGTATATAGCTAGCCCCACACACTTTTTGGTCTGTCAGCTTCTTGCAGTTCAGACCCTACACTTCTGGAGAGAGCAGTTCATCATATTGTTCTAACAATTTACTATCTTAATATTGTGGGGGGTTTTAAGGGGAGAGGGGGGAATTATGTGCATAGTATTAAGACCATAGTTACATAGTAGGATCTTAGATGAGGTTGAAAAAAGACATGTCCATCAAGTTCAATTTTTAAAATATGTATCTGCCAGGGCCTACGGTCCCTGTTTATTAAAAGAAAAAAGTATGCACTTAACACACACCTATTGTAGCAAAATGTAAATACTCTGCAAAGTGCAAACATTTCTTTCAGAGATAAATAAAAAAAATGAAGTAATGTTTTTATTTTTTATTTATGTCAAAAGGAGTGCTACTGAGCGTGGCAAATGTATACAACAAAAGACAGGCGTATCCAATTGACAAAACCTATCTTACTATATATTTGTGAAAGCGTCATATGTTTCTGTGTCTGTATGTGTCTCCATGTGTCCCTCCCTGTGTCCCCAGCGGCAATCCCATTGGACCTTGGGCCAGGCCAATGAGTTTGCTCCCTTGGCCCGCCCGCCCCCGCACACCTCTCATTGGCCTGGGGCGGAGTGACGGGCCAAAGGAGGGATGGAGAGAGACACACACACACCACCCCCCCCTCCCCCACGCTCTCTGCGGCTCTCCCCTCACATAGGCCGCTCCCCCAGCTGACCATCCCCGAGAGCGCTCCCCACGGCTCTCACCACCCATAGGCCACTCCCTCACCCGACGCTCTCCCTCAGCCCCCACACGCTCACCCCCGCTCTCCCCCCCCGCCCGCTCTCCCCCCCGCTCACCACCCCCGCTCACCCCCCCCTGCTTATCCCCCCACCCACACACACACAGAGCACGCTCTCTGCGGCTCTCCTTTCACACAGGCCGCTCCCCGTCCCAGAGGCCGCTCCTCCGGCTGTCTCCGCCTCTCCCCGCGAAAGGCGCAGCACCTCCTCACCGGAGCGTCTCAGCCTCTCCGCTGAGGAGCCCGAGGTGGAGGAGGAGGGCGGCCGGTACCTGGACGAACAGGAGCGCGGCCGTGTGCAAGGTGAGTAAACGCAGGGGAATGGGATATTAAGCGCGTCCCTGTCTCCCCCTGCCTTTTGCCCCCCCTACCCTCCCTGCCCTCCCTGCCCACCTGCCCCTTGCCCCCTGCCCTTTTCCCACTGCCCTCCCTCCCCCTGCCCTTTCCCCCTGCCCTTTGCCCCCTACCCTCCCCTGCCATTTGCCCCCTGCCCTCCCTCCCCCTGGCCTTTGCCCCCTGCCCTCCCTCCCCCTGCCGTTTGTCCCCTGCCACCCTCCACCTGCCCCCCCAGCCCTTTGCCCCCTGCCCTTTGCCCCCTTCCCTCCCCCTGCCCTTTGTCCTCTGCCACCCTCCACCTGCCCGCCCAGCCCTTTGCCCCTTGCCCCCCCAGCCCTTTGCCCCTCCCTGCCCTTTGCCCCGCTCCTCCCTGACCTTTGCCCCTTTGCCCCTGCCCCTCCCTGCCCTTTGCCCCTCCCTGCCTGCCTGCGCTTTGCCCTGCCCCCCTCCCTGCCCTTTGCCCCCCCGCTCCTCCCTGCCCTTTGCCCCCCCCCCCGCCCCTTCCTGCCCTTTGCCCCCCCCGCCCCTCCCTGCCCTTTGCCCCTCCCTGCCCTTTGCCCCCCTGCCCTTTGCCCCCCTGCCCTTTGCCCTCCCCACCCTTCTACTCCCCTTGGCGCCCCCCCCCCCCTCCCTTCGACGCCCCTCCCCCCCGCCTTTCCACTCCATGCCCCCTGCCCTTCCACGCCCGGGCAACGCCGGGTATATCAGCTAGTATGGTAATAAGTATAAAGTTAAATACTTCAATAATAATATTTTCATGGTTATTTAGTTAAACCCTTTTTCCAAAGCATCATAAGCCTGCATACCAATGTAAAGGTATAACCAAATTTGCAGGTCCTAACACTACACTGTGAACCTTCCCTTTTACCTCTGTATGAGGGGGAACAACCATAGTAGGTCCTGTCCCTACAGCAAAATGAGAAAACTTCCCAAGTTAAAGTGTGGCAACAGTTGTTTGGAGGTAAGTGGCCCCATCATCCCAGTGCTCACCCCTCCCCACCTTTTTAACTTGGGAGGTTTTTTCATTTTGCTGAATGGACAGGACCTACTATGGTTGTTCCCCCTCATAGAGAGGTTAAAGGAAAGGTTCACAGTGTGGTGTTAGGACCTGCAAATTTGGTTATACCTTGACATTGGTATGCAGGCTTATGATGCTTTGGCCAAAGGGTTTAACTAAATAACCATGAAAATATTATTATTGAAGTATTTAACTTTATACTTACTACCATATATGTTTTGTCAATTGGATGTAGCATTTGGCTCCCCTGTCTTTTGTTGTATACATTTGCCACGCTCAGTAGCACTCCTTTTGATATATATTGTGATGGGTGTTGGGGTTTGAGCTTGCTGGGACTGTGTGTGTTACTTTCTTAATACTTGGACACCATCTTCAATGTTGCGTCTGTGCTCGTCATATGCACGCTTGCATCTAAATTTTGACAGCCTAATATCTTATTTTAGCCGGAGAAACAGTTCTCTGTCTTTTGCACTGCTTATCCATGTAGTGTGTGGTATGTTTTTGATTTGTCTAATCACGATGGTGACCGATATACATTAGTTACTCTTATGGATTGCTGTCGGGCCCATAATTTCTTATATTTAATATAGTCCTCCAACTAAGTGGTGACCTGTTTGTCACCTCTCTCTGTGATGCACAGGGGATATTTCAAGAATGTTAAGATTTTCTTTGAGGCCGACAGCCCAGGATTTGGCGATCGTCCACAGCCTTCTACACTGTACATATTTCAGTTTTCGAGGGCCATCAGTGATATCCACCCAATTAAACCCTCTTTGTAGATCTGCACAGGCACGGGAAGGGTCTTGACCTGTCATAAAAACAATTTATTTGTATTTCTAAGTCAAACTGTAACCACATTAACCCCTGAAGTACTAGGTTGATAAATATACTTAATATCACCTGCCATTTTTATTACAGGGACCTTCCACATCATTAATCCTCCCTGGCCGCAATTGGCATGGTCACGTCGCCGGGAACGGTAAGCTTTGCTACATCTATATGTTTAAGAATGTACTGTCCATAACTTCCAATAAGATAGGGAGAAACTACCTTGAGATACCCATGAATAAAAGTAACTATAACAAGATTTTAACTCCATCTTATCTGGGAGTTCTGCTCGGGAAAAGAGTTTCCTTGTTCCCTCTGGATGGGAGTAGGGTGAATGCCCGACCATGGCATACCATGTTCCCGCCAGATGCCTCTGGTAACTAGGTGGTTGCAATCTTGCCCAGTTATTCATTGCGGGTTCCTGGATGGAGTTCTCATGGGATCTGGGAGAAGTACCCTCAGCACTTAAGGTCTCTTCCTATCTATAACTGTTTTTCAGGGATATTTTTAAATCTCAGTTTATTGCATCAGCCCTATTCTCGTGGTCTTTTTGCTTCTCTATATTGGCCATTTTGCTTTTCAGAGACCATATTTCTTAGTCCATGTTAAATTGGAACGTTATAACTTCATCTAATTTATGTGTATTTTTTAATGATAATCTACGGTTTTGCAGCCTATTATTTTGAAACAACTAGGGGATACAATGCCAGAATGCAATGTAAACAACTTTTCTAATTGGAAACTGTGTGAGTCTTAAAAGTGACCCGATGGTTTTCATTCTTCATATATTACAATCCAGGTGAACTTCTGTTTTTGAGAGCAGAAAACCGGGCGCTAGCCTCAACCTCTAAGTGGATATACAGAAACAAGTTCAAAGTTACCAACAATTAAGTTAAAGGAAAAGGGGTCTCCTTAGCCGATGAAGGAAGACCTCCAAGCAACCCCTTCTGCTGCAACCCCAGGAGGGACCATCCAAGACCCTTAGAACAAAATGGAAACAGAAAACAAGGGGTTAACACAATTCAGTTCCCAAATTCTAGTTAAAAAATGGGCTTCCAAAGGGAGGAATAAACCTCCTGGAAGGAAGTGAGTGGGGGGGGGGGGGGTGGAAATCTAAACTATAGATTACACAATACTTACACGGCCTTGTGTAAGTACGGGGACTAAGAGGGGTATCTGTAGGAGTCCCACCCGTTCTCCTTAATCCAACACCACAAGGATTGATGACATGCGCAGATCAAGTTCTCGCAGGGGGAATCCTCCGCTTGGCAAGTATATTTCCGTTATCCCCAAGTGTGGCGACAGAAGGTAAGTGAGGTAATGGTGTATACAAATCAATATATTTATTGACATGTGCCAACAAATCACTCACATGCAGTAATAACACAGGGTAGCTCTCGTAGCAGGGAGATGCATCCTGCAGCAGCAGATAGCCCAGTCGCCGCGTCCGGCGGGCAGGGAGATGGAAACACTGCGTGCGGCTGCGTATGGCTGCTCTCACCAACTGCGGAGGCTCCCGTGGCTCACGAACAACAGACGAAATGGAGCTACGCGTTTCGCCGAGACTCACCTGAGGAAGCCGAAGTCTCGGCGAAACACGTAGCTCCATTTCGTCTGTTGTTCGGGAGCCTCCGTAGTTGGTGAGAGCAACCATACGCAGCCGCACGCAGTGTTTCCATCTCCCTGCCCGCCGGACGCGGCGACTGGGCTATCTGCTGCTGCAGGACACATCTACCTGCTACGAGAGCTACCCTGTGTTATTACTGCATGTGAGTGATTTGTTGGCACATGTCAATAAATATATTGATTTGTATACACCATTACCTCACTTACCTTCTGTCGCCACACTTGGGGATAACGGAAATATACTTGCCAAGCGGAGGATTCCTCCTGCGAGAACTTGATCTGCGCATGTCATCAATCCTTGTGGTGTTGGATTACGAACTTCTGTCTTTAACTTGAAATTCAATTCTTCAACCATTTCTTAGTCTATTTCATTCTTCCCACATATTAGGTTTA
Source organism: Ascaphus truei (assembly GCF_040206685.1). NCBI lineage: Eukaryota > Metazoa > Chordata > Amphibia > Anura > Ascaphidae > Ascaphus > Ascaphus truei. The sequence goes on from NC_134486.1 coordinate 328,012,973, forward strand.
CGATTTGTCTAGTACTTATCCATTATCTACCATTCGACTCAGACAGAATGACATGCTGTACATTAGAAGACGTGGTTAAAATGTACAGTATGTTTTCATGCTGTATAATGTTACATACCAGCCCTATGTTGGTAAGCTATTACAGTGGCATATCCCATGCATCAAAGATTCCTCTCCTATGAAGTAACACGTCCAGTCTGTCTAAGCTGCTGTGAGTGAATCCATGTGAGAAGTTAATGTAAACAGAAGCTTTTGTTCTCAATATTCAACTTTTTTTTGAATCTTAAAATTCTACAAATGTCTTATTTTCCAGAGGCTGTAATAACAGTACTTTTTTATTTTGCCGATGTTGGTTTGCCTTGTAGATGTTGCAAAACCACAAGTCCTTAATTGAGAAGTCTATTAAATGTATCTTGTACAACTACTTTTCAGGAAACTCGATATTTGCCGAGCCAAATGATTCAGGGGAATGAATGAATCGTTGGGTGTAATCTGTTGCACAAATAAAGAAGTGAGCATAACCTTTCTATACTCCTGAAATAAACACAATAGGCAGACAAAATGGGCATTAATCCTCTGCCAGTGTTTATCGGAGCAGCTAATAGCTTGGTTAGTAAATAGACAACAACAAAAAAATAAGTTTTTAGGACAAAAGACATGCCAGCTTAATTGTCTGACCTCAAAAAGAGTCATTTTTATTCACACTGATACACATACACACTCTTTCTTCACTTGCTTTCACAGTAACCTTTTGACACCTCTAGCCATAAAACACATCCACACCGGGGGGAAGGAACAGCACAGATAACATTCCAAGAGACACTGTTTTTAAAAAACATTTTTTTTTAAAAGTTCATAGTCGGGTAAAATCCACAGTTCCCTATTCACACCTCACCCACCTCCCATCAATACCCACTTTCCTCACCATTAGAGGCATCTAAATCATTGTAATCATTTTTCCAGTATTAGACCATTGCGATATTCTTATCAGTGGTGCTGATTCCCTAGCGCACCTATTTTTCTTTTTTTTCTTGCATTTCTTAGGTAAAATCCATAGGCAGGGTTATGGTGAGGATGGCTGGGTTTAAATTTCCAAATTGGTGTCTCCTACACCCGCAATCCCTCCAATAAATCAATCTGCAGTGGGTTTGATCATGTACTCATGTGACCATTTGTGACATTCCGCTGGCGTGCTCCTGTCTGTGTCTCAGAAATGTTCGTTATTTATAAAATGTTTTAGCAGGAAGTAATACACTGAGAGTTGCCTCTCGTTTTCAAGTATGTCCTGGGAACAGAGTTATGGTGACAGATACATGGTTACAAATTCATAGTTGCATTAGGTGAACAGAAATAAATATGGAAGTAGCAAAGCTGGCAGTACACCGCCTGGATGAGAACACAATGCTGGATGCAAGACCGTTCAATACAAAAAAATTTTGTTGGAGCATAGACTTGCATGAAGGACAATGCTCTTACGCGTTTTTTCTTACACATCCAGGCTGTGTACCGCCAGCTTTGCGTCTTCCATATTTATTTCCCGGCAGGAAAGGTTTAAGGAGCAGTTTTTACTGCTCTATTTTTTTTTAATCACATTTTTGTTAAAATGATATTTTGTAACACAATTTTTACAATATAGTTAACAGGGATTGTGTCCTTTTCTTTTCTATGCTGTAGTATCCTGGAAATATCGTAGAATTGTAGGTTTCTAATCACATTTAAAGTGTCTCCCTTTCCGCCTCCTAGTAGGAATGATTTATGGATGTGTAATGTGAAATAAATACTTTAGATTTCTACTCATTTTTGGGGGGTGGATTGGAAATACTCTTAAGAACTACTCGTATACAGTTGAGCCTATAATAATTTTATCTATAGCATGTTTTAAGTATTTTCTATCATCTGAATAACAGGATAGTTTATGGCAGTTGTCGAGGGATGGCAGAGTTAGCAATAAACACAGCTGGGAAGATGTTTATCTGCGTGTCACAATTGTTACAAATGTTGCAGGTTAGGCCACAATGTATTTGGACTGTGACTATAAAATATTTACCTCTGAAATGGGAAATCCTTATTGAAAGAGGACCAGCTGGTACTTCAGCTTTTGTTCACTTGGAAAAAAACAAGAAAGGAGCGCAACGGGGAGACGTACAAGTATAAAAGTATATTGTTTATACAAAAATAGTAACATGACTTGCATCTTGAATTACATTTATATGGTGTACATAGACACATCAGTAGGCACACACAGGCAAGTTGATGATGGGTGATGTTATAAGGGGGGAGACTTCCACAGGTTCCCCACCGTAAGAGTCCCACTCCAGAAAGAGCTCACAAACTTGGATGCCAGCAGTGTAATGTCACTTCTTCATGCACCAAACCAATGCATTTCACGTAAAATATGCTTCATCAGGGGGTATGACTAATATATGCACTGCAACTCTCCACAAAAATCCAGAGGGAGCAGGATCAACCCAAGAATAAAAGAAACAGTACAGTGCACACTACAGTATAGTGACAGGTTGGTAGGTAAGTGGGATCTTGGCTCTTACAGATTTTCTACTTGCAGTGTGTAAGTGTAAATAAAGCCTTTCTCCAAACCGTGTCTGCACTTTTTTTTCTTGTGATGTATGTAGGTTTCACTCAGGGGTAAAGGAGGAGAGACAGACATAGTGTAGATCAAAAATAGCACATTTATAGTAAAAGTATGTACTCTGGGTACTCTCATTCTGTACATGTATTAATAGCATATAGTATACATGAGCTACCAGGACCGGGATCTGTGGCTGAACATCTTGGGTGTAGTATCCCTTGAAGCTTATCTCCACTGGTTGTTTAGCCACAGATTCCTGTCCTGGTAGCTCATGTACAGGCATACCCCGGTTTAAGGACACTCACTTTAAGTACACTCGCGAGTAAGTACATATCGCCCAATAGGCAAACGGCAGCTCACGCATGCGCCTGTCAGCACGTCCTGAACAGCAATACCGGCTCCCTACCTGTACCGAAGCTGTGCGCAAGCGGGGTGACTATAGAGCCTGTTACAAATGCGTTATTTACATCAGGTATGCACGTATATGACGATTGCAGTACAGTACATGCATCAATAAGTGGGGAAAAGGTAGTGTTTCACTTTAAGTACATTTTCGCTTTACATACATGCTCCGGTCCCATTGCGTACGTTAATGTGGGGTATGCCTGTATACTATATGCTATTAATGCATGTACAGAATCAGAGTACATACTTTTACTATAAATGTGCTATTTTTGACCTACACTGTCTGTCTCTCCTCCTTTACCCCTGAGGGAAACCTACATACATCACAAGAAAAAAACCTGCAGCCACGGTTTGGAGACAGGCTTTATTTACACTTACACACTGCAAGTAGAAAATCTGTAAGAGCCAATATCCCACTTACCTACCAACCTGTCACAATAGTGTGCACTGTACTGTTTGTTTTATTCTTGGGTTGATCCTTCTCCCTCTGGATTTTTGTGGAGAAGGACAGTTTGGAAACAGGTCCTCACCGGAGGTTTTGAGCACTTTCACTCAAATCGTATATACATTTATAATCATTCACCAAGTAACTATTTTAGTATAATTTGATCACGTGTAATTATCACTTCACAATTCTATGTAGATTGTGTGGAAGCACCGTTCAGTACCTCTGTTGGTGTTAATATACTGTATGCACTGCCTAAAAAGTCTTCACAATGTTAAAAGGCATATTCTTTTCTACTTTATTGTAATGTGTTCAGAAAAGCCCTAATATGCCATTCTCTCACAATTAGTTGGGCATACTTTGTACATAACATTGCATTATGAGATACGCCAATCTCTAAACCTAGTGTATGGTTGGAAGTACGTGTAACCTTAAAATATTCATTGTAGAACAGTGACGTGACTTTTTAAGTCTGTGTGAAAAAGTTGTGCTGTAATTGCTAATGCCGGGGAGATAATAAAATGAAACTTTTAAGTAAGTACCTTCAGCAAGGTATTGGGACATTTGAAGGATGCATTGTTAAAAACCATCAGTAAGTTAAATAGCTTGTTAATTTAGGGGAGACACATTCTAGTCTGCTTTCACATTCTATATCAACTAATTTAGCCCGTTAACCCCTTCATTGCCAGAAGTGCCTGAAACGCTTTGCATTGCGTTTCGAGTCCTGGCTGCAAATCAGTAAAATAAGGGTATACTTATTTTTTTATTAAGATTGCAGTACTGTAGTGTCGCTGGTTTATCTCCTGGAGCTTTCAAGTTCAAGAGATACTGTACTTTGAATTTGCTGAGCACTTTGGAAATAGGGTTGCTAATTAACCGCAATTGTTAGTAGCCATTCCCTATGAATAAACCCTTCACAGGGTTTAGTAGCACCACATGCCTGTATTTAAAACATTGACCAACTCATACAGACATTTTTTTATCACAATATCTCACCTCACCTGCTGATTGCAAGAACCTCCTAATAGTTCAAAGGCCCTGATAATTCCAGGGCCAACATCAGCCAATATCGGTAACGGGTAAATAACCAAAATGTAACTCAACCATCAGACCTGTATAAGCATTTTAAAATACTTTTGTGAAGTTTTTAATCAAGGTAAGTTGAGACACAGCAGTGGTTTGATTTGCGTTGGCTACTCCTTTTTTTGTATTTTTTTGTGTGATACAGGAATGCTGCATAGGAGTTTGCATAGATCACTCTCCTCCCAAGGTGGGCTAGAGGTTAAGTAAACACTTGATTAACAAGCACAATTCTTCTAAAATTCCAAACACACAGATTTAAGTATGACTAATTTTGTTTAAGGAAGACCATTGTTTCATTATTTTCATAATACTATGAGTCCCCTCTCTCTCCCACACCTAATCTATAGAGTTGAGAAGGGAGACGATTTATTGTATTAAAGGTCAATACCATGTAGGGAAAAGTGAACTGATGACAGGGATCTGTTTAATATGTCAGTCAGGCTCTTCTTTGGTCAAAGTGACCCAATGACCGTGATTCTTTTATTTAGTAGGATATGGGGTCAGTGCCACCTAGGATAAAAGTGATCTGATGACCATGTCTAATTTGGGGCCTGTTTCACAGAATAATAATTATTACCTAACACTATCAAACTCTCTTTTTTTTAGAAGATTTCTGATTGCTCTGAACTGAGGGAATCTCCTTTGGTTGTAGTGATCTGGGTTGATTTATAAATCAGTTATTAGAGAGACTGCAATTGTAATTTTTTTTTTCTGTTGTGAGTGTTGATTACTGAAGGATTTGATGAAGGTGGGAAGAGCTAAGTCATCTTCAATTGTAAATGGGAATGTGCCTTTGAAACGAAAAAGTATATTCTGCAAGTACTTGCAACAATCGGCTTATATCTCTGATTTAGCCTAGCGGTGAATGCACCCATTTATATACTGTATAAAAGCACCATTTATATATGTATGCTTAATGGATAATAGTCTTTTAACAGTGGTTACTTACGATTTGGTCCTTGCGTTTTCAGTGTAAATTTGTACCACAAACTTTCTTGAGCAACTAACTGTGAATTGTATTTTAAGTACAATTGTTAAAATACTGTGCTAAAAAGCTTACTGTTGATATACAATTTTTTATTTTATTTTTTACTATTTGAGTGCATGCATTATTTGTCAGAACATTGGCTTTATTTCCAGGGGTTTACAAACTGATGAGTTGTGTCCTAACTGTAAATGTTTTAATGTAAACATTTTCAATATTTCAAACAAGCAAAATGACGGTCACTTCTGTTTTTTGTTTTTTTTTGTAGGAAATGTGGGCTTCCATTGAAAGACTAACAGAAGATTAATTTGGCCGTTCTAGTACAATGGATGCTGTGATTTGAAGACTACGAAACATAGCCACACCTAGCTAAGATATTGTCTGTTTTCTTGTGTGCAGTTGGGGGAAAACCAATGGAGAGGTAATATAACTACAGTATGTGCATAGTATGCAATGGGATATAGATTACTTTATTTTAGGTTGGGTTATGTGCGTACGAGTAAAAGAAGGAAAAAGTGCAATTGGTGTAGGAGAGAATTAGGGGTTTACAGATGGTGTGTTGCAAAGCTGTGTTTTTCAGCTGTTTTAAAATATAAATAGTGAGTACCTGACAGTAATTGGGATGGAAGGTAAAGGATGCAAATGTCTATGTACAGTATACACCTAATCGATATTAACAATGTTCAATAACTTCTAAATTTCTGTATGTTTTTGCTGTACAATCTGCTTCTTCTTGGGTCTGGCCGGCTGATATCCATTCCTTCTGAGTGACAGATATTGTAAACATCCTACACTCTCAGCTGTGGAAATACAGAAAGCTGGGAGAAGGCTGTTTACTCTCTCTGCCTTAGACAACAGCTGAAAGGAGGTGCCTTGGAATAATGATACATCAGCTATATTTGCCTTTTCGCAGTTTTCAAAAGGCATTTGAATGTGTAATTACTCAAGTTTGAACGCCTGAAAAATTCTATCAAAAGTGGAAATAATAAGATTACAATGTAAGCTCTTCAGGGCAGGGACTCGTCTCTCCTAGTGTTTCATTTATGTCTTTATGCATTTAACTCCTCTCTATTATATTCCCTGTATTTTAATTGTATTGTAATGTTTGTAAATATTGTTAAGCGCTGCCTACCTGTTTAGTACAAAATATTACACACTAGCTGAGAGACCCGGCGTTGCCCGGGATGTAATGTTCCCGTTCCTCTCTCTCTCCTCCCCCCTCTCTCTGTTTGTCCCCCATTCACATCAATCCAGTCCCCCCCTCCCTCAAAGGCAGGGGGGAGGGGCGTCAAAGGCGGGGGGGGGGCGTCAAAGGCATGGATTCCTCCCCTTGCATTTCCTCACCTAGCAGCATTAAGTCCCTGCCGCCCTCCTCCTGCTCCTCGGGGATGTTGAGCCGTAGAGAGCGTGCTCTGGGAGGTAGGTGGGGAGGAGGGGGGGGTGAGGGGGGAGAGGTGGGGAGAAGTGGGGGGGGGGGAATTAGGGGGGGGGAAGTGGGGGAGCGACACACGCGACACCTACCTGTAGTTCCGGGCGCCGCCATCTTCTCACTGGGCGCCGCGAGGGAGGAAGGGGGTCCTTCCGGGCGCCGCCATCTGTTCCAGTTGGAGCGGCGGCGGAGAGGGAGAGAGGTGAGTTGTAGCGGCGAGGGGGAGAGAGACCTGGCGTTGCCCGTGAGTAAAATTTCCCGCTCCCTTCTCTCTCCCTCTTTTTCCGTGTTCCCCAGAGGGGAGGGACGAACAGTGGACAGGAGGGTGTGGGGACGGACAGTGGACAGGAGGGTGTGGGGACGGACAGTGGACAGGAGGTGGGGGACGGACAGTGGACAGGATGGGGGGACAGTGGACAGGAGGGACGGACACTGGACAGGAGGGGGGGGACAGGAGGGGGGGGCAGGAGGGGGGGACGGACAGTAGACAGGAGGGGGGGACAGTGGACAGGAGGGACGGACAGTGGACAGGAGGGGGGGCAGTAGACAGGAGAGGGGGAGGGGGGGGGGTGGACAGGAGGGGGCAGTGGACAGGAAGGGGGGCAGTGGACAGGAGGGGGGGGAGGTGGACAGGAGGGGGGGGCAGTGGACAGGAGGGGGGGCAGTGGACAGGAGGGGGGCAGTGGACAGGAGGGGGGGCAGTGGACAGGAGGGGGGCAGTGAACAGGAGGGGGGGGCAGTGGACAGGAGGGGGGGCAGTGGACAGTGACACGCACGCACACACACACACACACACACACACACACACACACACACACACGTCTCTGTTGATGCGCCCTTTCTCAGTTCCGTTTGGCGCCGGAGGTGAGGGAGCGACACCTACCTGTACTTCCGGGCGCCGCCACCGTCTGACTCGGCGCCGCGAGAGAGGAAGGGGGTCTGCCATCTTACGCGCCGCGTGGCAGCTGCCTGTTCCCCCGCCGGGGGTACGGGAGAGGTGATTTGGAGCGGGGAGAGGTGATTTGGAGCGGGGAGAGGTGATTTGGAGCGGGGAGAGGTGATTTGGAGCGGGGAGAGGTGATGCCGCTGGGGAGGGGGAGAGTTCAGTTTGAGCGCCGCTGGGGAGGGGGAGAGGTGATTTGGAGCGGGGAGGGGGGAGAGGTGATTTGGAGCGGGGAGGGGGAGAGGTGATGCCGCTGGGGAGGGGGAGAGGTGATTTGGAGCGGGGAGGGGGAGAGGTGATGCCGCTGGGGAGGGGGAGAGGTGATGCCGCCGGGGAGGGGGAGAGGTGATTTGGAGCGGGGAGGGGGGAGAGGTGATTTGGAGCGGGGAGGGGGAGAGGTGATGCCGCTGGGGAGGGGGGAGAGGTGATTTGGAGCGGGGAGGGGGGAGAGGTGATTTGGAGCGGGGAGGGGGAGAGGTGATGCCGCTGGGGAGGGGGGAGAGGTGATTTGGAGCGGGGAGGGGGAGAGGTGATTTGGAGCGGGGAGGGGGGAGAGGTGATTTGGAGCGGGGAGGGGGAGAGGTGATGCCGCTGGGGAGGGGGGAGAGGTGATTTGGAGCGGGGAGGGGGGAGAGGTGATTTGGAGCGGGGAGGGGGGAGAGGTGATTTGGAGCGGGGAGGGGGGAGAGGTGATTTTGGAGCGGGGAGGGGGGAGAGGTGATTTGGAGCGGGGAGAGGTGATTTGGAGCGGGGAGGGGGAGAGGTGTGTGTGTGTGTGTGTGTGTGTGTGTGTGTGTGTGTGTGTGTGTGTGTGTGTGTGTGTGTGTGTGTACCTTTGGCCCGTCACTCCGCCTCAGGCCAATGAGAGGTGTGGGGGGCGGGCCAAGGGGGTGGTGTGTGTGTGTGAGGCCAATGAGAGGTGTGCGGGGGCGGGCGGGCCAAGGGACCAATGAGATTGCCCCTAGGGACACCGGACATCCAGGCAGGCATGCATGCAGGCATACAGTGCTTTCACTAATATAGTATAAGATACATGCAGAAATGATAAATAATGTAATGTAATGCTCCATGGTAGACATTTGTGTTTTCCTCAACATCATTTGTTCAAGTTTAATTATCATTTTATTAATGTCACCGTATGTGCTGCTCTGCTCCTAGAATAACACCGTAATAATCATAATAAAATATTCATATTAAAAATGAACACTGCTTTTCTTCACACAAACACTATTTTGAATTTTATGTAAGTTGGGAAATTCAGTAGAAGATGAGCAAATATGGCCATGTTGTGAGCTCTCGTAGCCGAGGAGAGATGCTACCGGCACCTAATTCGAAGGTAAGTATCTCCGGAAGCAGGTGGTCCCCCAGAGCTGAGATTAACGGGGTTCAGCTCTGGAGACCCCCTGCTTCAATTCTATATATACTTGCTCACTCACACTGCAGGCTTGGATTGCCTCTTTAAGGTGTTTGCTCTAAGGCTGCGTCCACGCTGCCGCTGAGAGCGCTCATGCTTGAGAGCGGTGACCTCACCAACTCTCCAAGCATGAGCGCAGGGTGTCCTGCATACATTTGACACATTTTTTATTTAACAAAAATCAGATATGCAAGTAAACATTTTTTTAAGGTTTGGAAACATTTAAATATGGGAGTGGTTTAATTTTAATTAAAGTCCCTTTGTGCTGTGCTGAAAAGAAGTTTGTACAAGCAAAACTCCTTTGCCTCCTCCATCCTTATTAGCATTCTAAGAGGGACAGGACTAGATCAGTATGCTATTCAGGGGTTTAGATTAATAGGACATTCTTCTTAGTTGACAAAGAAGCTAAAACGACGAAATGATTGTTTTAAGTAAGACTACATTGACTTAAGGGATGATGCAGTATCAACTTGTTTTAAAACATGATTTTTTTTTTTTGTGGGGGGTTTGTTTGCAACCAACAGCGATTACGCCTTCAACAATAGAAAAGACTACAGTTAGGTCCGGAAATAATTGGACACTGATACAAGTTTTGTTATTTCGGCTGTGTACTAAAATAAATTCAAGTTACAGTTAAATAATGAATATAGGCTTAAAGTGTAGTCTATCAGCTTTAATTTGAGGGTATTCACAGGCAGATTGGAGGAAGGGTTTAGGAATTACATCTCTTTCATATGTAGCCCCCTCTTTTTCAAGGGAACAAAAGTAATTGGAGAATTGACTCAAAAGCTGTTTCATGGACAGGTGTGGGCTATTCCTTTGTTAATTTATCAGCAATTAAGAAGGTAAAAGGTCTGGAGTTGATTCCAGGTGTGGCATTCGCATTTGGAAGCTGTTGCTGTGACCCCACAACATGCAGTCAAAGGAGCTCTCAATGCAAGTGAAACAGGGCATCCTTAGGCTGCAAAAAAAAGAAAATCCATCAGACAGATAGCAGGCACATTTGGAGTGGCCAAATCAACAGTTTGGTACATTCTGAGAAAAAAAGAACGCACTGGTTAGCTCTGCAACACAAAAAGGCCTGGACGTCCACGGAAGACAACAGTGGTGGATGATCGTAGGATCCTTTCCATGGTAAAGAAAAACCCCTTCACAACTCCAGCCAAGTGAAGAATACTCTCCAGGAGGTAGGCATATCATTATCCAAGTGTACCATAAAGAGAAGACTTCACAAGAGCAAATACAGAGGGTTCACCACAAGGTGCAAACCATTCATAAGCCTCAAGAGTAGAAAGGCCAGATTAGACTTTGCCAAACAATATCTAAAAAGGCCAGTCCAGTTCTGGAACAGCATTCTTTGTATAGATGAAACTAAGATCAACCTGTACCAGAATGATGGGAAGAAAAAAGTATGGAGAAGGCTTGGAACGACTCATGATCCAAAGCATACCACATAATCTGTAAAACACGGTGGAGGCAGTGTGATAGCATGGGCATGCATGGCTTACAATAGCACCGGGTCACTAGTGTTTATTGATGATGTGACAGAAGACAGAAGCAGCCGGATGAATTCTGAAGTGTATAGGGATATATTGTCTGCTCAGATTCAGCCAAATTCAGCTAAGTTGATTGGATGGCGCTTCACTTTACAGATGGACAATGACCCAAAGCATACTGTGAAAGCAACCCAGGAGTTTTTTAAGGCAAAGAAGTGAAATATTCTGCAATGGCCGAGTCAATCACATGATCTCAACCCGATCAAGCATGCATTTCACTTGCTGAATACAAAACGTAAGGCAGAAAGACCAACGAGAAACAACAACTGAAGACAGCTGCAGTAAAGGCCTGGCAAAGCATTACAAAGGAGGAAACCCAGCGTTTGGTGATGTCCATAAGTTCCAGACTTCAAGCAGTCATTGCCTGCAAAGGATTCTCGACAAAGTATTAAAATGAACATTTTATTTATGATTGTGTTAATTTGTCCAATTACATTTGAGCCCCTGAAATAAGAGGACCATGTAATGAAAATGGTTGCAATTCCTAAACGTTTCATATAATATTTTTGTTCAACCACTTGAATTAAAGCTGAAAGTCTGCACTTCTATTGCATCTCGGTTGTTTCATTTCAAATCCATTGTGGTGGCGTAAAGAGCCAAAATTATGAAAATGGTGTCAGTGTCAAATTATTTCCGGACCTAACTGTATATGTCTGCTAATTAACCCTGTGTTATATGACTCGTATACAATAATACTCAACAAATGTACAACTTGATAGTTACATTTATTTGCCAGGAACAACTTTTCAGGATCATGTCAATTGTATACTGAATGTAATTGCACATATATGTAGCCTCTCTATGAATAAGCAGGAATGTTATACTGAATGTAATTGTACATATATGTAGCCTCTCTATGAATAAGCAGGAATGTTATACTATTCAACTGTTAATCCGTTTCTATTGATAGAACAAAGGGAGAAAAGTCAGGAGGTATCATCTTGCAAGTGTGAATCCTGTTTCATTCCTCTTTCTGTACTAAATGTCAGCTTTAAGTAGTGTTGGATAAAGCTAACACTGTCACATCGGTGGCACAGGCTAGGACAAAGCAGGTTGTTTGTTCCTTAAGGTACAGAATACTAAACTCTATCGAGGTCAAAGAAAAGGAGCCAAAAGGAAGGAATGGAATGTTACCGCTTACATTTCTAGTCAATACCAGTTTGAATGCCGTATAAACATCTTGAGAATAGATCTTTCGTGTCATTAAATCAAAGACTAAAAGGTGAATAGAGAATATACTGTATACTGTGGTGTCCTATTCTGGAACGAACTCAACCACTGTCAGCCAGAGTAGAAATGTAAGAGTTCTGACATTAAGCATGTCCCGGGTGGAGTAATGTTACTTTATGGAAGATAGATCAATATTCTCAATTTTAACATAACTGGCCTAACATTTTTTTGACATAATATAGTATTATAGTATAGTATAAAATATGTATTAATTGCAAGATTGTTGGATAACTGCACGTGGATACAATTGTTTACATGTATAGCTTAGAAATATTTCTTGTATTAGTAATTATACATGAAAAAAGTAACTGAGAACACATTCATAAATGTTGAGTACCAAAGCTGTAACAAACGGTACAATGTTTTGAAAGTGAAATGTACTTTGCCGAGTTGGTTTTGCTTTTTTTTTGTTTATGTAAAGCTAAAAAACAAATAAAGATATATATATATATATTTTTAAATACCTTTCCTAATGGCATTTAATATCTCAAGTGGGTATGTTGCTATGATTTCCATATGGGTTAGTGAATATCATTTTTGACCTCTCCATATCTGGCAAAAAAATGTAAATAAAATATAAATACGAAAAAGGAATATTGCGCAACAGGTCAATTTCAGATTGTGAATTAACTCTAATTAGCTTGTATAATATTGTCAATGACTTCATGAATCACAATATTGTCAGTATAGAATTGTTTTACTTAGTATACACCATTGTAATTTGAGAGTTCCAAAGTTGTTAATCAAAAGGCCAACCTTTTTATTTTATTGTGCTTATCAAGAAATAGGGAGGGGGTTTTAAAAAACGAAGAAATGGGGGGCTGGGGGATAGGAGGAAGATTACAGCTTATGTAAAGCTACATTATTCAATAAAATACATAAAAGTACACTGTTTAGTTGAGATTGAACTACATGGAGAATGACGTTGGGGAGCCATCAAGGAGAATGTACAGTATACCAAAGTTCTTGAATCAAGGATATGAGGGATAGGATGGAGGAGGGTGCACTTAGCTAGTTTAAAGGGGTTCACAAGAGCATGGAGAGGGAGTGAATCCCGTGGGATCCTATGTGGACCAGCCAAGACTGCCGGTTCTTTGGAATTTAGAGCATAAAGGGTGATGTCAATGTCTAAAATCCATTGGGTCCATGCTCGGATTTTCTTCCACAGTCTAGAGACAAGATTTGACCATCAATGTCATCGGGTTCGGTTCAGACCATATTGATGAATTCTGCTTTGCAAGTCCCAGTGCAGTCCTTAACACTTTGACCCTTGCTGAAAAATGTAAGAATGACTACCTGTTTTGTGTACCATGCTGGAGTCTGTATACATTTATACTGATGTCGTTAGCTGAACTCATGGTGCTATGTTGTGGAATTGCATGCATGAGAGACTAGGAGGAGACACCTGAGAATGATGGTAAATAAATAAATACAAAAGGAATCCTAATCAATAGTAAAAACCAGAACACGTTAATCCTCTGGATAGACTGATTTTTTTTTTTTTTTACTTGAAAATAAATAAATAATAAACTGAGCATTAGAAAGGAGCACAATAATGCACATACAGTATTCTTTTCCTGTGTAATATTATCTCATGAAATTTTGTCACAGCCGTCTTTGAGCATATCTGCCTCTTGGCAGCTGCAAATAATATCCATTCTACACATTCGTAAAACAGGCATTGGGTGAGACGGCTGGCAAAGTGGATGCCAATATATATGTGTATATATATATATATATATATCATACTGTACATACATACACACAGTTAATAAGCCTGTCTCGGGAGACCAGGTTATTTACACCTTTTTACCAGGATCATTCATTGAGTAAAACAAGTAGAGAAATAAATTGTAATTTATTCAGCATAAATTCGTTTAAACACCATGAAACGCAAAATTCAGACGAAAAGACACACTTTGGGGCTGGGGTTGAAAACTAGACTTTCCTAGGTACAGGGAACTCTTGAGAGTTTTACCCTGACCGAGACTTAGCCCCAAATCTTCTGGAACCCAAATCGGCATGAAATTCCATACGCCACCGCCACATTCTCTTCTCAGAACTTGGTCCCTCCTGACCGGGAGTCAGCCCAAATCTCCTGGAACTCAAATCCATGTAAGATCCCAGCCACAGTATAAAAATTTCTCTAACTGGCCATAAGATGAATGATCTGAAGGTGGCCATTCTCAAAGGTAATCTTAAAACACCGAAAGAGAGATGTTGCATGAATACAAATGTATGCAACTGTTCGGGACACTTAGCAGTGGCCTAAACCGAGACCACAGCTTGATGAGTCACTACCCTGACACGAGAATTCTTCCCATGAGTGCTGAAGGCCATGTCTATACATACTGCGCTATATGAATGGACACAACTGTCTCTCTTACACATACATATGCACAATGTAATTCTATCCCTATATATATCAATAAGGGATCACATAGTATCTACACACATTAATAGTCATGCAACACCTCTTTCATTTCTACACCTACCTACACCATTGGTATACACTCCCACACACATCTTTTGTAAAGCACTATATACACTGGGCGTTTTATACATTTATATTTACACACATTCTCTTACATCACTAACATTCAGGGACCATTTAACACCTTAAGTCATAAATCGCATACTGCACAGGGGAGAGGGATAGGCTTCAGTCAGATACATTCAAGGATCCACTGTTTTTAAGTGAAACCTTGCTTGATCCATTGTAACAGCGCCGGAAGAAGAGATCAGTGTATCTCGAAAGCTCGCACAAATAAAAGCATTTCGTTAGCCACAGAACGGTATCGTCTATTCATTTTTGATTATTAAGCTCGGCTAACACGGTACAGATTATTTATATATATATATATATATATATATATATATATCCCTTTTTAATGTTGGATCCCATATTGCTGCAGGTAAGGAATCTATTATGGTTCTTCCCCCTCATACAGAGGTATGGGGAACAAATGCAGTGTAGTGTAGGACTTGCACTTATTATGGTTTACCTTGACGATTTGGTGTGCAGGCTTATGATGCTTTGGCCAAAATATCTAACTAAAAAAACATATTTTATTATTATTAGTATTAGCATTATTATTAGTACTGAAGCATTATTTCTTGTAATTATTACCATGTATGTTTTGTCATTTGGGTGTAGCACTGGGCACCCCCTGTCGTTTGCTGTATTCATGTGCCACAGCCCAGTGGCACTCTATGTGGCATTACATATAGTCAAGATTAGGTGGGTGTGGGCGTTTGAGCTTGCTGGGTTTGTGTGTTAATATATATATATAGACCTCACTAATCTAAAAAAAAAAAGCCAGATATGAATGACTAGTTTCTTGAACCCCTTAACCAGTGTCTGGATGCCCCCGCTTCACAATTTTCTAAAGCAGCAATCCCGCATGGGATCTCACCTGATCCGCAGTCCCTCAATGTCCAGGTACCCTCATTCCTGCAATGTTATATATTGGAGGGGAGGTGTTCCCTGTCTGTCTTCTGGATTGGGGGGATTCTGATGTCTCCCGTGTGAAGCTTGAGAGTCAGATCTGGAAGAAAGCAGTACAAGTTATTTCGGTGTAGGTATAGGGCAGTTAAGATATATATATATAGTAAATAAGATATCCAAATCCAGAGTGTGAGAGAGACAGGGTGAGAGTTAGGGAGAGAGAGGGTGACGGAGAGGGTGGGTGACTGACTGTGGGTGACTGAGTGGGTGGGTGTCACGTTTGACCGGCACTTTAACACCTTAATACCCGGATCCTTTAAGTGAGCAAAGCGAAGAGGTAAAATAAATTGTGATTTATTTACTGAATGAACACACACACATTATTTTACAATTACACTTACTGGGACGGGGCAAATGAAAAATCTTCCCAAAATAAAATCTTTGGAAATAGAGTTTCTGGGCACAATTTCCCAGGAGCGGGAGTTGTGCGCAAATAGAGCTGGATAGAGTCTTTGGACAGTGGTGCCTCTCGCAACCGCTGTTACTCCGCCGGAGCTGCTTCCTTCGTTCTGCCGCTGTGGTATTGGATCTGGAACCCTTAATTCTTACGAACTTTTAAATCTTGTTACAAAGTTGCATGAATCTTAGATGGAACTGACTCCCGATCGTCTGCAGGGATTCTTATGCAGTAAAAACCCCTATCTTTAACCTCTGCAGCCCATCTCTCTGTGGGAACAAATATTCCCACCTATCCCAGAGTTGCCCAAACTTGGCAAAACCTGGCAGGGGGCTTCTTAGTTTGCCAAGGGCATGCGCGAACCTTGCACCTTTGCTGCTTGGAATACCAGACCCGTCCACCTTACCTGGCTACATTTTGTCTGAGCTGGCTGGACATCTGGCTCATTTGCCCGGACATTTACTATGGTGGGGATACTTGCATTACCCCTCCCCAGTTAAAAGGCTAAATATGCGTCGCTTACTTCACAGGAATTTCCTGCTATGCATTTCTAAAGTACAGTGATTACAAATTCAGTGTTTCCTCTGTTCCGGCTGTCTGAATGAAAATTCCTTTATTCCTATACTGTTGGAACATTTAAAATAGGAGGACTTTCATTCATCAATTTTTTACATAACTTTATAAAAATTGCGCTATAAACTTTTCATGATTTATCCCAACCAGCGCTCACAGCAAATCTCAGCGTGCTAGGAGCTTCCTAGCAGAAGATAGCAACACGCCGCTTGCTATGCTGCGAGCTCCTGAGTTTTTTAACCATTTTTCCTTTGCGCGGTTTACAGGGAAACACTGCTACGGTATTACATTTAGAAATGACATTATTCCCGCCACTTTATACCTGGTGGGAGACACAGACATTTTTAATAAAATAACAGTGTTACTGCCATTACTGGATTGCAGAGCTGGCAATCTACAATTCCCCAATATGGCTCAAGGGCACCCAGCCGGGCATAATACATTTATTATTGGCCTGGGTACCCCTTCACGCCACAGTTGGTGACTGACTGACTGGGTGAGGTGACTGACTGGGGGGGGTGACTGACTGGGGGGTGACTGACAGGGGGATGACTGACTGGGGCGGTACTTCTGGTGTCCTGTGCACAAACTCTCCCACACATACACACCCTCTCCCATATACACACACACTCTCATAAAGTGGAGTATGAGAGGCAGCAGCGGGTGTGAGTGACAGTACCGGGGGGGGGGGGGGGAGAAGAGAAGAGAGAAAAGGCTGGTGATCCAAGCAGGCGGCTCCTCGCCTCCCACTAAACCCACCACCCGCCCCAGAGGCCAGCCGACGGCGCACTGCCACTGCCCTGCCCCCCCCCCTGTGCCCATCTCCCGCCCTGCGTGGGCATCCAGGGGGAAGGGAGAGACGGAAGGCAAGGGAGCGCATTGTCCCTTCCCGAGGGAAGGAACACCCCTCCCCCCTGTTGAGCTTGGGGTACCACACAAAATCAGTCTGCCAAATCAATTTCATGTAGCCATTTAATAGCGCTAATGGCAGTGGTGTATTGATAAAGAGAAACGAAGAGGTGGTGACACACCACCAAGAATGAAGAAGGAGGGTAGCTTGGATACAAAAATAACTTTAATAGATCATAGGCATGTAGACCGACATGTTTTGCGCTTACGGCGCTTTCTCAAGGTCCCTTCTGAGCTAGCCTCGTCGGGACTTTAAATACCCTGCTTTCCCGGCAAAAACAAAATAATACACCAGACTGCGCTAATGGCAGTGGTGCATTAAAGCAATTGACAGTTAAATATTAAAATGCTTGCACTTTATTTTTATTTCTTTTAAACATACCCCCAGATTCATCAAGGTCTATAACAGGTTAACGCATCCAAATGGATGTTACCTCCCATTCAAGCCAATTGGAGTTATCACCCATAAAGGGGCCTTAAACCTTGCGGAGCTTGATAAATAACCCCCTTAATCTCTCTGTCATCACCAAATGCTTTGGAGGGTTTAATGATCTTTACCAAAGCTGTTTTTTGTGTTTTCTTCTAAATTGTTCATCCCCAGTTTACTCCCTTTGTTATTTATTGTCAACAAATTATGCTGCCGTCTTTAGCCAAAGATATAAAGGTAAAGAACAATAATTGTCAAATAATGTTAGATTTCAAAGAAAATAAGGAGAGGGAAGATTTTAAGTAGCAGTCCTGCATCCACCTTTTTTGCTTTTTTTTTACTCTATGCAACATGTGAGAAGCGTTAATGAGAAATAATTACCTAAACTGCAAAACAAGCCTTCTGTGATCGATCAGCATATATCCTACTCATGGTGCTATCGAAATGGCCGCCTTCTGATCCTGTGCTGCTGTCTGTGAAATGCTACAGCTGCAATGTAACATTATATTACAAGTAACACATTATTGTTAGATTTTTCAGCTTGGCAATAGACTGTATGCTGCTGGAAAAACTGCAACAGATCTGTTTGTGATACTTTGTTGCCAAAGGGCATAGCTAAAAAATGTGTGTCAGCCCGTTTCAAAAGAGGAATTGAATGGGACTTTTTTTTAAATGGTTGCCATAGCAACCAAAAGATGTCCTTACATTTAGAAAAATTAAAAATTACAGGAGTTTGAAAAGAAAAGGAAGTCAGTATTGTCTAATACTACAGAACAGATGTATTTTAAAAAAAAGCATATAGGGGGCGTGGCCTGGACGCAGAGCGGGAAAGTCGCAGGGCACCTCTGCTCCTTCAAGGGGAATACATTAACAAATAGTAAGAACAGATCAAAGATTAAAAAGAAATTCAAAATCAAATCAACCAACTGAGCAAGACCCCCTGGTCGCAAAAAAGACTTCGCTATCACCCCAAAGGGTCGTTTGGGGCTCATAAGCACCGGAGATGATTTCCCCCCCTGCTCCAAATCTGTAAATGGCCGCCGGGGCCGCGCGATACACCTAAAAGAAAGAAAAGAACAGCTGAACTTCGGGAGTCCGGTGGGGATTGGACTGAGCGTAAGGACAGCTGCGGTAAACAGTGGAGCTTAAAAGCTCCAGCTAAAGATCAACAACCTCAAGGTAAGAAGGAGGCAGCCCTGTCATCAATGCTGTGGGCTCCGCTCCCTCCCTGCACACAATACAAAATAAATAAATAAACAATTGTACCGGGTTGGGAGCGCTGTCGAGCTGGGGAGGCTTCGCGGGGAGCTCCCTGTC
Organism: Ascaphus truei; assembly: GCF_040206685.1. Taxonomy (NCBI): domain Eukaryota; kingdom Metazoa; phylum Chordata; class Amphibia; order Anura; family Ascaphidae; genus Ascaphus; species Ascaphus truei. The sequence continues at coordinate 328,032,181 of NC_134486.1, forward strand.
CTGCCTGGTCGGAGCCTTGCCCTAGCACGGCTGCCGGGCTGCGAGGGAGAAGAACTGGAGCGGCCATCTTGACTGGGCTCCTGGGGACACGCGGGGAGAGTGCTCCTGCAGTGGGGTCCGCTCTGTTACCAGCTTTGCGCCTACACCACCCGAGAGGACACCCCTTCCTCCCCCCACACACACACACCCCTCCCCGGTGATCGGGATCGGCTCCGGCGGGCAGCAACTGCGGGGCGTGGGACCTCCAACAAGATGGCTGCCGTCGCCCTGTAGAGAGAGGTACAACAGCTTAGAGGAGCAGGCTCCCCTGGTTGTGCGGCTGGGGGGAGAATTCCTGAGAGAGGATCTGGAGGTTAGCCAGTCCAGGGGTCCTCATTCGAAAATAAAGTGGATAGCAGTCCTCATTCTGCCCTGAAGCAACGCAATAAAGACTTCTCTTGCCTGCCCCCCCCCCCCCTTGCTGGCCAGAGTTAAAGGCACAGAACACACAAACAAATGCAGCAACTGAAAAATTGAAAAACGGCTCTGAGTTGTTTTCCAACACACTCTCTCCCCATCCCTAATCCTAATAATAAAAAAATGTGAATGATCATGGTGCTTCAGGAATGAGGGGGCTTATGTCAATGTAAAAAGAAAAAAACGAAACTTACATCACCCAAACAATATCAGCTTCAATTATATGTATCAAAACGACCAATAACAACAAATATGCTACCTACCAAAACACCAAAAAAAAACCCACGGGAGGCCGCACTCTTCTTTAAAAAAACAAAGACAAGAACTAAAGATCAAGAAGCGTCTATCGCAGGCGAAGACGCAGAACCAGAACCAGACTCTGAAGAAGAGACAGATACTCCGCTTACTCGCAAAGAAATGCTGCTGTTTGTCCAAGACATTAAAAGCTCCTTCCGCTCCGAGATGCAGAGTTTTCATCACAGTGTCAGAGAGGAAATAGCGTCTATAGGAGACCGTATCGTGGACTTGGAGGAGAAAGTGGACACCACCGCCTCTGCCCAGGAGACCCAAGCCCAAGAAATCCACGAATTTAAAACACAAGTTAAAACAATTTTCGAAAAATTGGAAGATACGGAAAACCGGTGAAGACGCAATAATCTGCGGATCAGGGGTGTCCCGGAGGAAGTGGACAATGCTCAATTGGACGCATATCTCATCCAGCTCTTCGGGTCTTTGTTACCAGAAATGACGGAAGACAAACTCCAGATGGACAGAGCACATAGACTGCCTAGACCTAGAGGCCTGGACCCAAAAAAAACACGAGATGTGATTACACGTCTACACTACTTTCGTAGTAAAGAGGAGATACTGAGAGCCGCTAGATCTGCTCCACGGATAGAACAAGACAACGTTCAGCTTCTCATTTTCCCAGATTTGGCTCAAATCACGTTGAACAAGCGTAAAATGTTCGCACAGATCCCAAACACACTGAGAAACAATAGATGGGTAAGACTACACATACAATCCGCTCCGTACTTTCCGGGGTGTTGCTTTTGCTTTTGATCTCTGAAGATTTGGCTCCCAAACACAGGAGCACTGTGGCATTAAGCCGTTGGGCTGCGACCCGCCCCCAACATTTCCCAGATCTTAATAATGCGCTTATTTTCTTTAAATAAATGAAAGGGTTGGTCCCCCCAAACACAGTTTGGAAACCGGGGTCCTCTTTTTACCCCATCCTACCTTGTCCACCCTCCCACCACACCCAGTTCTACAAGCATTTGTTACTGCAGAAAGTTAATATGTGTATCTCTCAAGGTGTATGTTCACGACACAGACTGTTTACAATAGTTAAGATTCTGTTTCTTCTGCTATATATAAGTCATCACTCTGTTCACCTGTATCATAGACCTTTCAAGCATCACTATACCGATTAATATAATTTCCCAAACACCAAGGGCCTCAATACCCCCCGTAAGAGACGAATAGCCCTTTCAGAGGCTAAAAGACTAGCAGGAGATATCATTATGTTACAAGAAACGCATCTGTAAAAGGAGGATCAATCACTGCTGTACAGTAGCGACTACCCTCTAATCTATCACTCATCATCCCATACAAAAAAAAATGGGGTGGCTACACTTTTCCACAAAAATCTAAATTTCAAAGTAGACAAAATTAAAAATGACCCGGCTGGGAGAATTTTAATTGTTACAGGATTACTAGACTCTACCCATCTGACAATAGCTAACATACAGTATATGCCCCTAACGAAAATCAAGAATCCTTTTTCCAGGAGCTCACAAATTTAATAAACTCTGTCCAGAAAGGTTTTCTAATTCTTGCAGGGGATTTAAACGCAATCATGGATCCAAATTTAGATAAATTTCCCAGTCTTCCACCACCACAAAAGATAGTTCTCTCAACTCATGGTCTCGTATCCATGACCAAGGACCTGATGGTAGTGGACTCCTGGAGATTAATGAACAATAAGGAAAAGATTTTTTCTTCTTCTCTCATCCCCATAATAGTTATTCACGCATAGACTATATTTTAATTGACCAACAAGTTAGCGATAACATTTCCGCAGCAACAATTGCCCCCTCTGCTTGGTCAGACCACTCTACAATCATAACTAAACTAGCTGGCCTCACAACCAAAAACAAAACAAGGCAGTGGTCTTTAAATGAATCATTATTGTCGATCCCACAAAATCTCCAACTATTGGAAGAGGAACTAGTCCAATATTTTGATATAAATAACAGCCCAGACGTTTCCTCTTTTACCCATTGGGAGGCCCATAAATCTGTGCTTAGAGGTAAACTGATTGCTCTGGCTTCTCGAAAAAAGAAGGAAAAAGCGGAACACATTGTGACATTAATACAAAAGTTATCAGAACTAGAAAGTATCCATAAAGCAAATCCCTCCCGAAAAAACTATAGACAAATAAACTCAGTTAGAGGGCAATTACATTTTTTGTTAGTGACAAACGCAGAGAGAGCTATACGATGGACCCAACAGAAATACTACGAAAAAAGTAATAAGGCAGATAAGATGCTGGCACGTAAACTAAAACAAAAGCAGGTTAAAGCTAAGATCCATAATATTTATACTAAAAATGAAAAGATATCTCATAGCCCCAAAGTTATAAGTGACGCTTTTAAGGAATATTATGCATCTCTTTACAATCTGCCTGGCCCAGTGGGAGAATCGGCTAAGAACAAAAAAGCGAAAAAAAATCAAACTTTCTAACTCAATGCCGGCTCCCCACGCTGGAACCAGAAGATATAATAAATCCTGAAAAAACTATAGAACCCCCTGAAATCCTGGAGGCTATCAAATCTTTGAAAAATGGGAAGGCCCCTGGTCTGGATGAATTTTCAAACCTTTACTACAAAAAATTCTCCACAATACTCCTCCCACACTTAACCAAAGTATTTAATGAGATGCTTTTAGGCCTCCCCCCACCCAGAGATATGCTACGAGCAACCATAGTCGTAATCCCAAAAGATGGAAAAGATCCCATGATGTGCTCTAGCTACAGACCTATATCTTTGTTAAATACAGATCTAAAATTATACGCAAAAATCCTGGCCACTAGATTAAACAATATTCTTCCACGATTGATCCATCCGGACCAGGTTTGCTTTGTTCTGGGTAGGCAAGCCCTTGACAACACAAGAAGGACGGTGAACTTAGTACATGTAGCAAAACAAACCACACGCTCATCATTATTACTTTCACTAGACGCTGAAAAAGCTTTTGATCGGCTGGATTGGCAGTTTATGAACGCCACACTCTCACAAATGGGATTTACTCCCAAAATCTTAAGCAGCATAAACACGCTATACTCGACTCCGACAGCCATAGTAAAAACAAATAACTCCTTGTCTGACCCTTTCCCAATATCGAACGGAACCAGACAGGGGTGCCCACTGTCCCCCTTGTGGTTTGCTTTGGCAATAGAACCATTAGCCTGCCAGATAAGAATGAACCCCAATATCACGGGTATCAATGTTGGGCAGAAGGAATTTAAGATAGCTCTCTATGCGGATGACATCCTATTGACGCTCTCAAATCCGCTTATCTCACTCCCCAACCTTTTACAAGCTCTATTTGAGTTTGGCTCCCTTTCAGGATACAAAATTAACCACTCTAAATCTGTGGCTCTTGGCTTAAACATTCCCAAGGATATGGTAAAATTACTTCAACTTAATTTTGACTTCAAGTGGAATCAGACCCACATTAAATATTTAGGGGTTCAAATAACAAAAGATTACTCATCCCTATACAAAATAAACTTTAAACCTTTATTCAACCAAGTTGCAAAGGACTTGTCCACCTGGAATCCATACATCATCTCTTGGTTCGGAAGGATCGCCACTATCAAAATGAACATCTTACCTAGAATACTGTACCTCTTCCAAACTCTCCCAGTAAAGATTTGTCAGAAGGACCTCAATAATATTCAAAATAAAATTCTGAAATTTGTATGGCAAAATAGACGTCCTAGAGTCCGCAAAGATATCCTCTATAAATCTAAGTTAGAAGGAGGCTTAGCCCTTCCAAACCTACAAAAGTACTATAGAGCGGCACAACTAGGGCAACTAGTTAGTTGGCATTCAAACCCAGCCGAAAAAAGATGGGTCGAACTAGAAGAATTGATCTGCTCCCCATTCAAAATTAAGACTCCTCTGGCTTAATAGAAAATCCAGACCAGCTGAGGTTTACACAAATCCGGTGCTATCTTTCAAATGTAATCTTTGGGACACCCTTAAAGTTAGGTTCCAACTTACTGGTACCCCATCCCTCATGCAACCCCTGATTTCAGATCCTTCCCTCCCTTTTTACACTAATAACCAACAATCTAACCTTTGGGTTCAAAAAGGACTCCTAAGAGTTAATGATATTCTCATCAAAGCTAAAGTCCCTCCATTCACCTCGTTACAAACGAGCCACGACATTCCCTCCTCTGAAATTTTCAGATTTCTCCAAATTAGGCACTATATCCAATCCATTTACAAGCCAAACCAACCACATGTGTTAACACTATATGAAGACTGGTGTGTGCGTCAGCCTCTTCTGAAGGGCATTACTTCCAGGCTATACCATAGTTTGACTCCCGTCAAAAATTGCCAAACTCCTGATAAATATATGGTGTCCTGAGAGGAGGAGTTAAATACCAATTTGGACCTTGATGTCTGGAAAGATATTTGGGAACCCGCCTCCAAAAATTCTTCCTGTGTGGTGATTAAGGAGAATATTTACAAGCTAATATTTAGATGGTATATGACTCCTACCAGGTTTAACTCTTTTCTCCCAGGTGTTTCTCCTTTATGTTGGCGTGGTTGTGGCGAAATGGGGAATATACTGCACATATTCTGGTCGTGCCCAAAAATTCAGCAAACATGGAGGGAAGTGATTGCTTTAATACACAGGGTTTTGGGCATCACTGTCCCTCAGGACCCAGTATATATATATATATATATATATATATATATATATATATATATATATATATATATATATATATATATATATATATATATATATAGTACTGGGAAAGCCAATGGCCAATTGTAACAAAAAAGAAATTAAAGTTATCTCCCAAATTCTAAATGCTACTAGATTCACAACCGACTCCCCCATCCTTAAACCAAATCAATAACAAAATCTGGCATATAGTCTACATGGAAAAACTCACTGCCTACCTAACTGGTTCCACTTCACAATTCTCAGAGACATGGGCTCCTTGGTTTAGACATGCAGGTCTATCCCCATATTTAGACTAGATTATTCCGAACAGAGTGACTTAAGATTTATGATCTATGTTGTATTTAACCTGTTATTTAATATGTTACATGATTTCAAATGCTGTCCCCCTCCCCCTTCCCATACTCTCCCCCTCCTAATGTGTAATCAGAATATTTGCAATATTATACCGTTGTATTGTTCCCCTCCTTTTTTTTTTTTTTTGTACCCCTCTTACTTTTGAAAAATGGTTAATAAAAAAATCTAAGTAATAATAAAAAAAAAAAAAAAAAAAAAAAGCATATAGGGGTTTGGATGTTTTGCTGCTTTAATTGCACTCATAGGAACAGGGGAGTCGTCTGCAGCACAGCGGCACTATTTTCAGCTCTGGTGAATCCGGTTCCTGAGATTCTTACCAATGAAGTTATCAGTGTAAAATCTCCTGAAATATTGCAGTTCCTGTGAGCCAATATAAAGCCGCATCATCATTTGCCACAGCTTCCTATTTTATAACCATTTAAATTCTCTGGGAATAACGTGGGTCATTTTAGCCTTAAGTATTTTGGTACTGAGGGGTCCACAGAGCAGCAAATAGCATGGTTCAGATCTTTGGGACCTTGAGTCCCATCATGTAACATAAAGGCTTAAAAACAGGATTGCTGCTTTAAATTTGAGCGAAACACACATTGGGTTTGTCTCCTACTGTGACATCATCTTAGGATGCCCAGGTAGTGCAGGAGCACCTGTAAACTGCAAAACTCTGGAGCTGAATATATATGCCGGGATTCACAGAGTGTGATGCAGAGTATCGCATCCAATTCCAATGTTAACTGCCATTGACTTGAATGGCTCGGATCAGGGCGCAATATCCTGCATTGGCCCTGGGTGAGATACTGATCACTTAATATACAGTAAGGGTTATATATACAAGTCATCAGACAGTATTTATTTAGAGCAGTTTTATTAAGTTCTATCTACATATACAGAGAGCTGTGTATCAAGTCAATCTGCACACACTGCTCTATAAAAAGTAAATGAATTCCAAACCAAATGCTTATTCCTCCTTGCAGCACCTTTTAAATGGGTAATCCACCTTTCCCACGTGGAATCCTCCTCACTGGAGCATCAAGAAACATATAACGAGACAAAAGATCACACTGGAGGTAGGTAAAAGGGTTTGTATCGATACAAAAAGAGTATCAAAGATCTAATTCAGCACAGGACAGCACACACTGCATTCCCTGAACATCAAAGCGGAAGTGTCTGCACTCAGACATCACAATGTACTTGTGTGTTTCTGATATGACAACGCATTTTGCGTGTAACCTTCGTCGGAGGATAAATAATCAGGAACAGGACCGTGTACCTTTCTATACAGAGATCTACTGAAGCACCATTTGTTTGATACATACCAGACAATTTTAGATCCATGGGGTCAATGACACGGCCTAAGGAGTACCCTCTTTTTCTAGAAACATGGATTGAAGAAAACATCATACATATAATTCTATCATATATCTTTTATTAGTCGCAATTTTAATCTTCATTTAAAAACTGAGTTTTATATGTTGTGAGGTACCCAAGAGGGCAATTGCTAATAATATTTATCTTATGATAGGTGTTGGCACAATCTCTTTGCACTATATCAGAATCCTGGCATATGAGATTTGATCAATTTCTTGAGTTTAGATTTAAATGCACTCAAAGAAAATTAAAGGACATTTTTTTTTATACAGGAAACAAATAAAGGAAAGTTTTAGCATACAGGTGATTTAATTGCTCCAAGAAAACCAGTTACTTTAAGTAGTTGTGTGACTGTTCCATTAAAGCAATATGAACGAATTGCAGTGATATGTTTTATAGGAAGAGACATGGCCATTAAAGCCTATTAAAAAAAATGATGTCCCGGACGTTTTTGCAGACCGTATACATTTTGCATTACCTGCTTTTTCCCCCCTTTCTCTTCTGCCTTTTATTTATCTTCCTTTACCTTAATTGGCTTTCCCCTCTCCTTGTTGAACAGGGAATACTCATGTTTAGATTCAGTAACTGCACATTGAGGTGAATTAAAAATAATGACCAATAACCCTCGGAGTCAGGGCCGGATTAAGGGGCGGGCTGAACGGGCACTTGCCGAGGGCACCAACAAAAAAGAGGTGACCCCAACCCCGGCGGCATCTTTAAGGCTGTGATTATACCAAAGGCCGCGTCACATGAGCAGTTCAGCCAATGAACTCCCCGGCTCGTTCGGCTGCCTCCTGCCTGCAGTTCACATGTTGCTCGGACGCATCATTATGATGACGTCACGAGAATGTGCCCACGCCCAGCTGGAGCTGGTATAATTGTAGCCTAAATGTCCAAGCCCTGAACAGCCTCGTCAATGTTGAAGGACATTTAAAGATGGTGTGGTGGGTGTGTGCGAGAGCAGCAGACGTGAGCACGTTTGGACACACTGGATTTTGACAGGGACGGCATGGGAAAGGGCGCGCAGGACCATTCCCGTGTGGCTGAGCGCCAATGTCCCTTGTCGCCGCTTCAACGCACCATCTTTAAATGTCCCTCGATATTGACTAGGGTGCGCAGGACTCAGACATTTAAAGATGGCACCAGGGTCAAAGCGTGTGCAGCAAAAAGTAAAGAATGTTGATGCTGCAATGCTGTAGGAGGGCGACAAATTATTAGCCTTCCCGGGGGTCGGTACTGTCTCGGTCCGGCCCTGCTCGGAGTCTATACTGTACATACACATTCATACTTTCAAAAATTGTATAAAATACTTTTTGAATGTACCAATCATTAAAATGTTAGAAGTTTAGCCATTACATTTGTTCGTTTACATTGGTTTGCACCTTTTACTTTATAAATAAGGAATGTAAACAGAGATCCATATACAATGATTAATTATCTTTGGTTGTACTTCTCACTTTAGGTACAGTATTAAAAACAATGTGCTAGTACATGGTTCAAGTGCTTGTGTACAGATTTAGTAGAGGTGATACCTGTCACGGTAACTTGTGGTTATAATATACACCAAATATCTGGGTTGAATTGAACATGACTTAGATATAATAAATATAGTTTATTCCTTAAAGAAGGAGAACACACAAGATGATACAAATAAAAGACAAGAAATAGCACTTACTTAGGGGTTGGACAATGAAGCAATCAGGTACAGGATTGGCAATTCATTCAGCAATACAAGTTCAAATGAAGACATCACGAAAGACACTGGGTATAGGGCTTACACTCGTTTATATGGAGTTTCAGCCCCATATCCTAACCTTGGGCGCCTGAAAGTCTACCAGATTTGTATCTAGTCAGGAAACCCGTTTGTCTGTAGGTGTGAATTATGGCACTTACAGACCACTCAGGCTCTGCGTTTCTCCACCCTATTGTACACAATCAGAGTGGTCAAGTCTTTGATCAGGGGGGCTGTTGTAGACAAAGAGTCGCCCTCCTGAACATTAACATAAAGCAGAGCCAGTAACTTTCCCGAGCTTTTATACCAGCCTTGCAAAACAGTATATTCTTTAATATCTACACATATTAAAATAATCCGTTCTGTGGGTCTGAGCGGGCTGAAATTTGCCAGGTCCTCATGCCAGAGGACCCTTGCCATAGTGGCCAAATATCAGCCTTCCACGACCCCCAGAACCGGAGATACAAAAAACAAGTTAAAAACAAGTTAAAATTAACTTTAATGCAGGATTCTCCGCTATAAGCTAAATGAAATCACTGCAGTTCACTCTCCCATTGAAATCAATGGGCTCCGCCGCTATAGGCTTTCAAGGGAGCAACTCCGCCATTGAAGTCAATGGGGAAATCACAATTTTCACATTTGCCCATACTCCATCTGGTTGATCGGAGAGGGCTGGAAATGGCAATGAAGTCATGCCGGAGCAGTGACTACATGCGACCAAAATCCCAGCCCTCTGGTACTCACAGAACCAGAGATATGGGTTTTACCTTTACACACTTTCGGACTTAGCCGTTTCAAAGCCACGCGGCTTTCCTCCATTAGAATCAATATGTCCGGTGCCTCCATAGGAAATGCATGGGCCGGCGCCGCCATAGGATTCAATGGGACCTTTGCTACCATTAGACCCTTTACGGGGGTCCTTAATTCTCGGACCCAGTGGTGGTCGAGTGTGGGGGTTCCTAGGGTCTAGGGGCAAAAATAATTTTATTCCTGGGTGCCCTAGAACCTAAGCTTCCCACGCCAATTGTATTTGAACTTGAACTAGTGTGATCAAAAGCTCTGTTTTAGATATTGTATCCGCTTCTGTGGTCTGCGGTTTGGATGGCTGCCAACTCGTTCCTGGAGGTCGGCGTCGAGGAATCCCTATTGAAATGAATGGCTCAATTGACCTACAATGAGGAACCGCCGCTCCTCCTCTCGAGCGCCACCCGCAGGTCTTCTATGGAAACGGGCCCAAATCGCCGGAATCTCTATAGGATTGTATTGAGCCCCAATGGCGACCTATGAGAAACTGCAAAATGGAGCCTGCAATGGCGGGAAAAGGGACAAAGGGCCATAAACACAGAATTAGCATTAACCCTTTCCCTCCCGCATAGATCCCAGTGTATGTGTTGGTGCAGACACTGGAATGGGAACAATACATATTCACAGGGGGATACACAGTTGGTGCTGAAGCAGGGGCATAACTACGTACTGGACATCATTCCAGTTAACCCCTCGCCTCCCAGGTGAGAGCAGGGGGTGGCCAAATGGGGTGTAACCCCTTTAATACCGGGCCAAACCCCCTCTCCCATGACAATACCATGGTTACAACAAAAAACAAAGAAGCCAAAAGCTACATCCAATATGACAAAAATACACAGTGAAGTACCTATACAGTATATCTCTTGAAAAAGGGTTATTTAGTTAAACCCTTTGGCAAAAGCATTATAAAGCCCTGTTGCACGTGCCGGTGCGCCCGCACTGCATCCAGGCGGCGCGTGCACGGCACTTCACCGCGTTCTGCTGTCTTTAGGGAGCCGTTTTTAGGCGCAAGGGTGTGGCCAAAATGGGTCAGGTGGGCGGGGCCATGACGGGGGCACGGCCTGACGGGGGGGGGGGTGCACGGCCATAGCTTTCATTCTGTTGTCCTGAAACAAATATTGAACAAGAGAAATGCAGGTGTATCCTTTCTTTACTGAAGGAGAAAGCTGCCTACCCTTACTAATGCCTCCTGACGTACCATAACAACTTTTTTTACTTCTCAGTAATGTAATGTGTGTTACTCACTCCGTCAGCAAAATGGGATTATCCTGCATCTTCCCTCTGACTTCCACCCCCCTATCGGCGATCTCCCCTCCTCATTGGCACCATGCCACACCACGTGACGCTTCAGCACTCGGGATCACAATCCTATTGCAATCCCCTGCTGGCTGACGCGTCAGAGTGCGTAGTGAGCCTTGCAGTGAGGAAGGACTGGGGCCCGCTCGGGAGGAAGTCGGGAGCTGGTGAGTGGCGCACATGCGGCTGCGCGCGCCGTCGGATGCAGCGGGACCCAGGCCTAAGCCTGCTAAGCCACATCAAGGCATGACCATTAGCAGGTCCTAAAACTAACTGATTAAAGTTCTTAATTATCTCTACAATTAGAGGAAGAATGATCGCATTGGATCTGTCACAACCAACTGCCTGCAAGACCTGCTCACTTGGAAAGTGGGGAGGGGCGAACTTAAACCCTGGGTGGGAGGGGCCACTGACCTCCAAAACAGCTGAGACCAGCTGGACAAAGTTAATAAACACAGATAGCCATGCCCACTAGCACTCCAATTGACACATATACATATATATTATGTGGTAATTTTTGGGGTTCCTTAGAGCTTGCTGAGTATCTGTGTGTTTATTAACTTTGCATGTTTGGTCTGGTGCTCCCATGTCTGACGTCAGTGCGACGCATCACGTCGATGCATCTACATCACCAGGGGTTGTCAGTGTCGTAGGAGATGGACGGTTGGAGCGTGGTGGGGTGAGTACCAGGGTATAAATATGCTTTGATTGTTTAGTATTATAGCCCTCACCTAGAAAATGGCAGTGTCTTATTACCGAACGTCGGTTATATGGCACATTAAATGAATTCATGCTTAAGTCTGTGTCATTTTTGCATACTGGCTATACCTGTACGCTCTCAGGAGGCCTAAGCCTCCGCCGCTGGGAGCCTGGGGTGAGCTCCCTCTCTCTGCAGTGCAGCGGCTCCACCTATGAGGGATCCAATCATGGGTGGGATAACCCCTCACAGGACTCAATACTCTCAGCAATTACAATACCACACTCTAATTATAACTGTGCTTTCCTATAATGCATAGAACATACAGTACACCACACTCAAATATACATCAACAATAGTACAATACAGTTGTACAATACCCAACACCCCTTTGTGGTTCCCCCAAAGTACTGAGGATGCCCTGGGCACCTAACCACCCGGTGTCCACAGACTAAACCCACACCCAAATATGAGGTAGCGCTATCCCGTTAAGTGCCGGTGCATGGTGGGTACCTTCCTGGTCAACGCCCGACCAGGGAATACTTGAGAAGCAATGTTGGGTCAGGTCACACGCAGCGGGCCTCCAACATAAATCCCCTCACTCCTTAGGTGTCCGGATCCACCTCGTGGGGTGAGCTCCAGCTGTTGTGTCTCACCAGAATGTCTCTAGCTCCTGTGGTCTGTTACTAGGCCGCAGGGCAATGCGTGGCCATCCAGTCACCGGTGCAACAGCACTACTATAACGCTAAGGGGAAGAGTCCCTACCTCGGGCCTTCCATGCAACTCTCCATTGGGGTGACTCAGGGTCTAGCTGGGGCCTAAGGGGCAAGCCTAGGCCTAGTCCAGAGGCACTGTTCTCTGGACACTACCTGCGATCTTGCCGCCCTCCGTCCAACTGATTCGTGGGCTCTCAGCGCATGGAGGATATCCTCTTTCTCCTGCTCACATAGCCCTATTCACTGCATCGTCCACCTGACCTCCCTCCCAAGGATTCTGGGACATGTAGTCCCTGTGCAGTGTATGCGGAGCCAAACCTAAAATGGCCACCGCACTCCCTGACTGCACACCTCGCCGTACTGTGCATGCGCACCAAATCAAGATGGCCACCCCAACACTCCCGATTGCGCAGAGCTCCAGAGCCCGGCTCAAGGAGAAAGCGCTGTTAGAGCGTGAAACATATGGGAGGAGAGTTTTGTTTGTTTTGTCCCAGTATGTCCCCAGTTTGTCACTTTTATTATGTAGTTTAATAAAATGTATTTTATTTTTGTTCCTACCCGGTGAGTTGTGAGTGCTTAGGGCTTGTTCGAGTGTCTAACCAATCATCTACAGTGTTCTTGATTCTGCTTTCTGATTGGACGGACCCGCAGCAGCAGTGCAGGACTGGCTTCTTGCTTCATTGTTGGTATACAGCTTTGGAGATACAGCGTATGTGTTATGGCACACTTTTCCCTGGATCACTGTGACACAAAGATTGCAACATCGCGCAGGACAAACAGAGGTAATTTCAAATCATTAACCCACTATGAGATATTTTCTTGCCAGCAATTTGTACAGAGCGAGATAGGTTTACTCGCTTCCACGGAGAGATATACAGACTGCCACGCTTATATACACTGTCTCCTGGTCATTATAATACCCCTGCACGTGAAGGCTGCTGACAACAAGCCATTTCATACTACGTTTATTGCCTCATATAACCACTATCCCTTCCACATGTGCTGGGATTTAAGTGTCTTTAGAGCTGCCTATGGTCTCTATATATTTCTAATATAAATTTCACACCTAGAAGAAAATCATCAATGGCTACCATGTTCTGCCCATATATTGTGTTTGCATTGCCCATTTTGTGTGGTTGACATTGCAAGTGCTAAACTTTCATCTAAAACAACTATTGGTTGATCTTTCTTACCTCTAGGAGTTGTGTCTTGAACACTCAATGCCAAGACAATGAGTTATTGCACAACAAATATTTTTTGTTCAATTATATCCACGTTGAAATGGAACATTGCATTAAATCAAATAAGTTTCTGTTTGGGGGGAATTTTTTTTTTACAATGTA